>NW_006295816.1:1880087-1883195 GCF_000327345.1 Myotis davidii
CAGGGAGGCGCGAGCCCAAAGGGTGAAACCCGCGGGGAAGCACCGAGTGCGCCGCGCCAGGGCGAGCGCAGCACAGACCAGCCTCCGGGCCAGAGTATAAAGACGGGGGGGGGCACCCGGCGCAGGTGGCCAGTGAGGCCCCAAGACCCCCAGGCAGACTCGCCTTCCACCCCAACCCCCACTCCCGCCAGGCCACAGCCTTTGCCGTCCCCAAGTCTGGGCCAGGATGGGTGGCCCAGTCTGCCCTCCCCTCTATGGCCCTGAATTCCCCAAACTAGAGGAGTCACCTACGGCGTGGTGTGGCCTCCGCTTTCTTCCCAGTCATGTCACCCTCAAACACGCCAGCGCAGCGTCACCGTCAGCGGCCTGGGCTGGGCTCTGGGGACACGGACCTTCCTCCACCCAGAGGGCAGCTGGAGATCGAGCCCAGACAGTGGAGCCCGGCACGGCTTGGGCGGACTGCGGGGCGGGCCCGGCCGGAGGGGCTGAGAGCTGCCCGGCAGAAGCGCTAAGGGAAGTCCGTGGCCATCCTCTGTCCCTTGTCTGGGAGGCAAGTGGGCCAACGCTGGCCCGTTCCCCTCACAAGCCCCGAGGCCTCTATCTGGAGGGCAGACTTAGGCTTCTCCACTCAGCCCACCCCTCCCAGGGAGCCTGCCAACCCCATCTTGGGAGGGGTCAGCTCCAACCCTTTGCCATGTTGAGTCTCCCCTTGGATGCCGAGGGGAGTGACTCCCCGCGTGGGGAAGGTAAGGCTGCCTGGGGAATGACTGCCCTGGCTACCTTCCTCCCCTCCCCACCCTGCCGGGCTTCGGGTCACCTCTTCCAGGGCAGCCCGATGCCACCTGTGGGCAGGCATCTGCCGGCAAGCTGGTGCCTGCAGCACAGAACCCGTGTCTCCTCCCAGGAGGCTTAGTTCTGTCTGCAGAATGAACGCGGTCCTTCCTGCTGTCCGCCCGCTGTCCCTGAAACCGTGGTTCTCCGAGCTCTATGGACAGCTGGGCAATGGGCTGCTGACCTCACACAGGTCACACGTGTCACACGTGTCACCATGTTTTCTGTTTCCCGAAGGGCATGCATATTTAGGCGTGCAGAGGCTGGCATGGGGGTTAGCGGCAGGGGAAGAGGTGGCTGCTGGGGCCCGGCTGGCTGCTGGCAGGGCTCCACCCCTTCTGGGTCCTGTGCACACTCCACGTGCCTGTGGGTGAGAGCACGTGGCAGGGTGTGTGCACACGTGTGTGTGTGTGCGCGTGCTCTTCTGTTGTTGACGGAGAAGGCAACGGCACTGTGTGTGCAGTGGTGCCTGGGGGCACGTGTGTCTGCATTCTGTGTGCACTCAGGCGTGCTCGCTCACGTGTGCGCATGGATGCGGTAGCTAGTCCCTGGAGCCACGGGTCCCTGGGGACTCTGGTCCCTTCCTGTATGACACAGGCCTCAGGACTGTGGAGACTGAGTCAGGGTGTGGGGACAGGAAATGGGAAGAGACCGGACCATGGCTGGCGGTGGGCAGGGCTGTGTAACCCTATGCTATTGGCTGTTTCTAGTCTCTACACTTAGCGCAGCCCCTCACGCTCAGGTGTGTGTGTGTGTATGTGCGCGTGTGCCTGTGTGTTTGTGGCGGGAGATGAAACCCGTCTTTGTCTTTTGTGCAGCGAGCAACCTGAAGACAGAGCCCAGGGCTGGGCTGGGCCACAGCTCATCCCTCCGGCCTCCAGCCTCCAGCCTCCGGCCTCCAGCCTCCAGCCTCCAGCCTCCAGCCTCCAGCCAGAGCAGCTCAGGCAGAGGAGGGCTTCCTCGTCTTGGCTCGATCTCAAGCTGTCCTCCAGGGGTGAAGTAGCCACACCAGCTCCACGCCACCCCTTCAACTCTGCCAGACCACGGGCTCGGGGGACAGGTCCATTTCTACCCCCCTTTCAGAGCCAGACGAGGTCAGGAGCCGTGGCTTCTAGCCACCACCCTGGCCAGAGGGACGGCGGGAGGCCCCAGTGCAGGGCAGAGTTTGGGACAAGAGCAGGGGCAATTGGCATGGGCAATTGGCATGGGCATTGGCATTGCCCAGTAGCCCCTATGAGACCTCCTGGGGAGGCGGGAGCTGCCTGGGCTGGGGGGCCAAAGGGGAGAAGGGAGCCCAAAGTTGACTATTCTGGCTCTCACTCAGGCTGGGCAGTCAGAGAGGCAGGATGAGGTGTGAGCCTCCATATCCACAGAACCCACAAACCAGGCCCGAGTCCCATCCACAGCTCAGGTGTACCCCTCCACGCCACCCCCAGAGCCAGGCCTCATCTGCTCCCTCACCCCCACTTCCTGTCCCAGGACACCAAAGGCCAGCACTCCCACATCCCTGCCAATCAGCACTGAGCCCCAGCCAAGTCCAATGATAGGCGATCACTCACTCCCAGGCAAGCTCCCCCAAGAAGCCCACACCCTGATAGGCACTGTCCCTAGGGGGCAGGCAATGCTCCCGGTTCCCAGCCACCATGGGACTGTGTGGCTGCCGTCTATGTTGCCGGCCCCAGCCCCCTGAATAGAGCCCAGGATGGGGGAGGGCAAATAGTCTTTTCCTCAGGAGCTAGGGGAAGGGGCTGCCCCCACCATGACTCACTCCAGGCTGTGTGGGTTATTACATTATGTTTGAAATTGCCATGGCAACCAGCTGGCAATCAAGGGTAATTGCACTTGTCGCCAGGGCAACGGGGCAAAACCCACAGCAGCCACTCTCTGTGTTTGCCCTTGGGGTGCAATAAAGGTCAGGTTAGACCAGGGCCAATGCCAAGGGGCTCGGGGGCTCTAGGAGGGAGAGACTGCCGGGACCTGGGGAGTGGCAGGGCGCGGAGGCGGGTGTGACTCAGGTGTGCCAGGGGCCCCAACCCCAAACCCCTGCCGGGACCCCATCCTCTGCACACCTCCCTGGGCCTAAAGCACGCCACAGCACTCAAAGCCCACAGAACCAGAACTTTATATGCTCATAGATGGTACTTGTAGATGGCCCACGGGCCCTCCTCCTCGTACTCCCGGCGGCTGAGCCACAGACTCTGGAAGGAATCCCGGGATGCCATGATGGAGCCTCCCAGCCAGGCGGCCACGGCGCGGTGCGGGGAGCCCAGCACGGTG
>NW_006295816.1:1883389-1883894 GCF_000327345.1 Myotis davidii
GAGCCCAGGGTGATGACCTGCTGGTCCGGAAGCAGGAAGCTCACCCGGGACTGGGCCTGCGTGCGGGCCATCTCGGCTTTCACATCCAGAGCGACGTAGCAGCAGGTCTCTTTCAGGTGGCTGACCAGCCCCGCCTTGGGCGGCGAGCGGCCGCCGTCCAGCAACAGCTCAGCCAAGTACTGCGTGAGGTCAGCCCCGGCCACATCCAGCCTGTAGGTGTCCAGTGGGGCCAGATCCCCGGTGAGGATGGGCGCCACGTAGGAGGTGCCGTGGCCGCTGCCCAGCACCAGCCCGGTGGTGCGCCCGTAAGCATAGAGCGCCAGCAGGGCCTGGTGCACGGTCTGCATGGCCGGCACGTGGAAACACTCAAAGAGGATTTCGGCCACCTTCTCGCGGTTAGTGCGCGGGGAGATGGGCGAGTCGGCCACCAGGACGGCCAGCTCCTCGGGCCGCATGCCCAGCTTGCAGTAGAACAGGTGCTGCCACAGCACCTCCAGCTCCTCCC
>NW_006295816.1:1883978-1888461 GCF_000327345.1 Myotis davidii
AGCATCGCGTACCTGGGCGGGTCCCGGGCGGGCTGCTGCAGCAGCTGCACTTGGGAGGGCACCACGCTGAGGATGTGGTCCTCCCCGGCCAGGCCGCACTTGGTGAAGCCGGAGCCTGTGTCGATCACCACGGCCGCCGAGCTCTGGAAGTGGCCCGGCGAAAGCCCGGGGGACTGCCCCGGCAGAGCAGAGTAGGCCCCGCTGAGCAGGCCAAGGCTCGTGACCACCGGCGAGTCGGTAATGCCCTCCGCTGTCAGCTTGAGCCCGGGGCCCTGGGACACAGTGCCCACCATGGCCATGGGCAAGACCTTGTAGCTGGTGCCAGGTGTGGTGAATGTGACCAGGGAGAGCTGCTCCTCGGGGGCCATGTGAGAGCTGCCGGGTGGCCAGGAGGAGAGCCAATGGGAGTTGGAGGTGGGAGGGGCACTGAGGCCCACCGTTTCTCTGCTCACATAGACACAGGTCTTTTCCTGGGCCAGGGGCACCCGAAGTATCCCCACGTGGGTGGGCAGACCCAAGGCCTCCCCTTCCTGGCACGGGGTGGGGGCCTGGCCAGCCTCCCTGGTGGAGGGGGCGCCTCTTGAGAGGATGGGCTCTTTGGAGATGGTGGGCTCTTGGCAAAAGGCAGGCTGCCCAGTGAGAGAGAGTTGCCTGGCGAGAGGGGTTCCAGGGAGAGAGGGCTGGCCAGGAAAGGGGTGCAGCTCAGCAGAGGGAGGCTGACCCGCTGCAGGGGGCTGTCCAGAGAGGGGGTGCTGCTCAGCGAGCCGGGGCCAACCGCTGAGGGGGGCCTGCCTAGTCCCTTCAGCCCTGGCCTCCTCCCGGGTGTGGCTGCCTGTATCCGCCAGGAGCAGGGCTCTGGCTGCCTCCTGGGCTGTGGCTGGGGGGGCGGGCTCTGGGGTCACCGGCAGCCTCCCGGCCTGGCCCGCAGAGGCATTCTGCATCCAGATGGCGTGAGTGGGTTCGCTTTGTTCAGCTGCAGGTTTGGACCAGCCAGGATCCTGGACGCGGCTCAGTGTCCTCTCTCCGAACTGGAGGGGCCCTTGCAGTGGAAGGGGCGCAGGGAGCAGGCTCACCCTGATGGGTGTCTCGGTACCAGGGGAGTCCCGTGACTCCAGGTTGAGCTTGGCTTCCTTGGGAGCCAGGGCCACCTCGCGGAAGCTGCCAGAGGAGAGGCTGGAAGGCACAGGGCTGGAGGGCACGGGGCTGGACAGCACCGACGAGATGGGCCCGAAGCTGGGGCGATCGCGGTTAGGGGAGGCGGTGAGCACGGCCCATGGCCGGGTGGAAGGCATATTCTCAGGGGCATAAATGGGCGGGGGGTTGGGCACGAGGCCCACCAGTACCGCCCGTGAGCCCAGGGGGTCCTGGCACAGCAGTCCCAGCCTGGTGTTGCCCGTGTCCATGTCAAACACCAGCACGTGGCCTTCCGCAGGGTCCTGGAGCTGGCAGGTGGGGGCGCTGGAGGCGGGCCTCTGCGTGGCTTCCCCGGGAGGCTGGGCCGGGAGCTGCCCACAGCAGGTCACTTGGCAGGCGGGGGGTGGTGCCCTGGCGCAGGTGCGGCTGCAGACCCTGAGGGGCTGCCGTTCTGGCTGCGAGCTGACCTCCTGGTGGCCCCTCTGGGACGTGGGGGTGCCCGGCCTTCCTGGGACTGATGTGGGGCAGTCTAGGTTAAAGGTATAGAACAGCGGCTTCTCTGCTGGAGTCTCAGGCTGCTTCGGTAGCACCGGCCTTCTGGCAGCTTCGAGCTCGGGGGTGTGGTCTCTCAGAGTGGCTCCTGGGGTGGGCAGCGGCTGAGAACCAAAGATCACGTTGTCCTGGCAGAATGTGACCACCTTGGAAGTCCCCAAGAGGCCTGGCCACTGGTTGCCACTCTCCCTGGGCAGGTCCCGGGACAAGTCCTTGGCAGTGGCGAGGCTCCCGGGCAGGTGGTCGCGGCTGCAGGTGTTACGTGCCACTGCTGCCGGCGTGAGGGTTGTCGGCAGAGCCGGAGGTGCCTGAGCCGGCCACCGGCACCGACCCTGATCTTGGGCTGGAGCGTGAGGAGGACCTAGGGCTGCAGCCGAGCCAATCTCCCCTGAAAGGAAACAGGGGGCCTGCTGGCTCCTTGCCAGGCCCCAGGGGGCTTTCTGGTGGGTGCCGCGGGGGCCTTTGCCCCAGCCTACCAGGACTTTAGCCGGAGCCTTGCGCTCCCTCGCACCCTGCACCTGAAGCCAGGAGCTGTGGCCCCCGAGCTGGGCCAAGCCATCGGAGCTGTCCCTGGGCGTGCCCCGGGGCCGGGGCAGGATCTCATTTTCCAGGACGAGATGCACTTGGGCTTCCACGACGGGGCTGGGACGCTGGCCGGTGGAGGAGAGTCTCGGGGTGTCCTGGGAGGCCTGCTCCGAGCCACACTGTGCGCCACCCTCAGCGTGGCCCCAGGGGAGCTGGTGAACAGGCCTGGGACCGGGGGCCTGGGAGGCTGGGCCACAGGCCCCGTCAGTGACGGCCTCGGGGGACCATGACAGCCGCTGCCTAAAGCATATGGTCCCCGAGTTGATCCACGGTCCCTGAGACTCCCTGAGGCCACCCCCCAACAGCTGCTGGCTCCTGGCTGAGGGGTGGCCCTGGGGATCCGATGGCTCAGGGTCCCCCACCTGCTTGGTGACTTCCATAGTCCTGCTCCATGCCTAGGGCCCCGCCCCCACTTTACTGCCATGACGATCCCACACATCACAGCCCCCAGTGACCTGGGTGGGGGTGACAGAGTGGGAAACCAGGGGCCCCACCCGCCTGGGGAGACAGAAAGGCCCAGGTCGCCCAGGAAAGCCTGCCGGGCCCTGGCCGCTCCTCTCTCCTCCCAGCCAGGGGCCTCTCTGCTCAGGCGGTGGTGCCGGTGCTGGAAGAGGGCAGTGCCTGGGAGCGGGAGGGCAGGGGAAGGCCCAAGGAGGAAGGCGGGCGGGGAGACACTGAGGCAGCCCAGGCTCCCCGTCCACCTCCCAGGCACAACGGGCCTTCCTTTCCCCTCATTTCCCAAGTGGCCACCTGAGACGGAGCCCTGACCCCCGCTGCAGTTCTAGGTGTGACAGAGGCCCCTTGCCCACCCAGCCCTGGAGGCAGGGGAGGGGGAGGGTCCAGGCCCAGCCCAGGCTCCCCAGGTTCTCGCGCCCACTCCAGGGCAGATGCTCCTTGGCAGTGGCTCTGCTCCAGATGGCTCCCCTCTGTCTGTGCCTCAGTGCCCCCACCCAGAGCCACATCTGTGAAACCTGGGGCTGGGATCCCGCAGAGTTGGGGGTGGGGACCACAGGGCCCTGGGGGCAGGGCCTCGGCTCAGAATTCTCAAGTCCCAGTGTTCTAGCTCTTGTCACATTGTGTCAGCTTCCCCGTGGTGGCCGGAGGGGGCTTGGAGCACTGGGTGCAGGGCGAGGTCACAGTGGACACGGGCCAGCCAAGTGCAACGACAAGGGGGGCACAGTAAGGACTTCGTGGTTACAGAGCCCTCCACACAGCGCACACAGGGTGGTGCACAGCAGGGCATGGGGGGTGCAGGGCTGCGCACACAGTGGGCACAGCTGCCTACACGGGGCGGGCGAGTCGGACAAAGGACTGGACGTAGGGCGGGCACCTAGGAAATGCGGGGGCAGCTCCACTCTCCATTTCTTAGATGGGCAAACAGAGGGCCCGGGAGGATGGGACCTGCCTAGACCGCCAGCCCAGGCCCCACGTGCCTGCGACCCTGGAGGACAGGCCTAGGGGGACCTCTGGGGAGCTGCTCACGGCCAGAGGCCTGCTCCTGGAGGTTCTGTCCCCCACCTAAGAGCTCCGGGCCTCCTCCCTCTGTCCGTCCAGCGCTGGGTCCTCTCAGGCCTCAGTCTTTCTGCCCAGGAAACAGGTTTGTGGAGAAGGCAGCTCAGGCTTGGCCTCTGATGCCGTGTGTTTTCACAGAAGTTAAAAATAGTGCTTACAGTTGGCCGTGGGGTGTGACGCGGTGTGACCGGGACCAAGGCTAGCACTGAGCTGTGCCTGCAGCTTCCTGACTCAGGGGCAGAGGCTGACACAGCCGGGTCCCAGCCCCGGGGCCTCACCCTTCACACACACACACACACACACACATACACACTGAACACGGTTGACTTCATTCATCTCTGACCCCAAGGAAACTACTTTTGGGGGGTTGGTTTTCCCACAACAGAGATGCTAGGACTGGTGCAGCCCTTGGGGTGGGCTGCACTGGGAGGCGGGAGGCGGGGCGGGAGGCCCCGGGAGCCCCCTGAGCGTCTGTCCCACCCTGGGGGAGGGAAGCCACCAGGTCTCGCTCCTGAGCGGCAGCCCTACCCCAGCGGGTGTCCCCCAGCGGCCTGCCCCTCCTCCCAGCTCAGCAGGTGGCCCGGCCTGGGAGGGGCATTTCCCGTTGGCACCACGAAGCCAGTGCCCTCCCGGGAACCTGGCCGTGCTGACTAGGGGCTAGTGCTAGCTACACACCGAGAGGCCAGGCGAGTCCTTTGTA
>NW_006295816.1:1888526-1889935 GCF_000327345.1 Myotis davidii
AGTCTCTCACCAGGAAGAAGGGCATCCAATGCTATTTCTGATCCTGGAAAGTGAGGCGGGCCAATGTGTTGCCATGGCAACCTGCGAGCCCCTCCCCCAGGCTGAGCCCCTCCCCCAGGCTCGGGCTGTGGGCGGTGGAGGGGCCTGGCCTGGCGACTTCAGGAGATGGGATGAGGCAGCCCCTCCGAGAGCCTTCTTTCCTGTGGATGGGGCTGGACTGGCCCGAGGGTGGGGGGCAGAGGGCATCGGGATGGACACCCCACATCTCCAGGGCAGACGGTCCTGCTGTGTCCTCAGAACGCAGCTCTGCAAGTCCCTGGCCACCGGCCTGCTCCCCGGGCCCCGGGGAGACTCTGGGCCTCGCCGTGGATCTAGGGTCAGAGCAAGCCTGAAAGGGGGGAGAACAACAGCCAACAAAAGTGCAGCCCGGCCGGCGTGGCTCAGTGGTGAGCATCATTCTATGCACCAAGGGGGCCCAATTCCCAGCCAGGGCACATGCCCAGGGTTTGGGGCTCAACCCCCAGTAGGGGGCGTGCAGGGGGCAGCCAATGTTTCTACCGCTCCCTCTCCCTTCTCTCTCTCAAAATCAATAAAACATTAAAAAAATGTTCTTAATCTAGATTAAAACAATCTTGGAATCTGAAGAAATCTGGAAAAAAAAAAAACCAGCAGAGGAGTCTGGAAGGGCTCCCTGCAGCCACCCTCGCGATGGCGGGAACTCAGCCTGCCTCCCCGAGGGCCCCCGTCTGTGGTCCGGGGTCCGCCGCCCTCAGCCCAGCCGCTCAGATGGGGGGGTTCGGGTCTGTGGAGGGCGGGCGTTCCCGGTCGGAGCACAGCCCAGGCAAAGGCCGGCCTCTGGGAAGGCCCAGACGAGTCCTGTGCTGCTGTCCTCTCTGGGTCCTGAGGGGAAACCGAGGCCCGAGGAGGAAGGGAGCCCTGTTGGTCTCCAGCTCCGCACCCAGCACTCTGTGTTTCCCGCCCAGACCGAGCCTGGGCCCCCCCCCCACCCCCCGGTCCTGGAGCTCCTGGCCAGGGGGCACCGTTCCATGGAGGCAGCACCCTCTAAAGAGCTGCCCCCCTCTTCCCTGGCCCCCACCTGACCCTCAGGCAGACAGCCAGGGTGCAGAGCCCCGTCCTGCGGGCCCTGCAGGGGGTGAGGGTGCAAGTCCCTCCCGATCTAGGCTGTGGGGGCAGAACCCAGGAGCGCCGGGAGGACATGGCTTCCGAGCCCCGAGGCAGGAGGCATGGGGGGTATGGCCTCCGTGGAGCGGCACCAGGGAAACATGGACGGTTAAGCAACCATCCCTGCCAGCCACGGTGCAGTGACCCCTCTGCGGTGATGTTGCAGCTTATAAATAGCCACAGTGAGCCGCTCTGAGCCCCGACTGGCTCAAGCTTACGTAACTGCG
>NW_006295816.1:1890162-1893617 GCF_000327345.1 Myotis davidii
TCCCCTCCCGGGGGGGCATCCCCACCTGGGAGCCAGCAGAGGTGGGGGCAGCCAGTGCTGCCAGAAGCACAGGGGGCTTCGTGCCCGGGGAGAAGCGACCTCCAGCCATGCATGCGAGGGGACACCAGGAGCCCAGACCCAGTGCAGGGGGGCAGGGGAGGGGGGCGGCTTCACCAAGGCAGGAGCCCATGTGGGCAGGGTGAGCGGGCTGCTCAAAGGATGCCTCTCCCTCTTCGAAGGGGGGTACCCAGCTCAGAGGAACATGTCAGCAGGACAGGCCTGGCGGAAGCGGGCACTGCCACGGAGGCCAGGGCTGGGCTGACTCCATGGTCCAGGCAGCAGGGTGCTGGCGGCAGAGCGGATGGCACTCTGTGACCGTGGCCACTGCTGCGTGGAGTCCCCGCCTTCCCTGGTGCATTCCGCGTCCCCGGTGCCCAGGCCGAGGCCGACCGCCGTGTGCAGGCGGCCTAACCAACATGAAAGCCAGCGGAGAGGAGAGGGCAGGACGCCCTGGCACCGGAGCCTCTCGTGCCCCCTCTGCCTGCCCATGCTGAGCCCCGGACTCAGCAGCTTTTCTCAGCTCCCCCACCCGAGCTCCAGCCTGGTCCCGAGCTCCTCGCCAGCATCAGCGAGACTGAGGAGGCCCAACATGGAGCCTCTTGCCATCGTCCCAGCAGCGAGCTGCCTGCCAGGGCCGTGGTCCCTCTGCTGGCTTTCAAAGATGAGGGCTGCCGGATGGGGGAGGCTGGGGCACGGGAGCCATGGAGGGACAGGGCTGCTCCCGGGCTCCTCACCCGACCAACCGAGGGGAGACCGTGCCCTCGCTGCCTCCCTCTCCGGGCAGCCCAGCAGTCCCTGTTGGGCCTGAGCTGAGCATCCTGGGACCAGGGACAGAGGGTGCTGCGGGCACGGACTGAAGGACTGGAGAGCCAGATGCAGGGCCATGGGAGACGCAGGAGCAGAGCCGCCAGAGGGAGCGGTACTCTGGGACAAACTGACAGGGCCGGGGCTTCTGGAGAAACAGTCATTTCTGAGTGTCCCGGGGTATCCGTTGGGGTGGCTGGGACCCAGGGGCCACACCTCTGGACTGAGCTGGGCCAGGCAGGCTCTGCCGCTGCTGGGCACCTGCTGCCTAACTTTGGGCTAAGGACCCGCACCAAGAGAGGACCAGTGTGAGACCGTTGTGGAGAGCGGCTACGGTGTTTGGACAGGTTCACGCCTCGGACTAATGAGAGGACACAGTCCTCTCATGGCCGCGTGCAAGTCCCAGCTTGGAGGGCAGAGCCCTCCCAGCACAATTATAGCCAACAGCTGTGGTTGTGAGCTTGAACCTGTGGTCCGAACACGTGGCCCCACGTGCCTGAGTGATGTGGGCTTGATAGAGTTCAGGTGCATGTCATTGAGTAGGATCGAAACCCACGAGAATGCTGTAAACATCTTGGCTGCCGGCCCACCACAGACCGTGCTCCCGGCCGCCCTCCTTAAAGAACCGGCCCACCCAGGGCCACCGCCCCAGCCGTGCCCACAGCTGCCCCGGCTCTCCGGGCACGGTGCTCATTGGGTTAAACCCCCACTGGAGCAAACCCCGAAAGACGAGGCTCTGTTGGTCCCCACTCTGCGGACGGGGAACTGGGGTGCTGCACAGTCATCCCCCTTCCTCCAGGCTGGAGTGCCCTCAGGCTGGTTGGACTCTCACTGGGGCAGAGAGAGGCTGTGGGTGAGGAGAGGCCGCGGGAGAGCAGAGGCCGCGGGAGAGCAGAGGCCGTGGGTGAGCAGAGGCTGGACTCCGTCCCCCCGAGGGGACGCCCCAGCCCAGCAGGTTTTCATCGGGGCCTGGTGGGAGGGCTCGGTGCTCAGCTTGGCCCCAGCAGAGGAAACACGTTCGAGAGCTGCAGCCCAGGCCTCCGCCAGCTCAGACCCTGCAACTGCGCCCGACCCCACCCGACCCCACCCGACCCAGCACCCGAGAGCCCTGCTCTCCCACAGGCGAAGGGACTGAGTTCATGGAGTGGGACCAGGCGTAGCCCTGGGACCTCCTGGGCTGCAGGAGGCATGGACGGTGAAGCCGCTGTCCAGAAGGTCCCAGGGCTGGAGATGGGGCTGCATCCGGAGCTCCCAGGGATCAGCCCACACAGGTGTCTGGTCCCTGGGAAAACTCCCCAGGTGACTGGGGCCCGGGCGCCAGGGGCGTTTCAGACCAGGCCCCGGTTCCCCTCAAAGCAGGTCCGTGGACCCCATGCAGGCGTCCAGGTGCCAGACAGCAGTGACACCGGCGGCCGAGGAGGGTGAGTCATCGCTGCTTCCCAGCCTGGCCTCCCTCCGCTCTCCCGGCTCCTGCTGGCCCAGCCCCACTGGGCAGCGAGGGGGAGAGGTGAGGCGAGGAGCTGGTCGCTCTCCACACTCGGGGTGGGGAAGGCTGGACTCCCCCAGCCCTGGAGAGCCCCCCCGCTCATGCCACCCCACCCTGGCGGCAGGATCAGGCCCACCATGGCCACCCCCCATGCCCGAGGCACCACTCCGGCCCCCCAGCAGGAAGGCAGCCAGCCTTTGCCAGCCCCGGAAGCCCAGAGTCTCCCAGACCGGCCGGTGTGGCCCAGTGGTTGAACGTTGACCCATGAACCAAGAGGTCACTGGTGGATTCGGGTCAGGGGCACATGCCCGGGTCGTGGACTAGACCCCCAGTAGGGGGTGTGCAGTAGGCAGCTGATGGACGTTTCCATCTTCTATTCCTCTCCCTTCCTCTCTCTCTGAAAAACCAATAGCAGCATTTGTTTCTAAAAGCCCTCTTGGCCCCCAGCCCATCGGGGCCTAGAATTGCTCTCCTTTCCTCAGCTCCCTGGAGGCCCCGTCAGGGGTTTGAAACCCCGAAGCAGTCCCAGCTCCCGACGCTCTGTGGCCCTGGAGGACAACGGTGTCCCCGTCCAGGAGCCCGGCTCGGGCTGACCGGGGGCCCCTCCCTGGAGGGTCCTGGCCCGGGGACCTCGCCCCAGAAACAGGCCCGGACGCCACTCGGCTGCACAGGAACCCTGACCCCCCCCCGGGCGCCCTTCCACCCCCTTCTCAGGGACCCCTCTCCTTGCCAAGCTCCCCACAATCTGAGGCCCCATCCCCTCTGAGCTCCTCTCCCATGAACACGAGCCAGGGGCCCCTGAGCCGCAGAGGTTCCGTGGGAAGCAACCTCGCGCCCCTCCCACCACCGGGCATGGTGCTCAGGGAGACCCTTAGACCCCCAGGACGAGGTCAGGGTACGAGGACCGCAAGTGAGAGGAACTGAGACAGTCCTTGCCAGCGGGTGTGGGGACCACAGCTGGGGGAGGGGAGCTCCAGGACATTCCTCACCTTGCTCCCAGCCTCGGGGGCAACACAGCTGTCCCCTCTCACAGAGACCAGGGGTCCCGCACTCAGGGGCAGCAGGGGAGCAATGGTGAACGGCAGAGGCGCCCCCCCCCCCCGCC
>NW_006295816.1:1893679-1894658 GCF_000327345.1 Myotis davidii
CAGTCCCTGTGTCCCCTGTCCCTACCTGCCCTCCGGGCCCCGCTGGGCCACCACTGGGGGTGAGCGTACAGAGCACTGGGCAGCGCCAGTCCCCAGGAGACCCCCACTGCTTCCCAGGGAGCTTTCCCTTTCATTCTCACTGAGGATATTTTTCCACTGAGGTTTAGAGAGCGTGGAAGAGAGAGGGAGAGACAGAGAAAATATGATGTAGAAGAAACACATCGATGGGTTGCCTCCTGCACGCGCCCCGACCACGGCCTGGGCCAGGGAGGAGCCTGCCACCGAGGTACGTGCCCTTGACCGGAATCGAACCCGGGACCCTTTGGTCATCAGGCTCTATCCACTTGCCCCAAACCCAGGGTTCCATGTGAGAAAGGGCAGAGCTGGGACTCGCAGGAGAGGGAACGTACTCCCTTTAGGGTGGACGGGGGCCCCCACACTGGCAGGGCAGAGACAACGGGGGTCCTGAGCAAGAGCGGGGACCACCACGATGTAGGTGCTGGGCCATCACCCGGCACCCGCTCCCCTCAGCACGGAGGCTGCGGAGAGGGCTGCGTGGGGACCGGTTCTCCCTCCGGAGCCGGCCCGCGGGGCCATTGTCCAGTGGCCTTGACGGGTATAAGCAGCCGCCGGCAGCAGCACCTCGAAGCCGGTGCCCGAACCGTGTGGCGCTGAGGCCTGGCTGCTGGCTCGTCTCTCAAGGCTGTGAGGACAGGCTGGCAGCATGGGAGGAGGGACAAGTGTCCATGCCTGACAGTGCGGGGGGCGGGGAGTGGGGGGGCTGCAGGTGGAGCAGGCAGCCCTGGAGAGGGGCTGAGCCGGGGGCGGGGCCAGCCATCCTGGCTGCTGCAGTCCTGGGAGCTCCTCTGCCCTCTGGGGTCCACCCGAGTCCCCCGGGCCCTGCACCCTGGGTCCGAGTCTCGCTACCCTCCTGTTCTCTGGAGGCTTCTCCCTGACCCAGCTCCTTCCCAGCCTCAGG
>NW_006295816.1:1894722-1895308 GCF_000327345.1 Myotis davidii
ATATTGATTTACAGAGAGAGTGTGGAAGGGAGAGGGAGAGATAGAAACACCAATGTAAGAGAGACACACTGATTGGTTACCTCCCGCATGACCCTGACCAGGGCTGGAGCCTGCAACAGAGGTATGTGCCCTTGACCGGAATCAATCCCAAGCCCCTTCAGTCCGCAGGCTGACGCTCTATCCACTGAGCCACACCAGCCAGGGCTGTTTTCACCTGTCCATCTAATGCTGTCTTCCATTCCCCCAAAGCCACCTGGTTTGCTTGTTTTTTTAAATATACATATATATATATTTATTGAGATTTTTTACAGAGAAGAAGGGAGAGGGATAGAGAGAGTTAGAAACATCGATCAGCTGCCTCCTGCACACCCCCTACTCGAGATTGAGCCTGCAACCCAGAATGTGCCCCTGACCAGAATCAAATCTGGTATCCTTCAATCTGTAGGCCAACGCTCTATCCACTGAGCAAAACCATCTAAGGCATTGAATGAGCCTTTAAATGATTTCAGCCCTAGCTTTCCAGCTGCTCCAACTGATACT
Source organism: Myotis davidii (assembly GCF_000327345.1). Classification (NCBI taxonomy): domain Eukaryota; kingdom Metazoa; phylum Chordata; class Mammalia; order Chiroptera; family Vespertilionidae; genus Myotis; species Myotis davidii. Next base: position 1,895,263 of record NW_006295816.1, read on the forward strand.
GAGTAGAGCAGACATAAGCAATCCTCACCAGGCTTGTTTCCCACTG
>NW_006295816.1:1899870-1902259 GCF_000327345.1 Myotis davidii
AGGGGCTGAGCCGGGGGCGGGGCCAGCCATCCTGGCTGCTGCAGTCCTGGGAGCTCCTCTGCCCTCTGGGGTCCACCCGAGTCCCCCGGGCCCTGCACCCTGGGTCCGAGTCTCGCTACCCTCCTGTTCTCTGGAGGCTTCTCCCTGACCCAGCTCCTTCCCAGCCTCAGGGTCTCTCTTCCAGCTCTGCTTCTGCACAGCTTCCACTTGGCAGGGCCTTAGCCAGAACATCACCTGCTCAGACCTCCCTCGCCTCTGCACTCACCTTTATTCAATACATTTTTATTGATTTCAGAGAGAAAGGGATAGAAACATCCATGAGGAGAGAATCATTGATCGGCTGCCTCCTGCACACCCCACACCGGGGATCGAGCCCACAACCCCGCATGTGCCCTTGACCAGAATCAAAGCTGGGCCCCTTCAGTCTGCAGGCTGACGCTCTATCCACTGAGCCACACCAGCCAGGGCTGTTTTCACCTGTCCATCTAATGCTGTGTTCCATTCCCCCAAAGCCACCTGGTTTGCTTGTTTTTTTAAATATACATATATATATATTTATTGATTTTAGAGAGGGGGGGAGAAACACCAATACGAGAGAGAAACATCAATTGGCTGCCTCCTGCACGCCCCCTACTGGGGATTGAGCCTGCAACCCCAGGCATGTGTCCTGACCAGGAATTGAACCAGCAACCTCTTGGTACACGGGATGACGTTCAACCACCTGAGCCACACGGGCCAGGGCCACCTGTCTTTTTCTTTCAGAGCATTTACCAGAATTTATGCTTAAAGTCATTCATTGACTGCTTCATGGGCCAGTGTCACAGTTGAGTCCCCTGCGCCCAGAGGCCAGGCACGCAGCAGGCGCTCCGTAAGTGCTCAAGGATCACCCGCAATGGCTCCCTCTGTGGCATGAGGGGCCCGTGTGCCTTGTCCCCTGCTAGAGCCTGAAGGTTAAGGGTCAGGAACAGAGCAGTGGGCAGCTGGGGCCACCCCCTTGGCGCGGCCTGGGGTTAACTCCCCGGCGAGGTGATGCAGGTCCAGGCGCTCGGGGCCTGCTTGGGGCCGAGGTCACGTGGGCCTCGGTGGCTCTGAGAGGGGCCGAGGCCGGCTGGTGCTCCCGTGCACACGTGGGGACAGCGGCAGTTCCGGGGACATGGGCTCGTTGGAGGCGGCGAGGCCCAGGTTCACGTAGGCCACGGTCAGCTGCACGTAGTGGTCCCCGTGCAGGGCCGCGGCCACCTGCTCCACTTCTCCCACCAGCGTCCCAAAGGTGGGGCGCGCCGCGGGGTCCGCTGCCCAGCAGCGCTGCATCACTGTGTACCTGCGGGGTGGGGAGTGTCAGGGCAGGGCATGCCTCCACCCGCAGACTCTGAGCGGCCCACTGCTGCCCCCTGGCAGGCACGTGGGCATGAGGACGGTGACAGGGCCTAACGCTTAGCTCAGCCCGGCAAGGACAGCCCTTCTCATCTTGTGATGGCTGCTCCCGTCCTGCCTTCCCACCCTTAGAGGTCGAAATGCCTTAGAGGTTAAGAGCTTGGGTTCCGGTGCCCGCGTGCCCTGGGCTGTGTGATTTGGGTCAAGTTCCTTAACCTCTCTGTGTCTCTGGATCCTCCTCTGATCCCAAAGCTGTCGGGGGCGTAAGGAGACAGGATGCCCATGAGGGGCCCAGCTCACAGGCTGCAGGGCATCATCACACAGCCTCCAGGGAGGAAGCCCAGACACAAGGACGTGTGGGTGGTACCAGCAGTTTCTCTGGTTGCCAGAGAAACTGCCCCTTTATCTTGGGAATGTCATCCCTGCCTTAAACGACACTTTAAGTGCCCTACACACAATAACCTCACATAATTCTCAGACTCCCTAAGGGCGGGTCTATTATCATCCCAATTTACAGATGAGAAAACTGAGGCCCAGAGAGGAGGAGCGACTTGCTCTGGGATGGCGTTGGGCTGCCCAGATCCCCCTTCATTCTCCTAAGGCTGCCGACTGCTCAAGGCTGAGGTCCTAGTCAGGAAAGAGCCGCCTCCCCCAGGCCACACCCCTCTCCAGGGACAGCTGTGACTGGTGACTGACTAACATCTGGTACCAAGACCCGGCACCTTGATCTTAATTTTGTAAAACTCCGCAGGGCCGTCAGCTCCGGCAGTCCCGGATGGGCTGCGGCCCCTGTGGGTCTGCATCGATGCCCACTTCTCTGCCTGCCCAGGCCTGCGCCCCTCGCCCCCACCTCCCAATAAGCCCCCTGCACAGGAAACTCCATCTCGGGGTCTGCTTCAGGGCCTCGCTCCGGCCAGAGGCATCAGTGAGGTGGGCAATCACAGAAGCCCAGGCGGGCGGGCGTGCAGGGCCACTCCTCCGCGCAGCCGGGACAGGACCCGCGGCCTGGGTCTGC
>NW_006295816.1:1902476-1903462 GCF_000327345.1 Myotis davidii
CTGTGCTCACCGCAAAGGCCTGGGCGCAGCCGAGCGCCCGCTGCTGACAGAGACGAACCTCAGCACCAAACCCATCCCCAGGCACGAGGACAGCACAGCTGCCGCCGCCATGCCTCCCAGAACGGGGATCGGAAACCGGATCCGTGAAGAAAACATCTGACCAGAGATGCGGAGGGCGGTGTGGGAGCTAATGGAACCTTTCCTGGGACTGAGCGAGCGGGAAGATGGAACACAGCCCCCTTGGCAGGGCTGTGGGGAGAGGAGTGCCGGGAAATCAAATCACTGGCCGCAACCCAGACAGCAAGATGGGAATGCTGTTACCATGGCGACCATGATATCCTCCCCGCACCCAGCCCTGAATGGGGGCAGAGCCGGTCCACAGATGAGGAAACTAAGGCTCTGAGAGGGTCCCTTCCCAGGTCACCAGAGGCCGAGGATGAGGCCGGAACGCTGTCTCCTGTCCCCCCACCCTATAGAAAGCAAAAAGAAAAGCAATGGGGCTTTAAGAAATTTAAACATAGCATATACTGAATCCGGGGGCCCAGCTCCCACCCCCACCACCTCCCCATACTCACAGAGCATCCGGGCAATACTCAGGCTGGGGCAGGCGGCGACCCTGGGCCAGGAAGTGAGTGAGGTCAAAAGGGTCGATGTGGGGGTACGGTGGGGCACCCCGTGTCAGCAGCTCCCATAGCAGCACACCAAATGACCACTGTGGAGGGTGGGGTTTGAGGCGACTCAACTCTCAACCCAGGAGGACCCCCAGGTCTTCTACCTCCCCGAGCCCTCTCACTGGAAATGGGGGCTCCACCCCCCAATCAGAGCCCACTCCTCAATACCCGAAGAGCACCTTCGCCGTCTCCTCCCACCGCCTGAGCCAGGCCTGAGGGGGGACTGGGTGGGGCCCGGGGAGTTGAGGAGCCAGTGAGCCCACAGCCTCCTCCTGGCTGAGAGGCGGGTGGGGGGGCTGCAGGGCTGCCCAGCTG
>NW_006295816.1:1903501-1904201 GCF_000327345.1 Myotis davidii
CAGGGAAGGCGGGGCAAGACGGGGTGTCTCCCAGGACACGGAGGCCATGCGGGCTGTGGGCCGGAGCCTCACCACGTCTGACTTGCTGGTGAACCGGTAGGTCTGCAGGCTCTCCAGCGCCATCCACTTGACCGGCAGGCGGGCGTGGCGGTGCTGCTGCACGCTGTAGTATTCCTTGTCCAGGACGCCGCGGGCCAGGCCGAAGTCGGCCACCTTGACCGTGAAAGACTCATCCAGCCTGGGGGAGGGGCGTTGCACTCAGAACTGCCCCTACCTGGCCCCGAGCCCCCCTGTTCCATGTCCTCACAGCGTTTCAGAGCCAGGGTCCCCTCTGAGCCTGAACTGGGCAGACAGGACAACTGAGGCCCGCAGCCAGGCCAATAGGCCCGGGCCACACAGCAGGGACTAGAGTGCGGAACCTTCCCCAAGGCACCTTTGGGGCAGCTGTGGCCCCGGCACCTGCCCCCCCGCCCCACCCCCGCGGCTCCAGCCCCTCACATGCAGTTCCGAGCAGCCAGGTCCCTATGCACAAACTTCCGCTCTGCCAAGTACTCCATGCCGCGGGCCACCTGCAGGCCGAAGCTGACGAGGTCCTTCACCGTGGGGTTCTGGGGGGACAGGCGGGTCAGGAGGCGAGGGCAGGACGGCTCCCTCCCCGCTGCTGCCCCACCTCCCGACCCAGGGCAGCAGGAGCGCTGAG
>NW_006295816.1:1904453-1905612 GCF_000327345.1 Myotis davidii
ACGATTCAATGACTTGATGGCACAGTGAATTCGATTCTGGGCCTCGTCTATGTACTCTCCGTGGTAGACAACCCCGAAGTGGCCTGGCGAGGGGAGGTGGTGAGAGGGGCCCAGCGCCCGGGGCCCAGACCACACCCTCTCGTGGCAACCAGACCCCAGAGCACCGACTGGCATTAAACACAAGCAGCAGCCGCACCACGGCACAGCCTGCAGCCGCCCAGCCCGCAGGAGCTGCACCAGGACCCACGGAAAACGAACGAATCCCGACCCCACAGAAGAGCAGCCGGAGGCTCAGAGAGGCTCCTTGGTGTGCCCAAGGTCACACAGGAAGGTGAGAAGGCGACAGCCCTGCCCAACTGTCCCCTGAGCCCGTGTCACGTCACAGCCCCCCCGGCCTGGCCCCACACCTTTGCCGATGACTCGGTCACTGTGGGTGACGACGCGCTCATGGGGAATCAGCACATCCTTGACCTCGGCCAGGAGCACAGGGTCCAGATCCCCCAGCTGGATGGACTTTGCCCGAAGCAGCGGGACACGGGACCCGTCCCCGCTGTCTGAGAAGGACGCTCTGTGGCCCCGACAGGTGGCATCCAGACCGTCCCCGGCGGGAGAGGCTGCGGAAGAGAGGGAGTGAGGGGCGGGAGGGGCAAGGCGCTGGCCCCGGCGGCGGAGGAGGGCCCCCTCTCACCAGGGCCATGTCTGTAGTCAGAGCCTGCCCGGAACAGAGACAGAGGCAGGCCTCCGGGGCTGTGGTCCAGAGATGCCAGGTCGTCCAGGTTCGGAGAGAAAGCTGTGGAAGAAGAGCCCTGGTAGGCAGCCTCGCCCCGCTCCTGGAGGCCGACCCCTACCCGGGGCTGGGCAGACAGGGGACGGGGCTGGGGGATGCCATGGTGGAGGTGGCGCTGAGTCGGCCGGCGTGGGTGGGGAGCTCACCCAGCTGCTTCCTCCTCTGGTAGTTGACGACCAGCGCAATGGCCAGGAGAGCCACGAGCAGGACCAGGGCCAGCAGGACACCCAGGAGCGTCCTCTGGAGGGGACCCCCTGGGCCTGGCCGCACCACTCTGCCCAGGACCTGACATTCGCCGTCCACGCAGACCTGGGGGAGGTGGCAGTTCAGACCCAGCCCGCAGACCCCAGCCACGTCTGCGGCGAAGGGTCG
>NW_006295816.1:1905683-1906538 GCF_000327345.1 Myotis davidii
GCAGGGGGCAATGACCACATCACCCCGGAGCTCGTGCTGGCAGCTCTGGCCACCCACGGTGACGTTCACGTCCACACAGTCAGCCACGGCGCCAAGGCCAATGTACTGCGGAGACAGTGTGAGGCCTGGCCGGTCCCTCTCCCTGGGGCAGCCTTCAGCCCCACCCTCCGCCCTACCACCTCCGCCCCCACACTCACCTCGAACTTAAGGGCATGCTCCTCCGGCTTCAGTGGGGCCAGGTCAGTGCTGGGTGGGTGGGGCGGGGGCAGGAAGCGAAAGCCAGGCAGTGTGAAGCCAGCAGCTCCATCCCCCCGGGCACTCAGGTTCCCCGTCACCCACCCCTGGGGGCCTCGGACCACGTATTCAGGCAGGCGGCACCACTGCTTCTCCGGGAGCTGCCCCGCACACTGCCAGGGCCCAGGCAAGAGTGGTTAGGCAGGCATCCCCCCGTGGCCATCCCAGTCTCCTCAGCCCAGCGTCGGGGGGGGGCTGGGCTCAGGGAACGGGCTGGCCTCCCTCCCTCCTGGCCAGTGCCAACGTGGCAGCCGCCGGCCCTGCTCACCGGGTTTTCCACGGCCGTAAGCCCGTCGTGGAATGACAGCGCCAGGCGCCACACTGCGGTCAGATGCCGGCCACGGATGGTGACGTGGGAGCCACTGAGGAGGAGAGCAGGCCCGTGGGCTTGGGGTGCTCTGAGGGAGGCTCCCTCGTTCCTGGGAGACCAGGGGGGAGGAGGTGGCACCTACGTGTAGCCGCAGCTGGGGCTGATGCCCAGCACGACGGGGTTTTCCCGGTAGTGGAAGGTCCAGGCGCCCGGCACCGGGGCGCCCCCCACCTGCAGGCGAACGGGAACGC
>NW_006295816.1:1906666-1908787 GCF_000327345.1 Myotis davidii
ACGCTGGCGGGGCACCAGGCGGCGTGGTGCATACAAGCTGCCCCTCGCTGACCCTGCAGGACAGGGGGGCTGGGTCAGGGCCACTCTCCAGGGGTCTCTACTCCACGGGTCTGTCCAAAGACGGGCGGTCCCAGTCAGACCCCAAGAAGACAGGGCGTGAGCAGGCTCCTCACAGCCTGGGCTGGAGGCAGGGGACTTGATGATGGTCTCTCTTGCCATCCACAAACCACCTCTTCCTGGGCCTGACTCTGTGACCGAGCCGCTCTCCCTCTGCCCTGAGGCCCGGTGCCCTCCGCGCCCCCCGCCGCCGGCACTCACCCGTCCAGCAGGCACTCACTCCCGTTGACCAGCACGGCCCGGCTGGTGCCTATGGACAGGCCCTGGCCCGTCAGGGTGAGGCGGGTGCCCCCGGCCTGCGGGCCAAAGAGGGGGTGCACTTCCTTCAGCACCGGCTCCTGAGGGGGTGTGGCGGCGGAAAAACGAGACCCGGCCTCACCATGAAAGAGAAGCCGGGCAGCGCGGAGGCACCATCGACCCGGAAGTGCTTGCCCCGCGGCATGTTGGTCACGGTGAGGCTCACGTTGGCAGGCCCAGCTGCCTGCGTGCCCGGGGGCTGCAGCTCACACGCAAGCTCCTCTATGAAGCCCTTCCAGGACATGGGGCTAGAGCCCCGGGAGCTCAAGGTCAGCCAGAGGTCACACAGGCCGGGCTGCCTGCCCACCGCCGGCTCCAGGGCAGGAGGACCTGGCGGGGGGCCAGCCTTGCCCGCTCCATGACGCCAGGGCACACGCAGCTTGCCTCGACCTCCCTGCCCCACAGGCAAAGGCTAGGGCTCAAGGGGAGAGGCCGCTGGGTTGCCCCCTGAGGAGAGGAAGGGCGGGGGACCGTGGTACCTGGGGCCTGAGCTGTCCTTGGGCAGCAGTCGGCAGGGACTTTGGCCCACGGTGACCTGGTGGGTGCCCTCAGGCACCAGACCGCCAGGGTGCAGGTAGAAGTTGGAGCCACACAGGGTCAGCCTGGTGCTGCCCCGGAGGGGTCCGCTGTGAGGATAGAACTGGAGGGGGAGCAGACAGCCTCTGTGGGCCAGGCCCCCAGCTCTGGCTGCTTCCCCCCAACTTCCCTGCCGCACCCCTCGCCCGCCCCGCTCTGTTCATTCTAAGTCATGGCTAGTCCCCGATCACTTTTCTGCCTCCAAATCTGCACGTGCCACCAGAATGCCTTCCTTAAGGACATCCCAGGCCCGAGGAAAGTCATGGTCAAGACCTGCTGCCCCCACCCCAGGCCCAGCTTGCCTCACCTTCACCTGTGCCTGGCCAGGCAGGCCATACCTCAATAAGCTCAGGCGGGCAGTGGTCCTGTTGCCAGGAGCCAGGACACTCCTTCTGCCGGCCACACACGCTCCCACACCAGCCACAGCCCATGAAACGCTGTGCCCGCAGACAGCGCCCGCAGGTGAGGAAGTGGCGGCAGCCGGGGCCTCTGATGGGCACCTGGAAGACCTTGGGGTGGCGGAAAGGTGGCTTGGGGTGATGGGAGGAGGTTGGGAGCCCCTGGTCCCGTTGTAGAGCAGCGTGGTGAGACCTGGGTGTTGTGCCTCTCTCGCGCCGGGCCCTGCCCCTGCCCCTGCCCACCTTACCTTGTCCCCAGAGGCAAAGAGCAGGTGGTTCCCAAGGCGACTGACATCCCGCTGCACGGGCTGCCGGCTGCTGCTCAGCGAGAAGTTGGAGACATACAGCAAGAAGCCGAGAGACCGGGCCAGCTCCACCTGGGACAGGACCGCTGTGAGCAGCATGGGGACGGGGAGGGGGACGCAGGGCACGGGCTGTGGACACAGGGGCCTACCTGCAGGACCCGCCCATCGCTCGTGCCCATGTGGGCCACGGTGATGTTGTCCAGGCTCGTCACGTGCAGCGCGGTGACCTGCGTCGGCCCCAACAGACCGTTGAACAGGTCCACGCGGGAGACGCTGCTGCTGACCAGCAGAGGGAAGTGGTAGCAGCTGCCGTTGGAGCTGGGCGCCCTGGGGTCCGGCTGGGGGAACCAGGGAAGGCGTCAGGGCTCACCCCACACAGTGCCTGTCAGGGGCCACAGCAGCCCGAGCTCCCGCCCTCACCTGGCCTG
>NW_006295816.1:1908823-1911024 GCF_000327345.1 Myotis davidii
AAGGCCAGCTCCCCCTCTGCCTGGCCCTCCCCCATCATGTCATTCTGACGGTGAGTACTGAGTCCTACAGACCCATTCTCTCCCCACCACTCCCCACTCCTCACAGACGAGGAAACAGGCGGGACCTAAAGGCCCCGGTGGGCCAGGTGGGAAGCCTGAGCTCTTGAGCAGAGTCCTCTCCTGCCCCCTGCTGGCTCTGCCTTGCACTTCAGCAAGCCCGGCCCCTCTTAGGGGTTTCTCCACCAGCTGAGGGCGCTGAACTCTGGGTTAACTTGTCCAGCCGGGTGGCCACATGGTCCTTCTCCCCGAGACCCCAGGGGGCTTCCCCCACTTTCAGCGCTACCTGCACCTCCTTCGGACAAGCCAGGGTCAGAAGGCCCGGGTGCCAAGCGCGGTCCCAGGGGCCGGAGGCGCTAACATCTCCCTGCTCTCAACGAGGGTGTTTGGGGCTGCACTCAGGGCAGGGTTGCGGAGGCTTCTGGGAAACCAGGGAGCCAGGGTGTGAATGCAAGGTGTTTGCTGAGTGCAAAGTGCAGGCAAGGGCTCGGTCATCCTAGCTGCCTGGGACCCGGCTAGCTTCAGGGGCGCTCAAGGCTGGAGCCCCTGAAGTCTCCATCAGACCAAGGATGCGGAACCCCTCATCAGACCTCAGCACTGATGGGGGGAGGGGGAGCACGAGCAGGTGCAGAGCTGGGTCTGCGGCCGGTGGGTGAGGACGGGGGGGACTCTGTCCGCACTGAGGAAGGAAACGGGAGGCCCGTTCCTCACCGGAAGTCAGTTCGGTGTTTCCAGCATGACTCAGGGGCGGGTGGGGCCAGGGGGGTGGGAAGAGGCCCTACTCCAGTGGGGCCACACCCCTGCCGGCTTGCTTGGCTCCCCACGCCTCAGCTCTGGCTCCCCAGGCTGTTCTGGGGGCCTGTGGCTCCTGGGGCCAGGGAGGGCAGCCAGCCCCGTGAGCAGGGGGGTTGCCCTGGAGGGTGCCTGCCCAGTCACTGGACAAACATGGTGCCAGCTGGTTCACACACCTCCCAGGGGCCGGGCCAGCCTGTGGGCAGGGCTGTGGGTTAGGCTTCCTAGAGCCAGGCACTGCCAGGCCTTGCTGGGTGCTCTCTGGTCCACTGGCCACTAGCCCAGTTGGGGAGAGGTTCAGGCTCCGCAGACGGAAGAGGAGGGGGGCAGGCAGGGCTGTCAGGCCCAAACGAGGGAGCCCCGGCCCTAGGCCTCCTCAGCCTCCATGAACTCAGCTGAGGGTGGGGAGGGGGGCTGAAGACCCCCACCTCGTGTAGAGCGCCCCCTACCTCTGGGCCATAACAGGAGCCGGACAGGAGTCAGCGGTGATGTCGCAACAAGGCCAGGGCCACAGGGCAGCCACAGGGCAGCCAAAGGCTGCGAGAGCAGTGCCTGTGTGTCACTTGCTGAGGGACCCTTCACCGTGTCCTTGGTTTAATTTCTTATAAGGGAGGGTGGACTGTTTCCATGGCTCCCAGGAATCAGCTTGGGCTCTGTGCTCAGCATCTGAAGGAATGTCCTGTTTGTCTCGGCTCCAGCTCCCCGACACGTGGCTGGGGAGCCTGGGGAGGGTCGGCTGCAAGGAGCCCAGAACCCAGCCTGGGCTGGGACACCTCCTGCCTGGGCTGAGAAGGGGGACTCGCTCCGGCAGGACCCAACTATAGTGGAAAGTGTCCGAGAATCCTGCGTGGTGACCCAGTTCCCCCAGCCCCTCCTGTCTGCACTCCTCCCCAGATGTTTACAGTTGCTTGCACAAGACTAGGGTGAGCCTCCTGGAAGCGACTAACTAGAGCCAAGCCATCTTCCCCCAACCCCCCAGACCCGGGGCCTCCCGCAATCACCCCACCCACGGAGAACAATCCATCCAGATGAGAGTGCCCGGCAGACTCCCTGACAAACCCCCCAACTTCCCAGCCCGGCAGTTCCACGGCCCAGGAGCTGGGGGAGGGGCTCGGTCGGCCACTCCTGCAGAACAAAACAAGTGCTCCCCAGGGGAAGTGAAACTATGGGAGCGCCGAGCCCCTGTGCATCTGTGCGCCTCTGCCTGCGTGCAGCGGGGCCTGTCCGGGTGCTGTCCGTCCCTGCGGGGAGGGTGCTGTCCGTCCCTGCGGGGAGGGTGCTGTCCGTCCCTGCGGGGCGGGGAGGGTGCTGTCCGTCCCTGCGGGGCGGCGGGCCGGGAGCCCCTCCCTCTA
>NW_006295816.1:1912778-1915220 GCF_000327345.1 Myotis davidii
GGGCCCGAGCCGGCCCATCCCGGACCCGAGGCCCTGGGCGGCAGGGAGGAGGGGCGGCGAGGTTTCGAGGACCCCCTGACTCATTTCTTCTCTCAGTGCCATTGTTACAGCAACACCCTCCATGCTGGTTCCCGGGCAGCGCCTGGGGAACCCACCCTGTGGGGAAGAGGCCAGGAGAGAGGTGAGGGGCCCCCCGAGCGACCCCATCTTCTGTGGGCAGGAGCCCTCCTTCCTGGCTTGCCCTGGGCTGTCTGCAATAGGATGGGGTCAGAGGAAGGTAGGCTGCACCCTGCCCGCCTGTGGACGGAGGGGTTACCCGGGGAGGCCAGGCCGGCTGGCTGGACAGTGGAGCCAGGAGGGGCTGATGTGGAGGCCCAACCCCAGTTCTGGTCCCCTCTGGGTGCCTCAGGGTGTGGAGGCTGTGATACGGGACAGGAAACAATGCTGGCCTTCCTCTGACGCTAATAATTCTCTCCCATCATTGATGTTTCTATCCCTCTCGCACATGGGATGGTCTGAATATAAACATTCCCACTGGAAGCGGGTCATGGTGGGTAGTCACAGCCTAGGCCTGGAGCTGCCTTGACGAAGGTCAGTCTTCCCGGAAGTGGTCCTGTCTGTTGTCTCTGTGCATCTGAGACCCCTCGGGCACAGCCACAGCACAGCACGAGACCCCAGAACCCCCTGTGAGCTGGTTCCCCAAATACCAGCTCTGTGTGCTGTACACGTTCATTATTAACTATCCACTTAAAGAAGTTTGGTCCCCGGTGGGCAGCTCAGCTGGTTGGAGCGTCATCCTGTACACCAGGAGGTTTCGGGTTCAGTTCTAGATCAAGGCACATACTAGGTTGTGAGTTTCAACAACTGATCGATGTTTCTCTCTTTCCGTTCCTTTCTAAGAAATAAAAATAAAAAAATCGGTAAGAACATATCCTTGGGTGAGGGTTCCAAAAAGAAAACAAAGGAAGTTTGTGTCTCTGCTTTCTCCCTCCCCCTTAATCTGCCACCAATGGATTTCACGTCACCTTCCCTACCACTTCTCATTGGATTCTTGTGGGGAAAGGGGGCCACACACTAACCCTGACAAGCTCAGGCGAGGCCTGCGTGGTGGCCTCACACACTCGGGGGCCAAAGTCACTACAAGGATGGTCTGAAATGAGAACTTCCTAACCGTGAGTCGTGATGGTGTCCTGTCCTAGGCCAGTATATTTGAGGAAGATTCATCTTTACCTTAACTGAGTCTGTTTTCTTTTTGCACCTAAGAGAACATACCTTTGGTCTGAGTAATCCCTTTCTCCAGACCCCTCAGGGCACAAGCTCACGGAGAGGGAGAGCGAGAGACTACAGACCCCTGGCTGGTATCTGTCGCCCTCCCTATGTGCTGTGCACGGTCATTGTTAACTGTCCTGTACCCACCAACGTAAAGGAGGATTAGCCTCTTCATCGTGTCTTCATCCATTCCAGAGATTTCCCCACTTTGCTTCCTCCCGTCTCCCTAATCTATCACCAATGCATTTCATTGCCTCCTCCTTTAGTTGTAATGTATAAAATAAAGTGTGCCCTAGCTCGTTTGGCTCAGTGGATAGAGCGTCTGCCCTCGGACTGAAGGGTCCCGGGTTCCATTCTGGTCAAGGGCACATGCCCTGGTTGTGGGCTGGGTCTCCGGTAGGGGGCGTGCAGGAGGCAGCCAATCAATGATTCATCATTGATGTTTCTATCTCTCTACCTCCCCCTTTCTCTCTGAAATCAACAAAAATATATTTAAAATAAAGTGCAAAACCGCCATTTTCTCAATCCATTGAGATTTTTTTTCTCAATCGATTGAGATTTTGCTTCCCAGCAATCGTCAGTTTGGCTCAAATAAACTCAAAAATTCTTACAGGGTTTGGTCATTTCTTGTGTTTACATTTTAAATGTATAAAATAAGCCAAAAAACTGCCATTTACTGGAGCATTTTCTCAATCCATTGAGATTTTACTTCCTGGCAATTGTCATCAGTTTGACTCAAATAAACTCATAAAAATTCTCTATAGGTTTGGACATTTCTTACATTGACAGTGGTCCCCCTAACACTAAAGAGGGGCCCTGGGGGACACCCTCCACCTCGCAGCCCCCTCAGCCACGGGGGCCTGGACCCTGGAGGGTGGGGGAAACTCGCAGGATGGCCTTGGTCTGAGGACCTGTGAGTCCTGGGTCTGTCTCGCCAATGGGGTGGGACCAAACCCGGGTGCAGCCACCTCGGTCTTGGGTTCCGGCTAGGAAAGAATTCAGAGCCAAGACCCAAACCGTAAGAGAACATTTGTTTGGAGTCACAGAGGGAGAAAAGTAATTCCTAGAAGAAATGGGCTCAGGAAAGGAGTTGCGGTAAAGGAAGGGCCCTAGGAGCTTGGGAGTGAGGGAGCTGATGGTAAGGTGCCCAGGGCAGAGAGGGGGAGGGAGGGA
>NW_006295816.1:1915286-1916550 GCF_000327345.1 Myotis davidii
GAGGGTTTTGAGGGTGGAGATGCGACAGGTCCCATCGGAATATCTCATAGAGCATTCAGCAGCTTTCCCGGGATTCCTTTCCCCGCAGGGGGGTGTTCGCCCACGCAGCTGGTCCTGCCGTCACCCGTCACCCGTCAGCTGGCTTTGTTGCTATGGGGCCTGGAGCTGAACTACAACTGAGGCCTAGACGTCCTATCTCCAGAGAGAAAAGGTCAGGGGGTCCAAGCCAGCGATGTGCGAGGGGAGGGAAAGGCACCTGGGGGAGAGGGCCCCCCGACAACTGTCCTTTGCTAGACACCTGGCGCTTTCCATCCTGGTGACCCGTGGTCCTTGCTCTGCCGCCAACACCAGGGCTTTGAAGAGTGAGGGGAGTGGGAGAGAGGAGCCCGCAGCCCAGCAGAATTCTACGGGCGGGCACGAGGAGCTGTAATCTCCGCTTCCCGCCCAGCCCCTCCTCCTGGCTCCTCCTTCCAGGAGCACCCTTCCCCTTTCTCCTCCTCCAGGGAGCCTTCCTGGCCCGAGCAGTGCCCCTTCCATTTTTGGGGTCTCACAGACGCTATGCTCCATCCACCCAGCAGAGTTCATTCTGGGTAACTGACCCCTTCCCCCGTTCCTAGGACTCTGCCTCCACGCTGAGCGCTGAGCACGTGGTGACAGAGGCAGAAGGAGCACCTGTGTGGCCACACCCAGGGCCCGGGGAACCGTACCTGGGGTCAGGTAACCAGAATCGGCCGGAAATGAGTGCGCAAGCTTGGAAAATCACCGCATGGCTCCCGTGTTCCGCAGGCACCGTGTCTAAAGGTAGTCAGGCAGGGGCAGGGCAAAACCGAATGAAACGTCCTCCGCCTGGAGCAGAGACGTGGGCGGGAAGGGGAGAGAGAGAAGCATGGATGGAGACACACAGACTGGTTGCCTCCCGCACGGGACCCTGGCCAGCCCTTGACCTGGAATCGAACCCGCGACCCTTTTGCGTGCAGGCTGACGCTCTCACCACTGAGTCATGCCAGCCAGGGCGAGACACGGGTTCCTGGGACCTGTATCCACCTCCAGACACTTAGTCACCCCGTCCTCCCCTTCGCGGGTGGAGGGCCGCAGTTAACAGTTGGCTCTCTGCTGCCACCGTGTGGCCACACTGCTGGCTGCCCCAGGCCAGCGTCTCGCCTACAGCTGGGTCACCCGGCAGCAGGTGTCGGCAGGAGCGCCTGTCCCCACCCAGCTGCACAGGCCGAGGCAGGCACGCCCTGCGGGAAGCCAGCTCAGGGGC
>NW_006295816.1:1916690-1919308 GCF_000327345.1 Myotis davidii
CGCCCCCCTCTTCCTCCAGCCCAAGGACCACCTTAGAGGCAGCAGGGGGCCCGCTCTAACCACGGCAGAACCCCACCACCTCCGCTGCAGCACCCTCGGTGGCTCCCGCTGCCCGGCTTCTACCTGGAGTCGAGAGCCCTAGGCCTTGAAGACGCCTCGGCTTCGCGGTAAACCAGTCCCACCGGGTCCTTTACCGGGCCCTTCCCTTTGCACAGGCTGGTTCCTCCAGCAGGAGCACCTTCCCTGCTCGCCTGCCATTCCTCCCTCCACCCCCATTAAACCCCCCCCTCCTAGGTGTCTGCTGTCCTAGGTACACGCTCCTCTCATTGTGACCACCCCTCTCCCCCCCAGAACAGGTATGAGAAGCCGAGTCCCGCCAACCAGGGCGCCTCGGGCCGACTGCGACCGAACACCGAACACCGGGAGCAGCTGGGGACTCGGCCTGGCCTCACCGGCCCTGGAGGCAGCGGTCTGCAGCCCTGGCCAGGAGCAAGGGGAACAGCAGGGGACAGGCAGGAAAGCAGCCCAGGGCCCGTGTGCCGGGCAAGTGAAGCTGCGGCTGCTCCCGAGGGCTTTGGGGATCTAGGCAGATGGCCTGCTGCCATACTCATCCTCACGGGCGCAGGGAGGGCCACGGGCAGGAGCGATGCTGCCGTTTCCGGGGACAGTGAAGTAGGACCCTTCCAGGGCGCCTTTGCCCCTGCCCACCCACATGGACACGCTCCCCACACGGCTTGCTTTCCGTGCAGATATTCTGGCCCAGCTCTCAGACTGGTGAGCGTGACTCATGCTGGTCTGAAGACATATACAGTGGACGCTGTTCTCTGATAAACACTTCCTGTCTTCCACTCCCCAACAGTGAGCGGTCACGTTGTGGCAGAACGAGGAGAGGGCATGGGCGGCAGGGAGGGGCTCCTGCACTGGGCCCTGAGCTCTGCCCTGAGGTCTCAGGAGAGTGGCCGAGGCTGGGCCTTCCCTGCTCAGCGTCCTGGGGCTCCCGGCTGTGCCAGGACTGACCCTCCCCACCTGACCGTCCCCATCGTATTCAGCCCTGCCCCTGCCCAGCGACAGCAGCCCATGGCGCAGAGCCCCAGCCAGGGCTTCCAGGTGGGTAGGTGGTCCTTGGGGGCCCACTCAGGAGTGAGGGCAGGCACAGGGGACTCAGACTGAGTGTGGGGGAAGGGCTGGCAGGGGCAAAGCCAGGGCGATGCTAGAGAAACCTTTATGTGTGGTGGGACTTCGGCAGAATGCAAACAGCTCAAGCCCAGGGTCCAACTCTGAGCTCGTGCGGCCTGATGCTGGTCAAAGGAGGGAGGGAAGGAGGGCAGGGGCTAGGACAGAGGACCCGGTGTCTGTGAGCGAGAGTGAGTGAGCAAAAGAGCCAATGACCAGACCGGACATGTGTCTCCCCAAAGCACTTTAATGCCCACACCCACAGTCCCCGCCTGCTGCCTGGGCAAGAGAGGGCCAGCCCCGCCTGGAGTCCCCATGGCTCCCGTGCTCCCAGGGCCCAGCAGGCTCCGGGTCCCCATCAGTAGGTGAGGGGCGTCAGGATAAAGAGGCGGTCTTCTTCCTTGCGGATCCAGCGCATCAGCTTATGGATGGCGTCCACGGCGGACGCCTTGGTGCCCAGGGGGCTGTAGCACATGTAGAGCTCAAAGGCACCTGTCACCTGAAGGAGGGGCACAGGGTGACCATCCGGGTTAGACACGCCCTGCGGTCCCCGCCAGGACCCCGAAGCCCGGCCCGGCCCGGCCCAGCCGCCTTACCCAGGCCAGGAGGTTCTCGTTGGGGCCTGTGTAGTAGATGGTCTTGAGGGGGCGGGATGCATTGTGGGCTCGGCTGTGCAGGTACTGGTAGAGGCCCAGCAGCCGCTCCTGCTCCTCCTCACTGGTGTACGGGGCCTCCATTTCAGGGCTGGAGGTGGGGGCGTGGGTTCAAAGGCACCACTGTCATTGCCTGCTCTGCAGATCTAGAAACACCTACTCCTGGCCAGGGGCACGCCGCCATGTGTCTTACCCTCCGAATGCTCCCCCAGGACAAGGCACTGTCTCCCCACCGCAGAGGACGCCCCAGGAAGGGCTGGGCCCACCCAGACCAGAGGCCTGTTCTCCCTCCCGGTCATGGCATCTTCGCTGACCCTCCCTGAGAGGCCAGTCAGAGTTTAAGTGCCCAAGACGGAGGCACAGGTCTGCAGTGGAGGGAAGGCGAGCTGGGAACTCTCTGCACCGCGAAGGGGCGAAGGGGAGACAGCGCCCACCTGGCCTCAGCCCCTCTGCTGGCGGCGGGGAGGACCCCGCATCCTGGGCTGGACCAGGGACCCCTAAGGCAGTTCCTCCAGGACAAGGGCCCGAGGCTTCTGTTCCGGCTTCCTGCCCGGAGCATCGGGCGTTTCCTGGCCGCCCGGGGAATAGAGTAGAGAGGCGTGTGCCCGTGGAGAGGAGGGCGATAGGGAGTCAGAGTAAAACAGACCCAGGATGTCGGTCTGTGCCCAGAGGGTCGTCAGTTTCAGCGCTACCTCGGGGCTCAGGCCCCACCAGCCCGCTCCCAGCCCGCTCCCCAGCCCAGCTCCCGCAAGCAGCGCCCCCGGCCGCCCTCACCTGGTGAAGAGTCCGGAG
>NW_006295816.1:1919713-1930567 GCF_000327345.1 Myotis davidii
TGGTAGTAGATGTAGAGCAGCTCCTGCGTCAGCTCCTGCGCCGACTGCCGCGTGCGCGCCACCGCCACCAGCACCAGGGGGCTCCGGCGCACGAACACGACCTTGTAGCCATCTGGGGGGGAGGGGAGGGGAGAGGGGAGGTCGGCTGCAGCCCCCTCCAGGAAGCCCTCCTGGACTGGCCTCACCCAACTCCTTCAGAGCCCTGCCTCCTGGCAGCTTGTCGCTTTCCACATCCTCTCCACCCTTCCTCTGAGCTCTGCACACAGTAGGGGCTTCAGGATGGTGAGAGAAACAGCGGCTCACGGCCCCCTTTCCCTGAGGGAGCCAGGCCTGTCCCTGCAACTTGCCTCACAGACTAGCACCCGCTGAAAGCAGGGAGCACTTCAGAAAAACACGCTTCCTGAGCTAAATGGCAAAAGATCGGGGAGGGGGGTCTCAAGACCTGGGGTTTTTGGGACACCTCCCCAGGCTTCCCACCCTCTCCAAGGGCAAAACCCACATCAGAGCCACCTTTGGCCTCGACAGCCCTAGGGGGCAGTCAGGGTGGTTGTTCGCTGATCAGTGAGTGGAGGGCCTGCCCTGGGCCACAGCGCACAGCCCATCCTCTGGGCCCCGGGAGTCCAAGACCCGCTGGGAAGTGCCCATGGCTGGGGAGCCCTCCCAGCCCCCTCAGGTGGCTCACCCGCGTGGATGGAGCGAATGGCGTTCTTGTCGGCCTCCAGGAAGGACACGAGGGCCACCATGACCCCCATGGTGCTGGACAGGGCTTCCTCGGACCCGTAGCGGGAGTACACGGGCTTCCCCGCCTCGCTCAGCACGAACACGTGCTTCTGGTGCAGCCGCCAGGCCTCCGCGGCCTCCTCCTCCTCGCTGTCTCCGGCACCCTCCCTGGGGGGCTCTGTGGCCGGCCTCCCGGAGGCCCCCGGGGGTTCCGCCCAGTCCTCCGAGCTTCCCGGCAGCATCTCCTCCTGCAGGTCCCGGGCCACGCCTGTCAGCTGGGTGCTCAGCTCACTGAAGTCCTGGCTGATCTGGCGCATGTCCGCGGGCAGTGGGGGTGGGCCCCCGGCACCCTCCTCGGAGTTCTCCCCAGGAGCCGCCCCATTCTCCGGCTCAGTCAGGTCCTCGTAGGAACGGGCGTGGACGAACATGGCACCCTCCTGCCCGGCACCTGCCAGCCAAGAGCACCAGTGCTTAGAGCAGCAGCCGCCGGCAGGCCCCTCACCAGCAAGGTGTCTCCCAGAGGCCCTCGCATGACTGCCTGTCCCTCTTCCCTCTGTGACTCACTGTCCGCCTGCGGCTCACAGGCCACCAGGCTCCTCCACCAATCACACGGGGGGCAGGCCCTCATGGCTGGGGCAGCTGCTGTCTGCCCGCCTCTCTCACTCGCATCTGATAGCCTTGTCATCCCAGGCACACGGGCCTCTGTCCACCTGCTCCTTGGCCACACTCAACACCGCCACCTACCCCAGGGCTTCTGCACCTGCGCTTCCCTCCGCCCGGAAGGCACCGGCCCCTCGCATGGCTGGCTCTGTCAGCTCTCAGCAAAGATGCTCATTGCCTCCTCAGCCGACCTCCAAGCCCAGCACTGTGTGCCTCCCTCCTGAGTGTCTCCTGTGACACTTGTCGGTTACTGTCCCCTCCCTCACTGTGATGGGGTCCCCCCACGGGCCGGAAGCTGGCTGTTCACTGCTGTGTGCCCGGTCCCCCTGCCCCTGGGTGCCTCCTGTGCTCACTGCGTCTCCCCCTGGGAGAGGCCACACCACTGACAGGGCCACTAGCCTGTAACTCCCCCAGGGGCCTTGTCAGTCTTCCTCTTCTGATTTCTGGGGGGTTTTTTTGACAGAATAACTCAACAGATATATTTTGGGTCTCTATTATGAGTTCAGCTCTGTACTAGGCATTGAGGACACAACTGCTCTGCGCTCAGAGCTCAGAGGGAGATGGGTAATACACACATAAAAAATAAAATTACAAAATAACGAGTGTTCTGTACAGAGCAGGCCTGCCTCACGAGGAGGCGACATTCACACCTCCTCGCTGGAGCGGAGCCCCCAGGTTCACTGCAGACACGGGAGGGAGGAGGGCCCAGCTGGCGGCAGACAGCCCAGGGCAGACTGAGCTCGGTCCCCTGCAGGACCCCCTGCCTCTGACAAACGCCCAGTGAGCTGAGTACACACGGGATTGCATGGGAGGGAGAGAGGGAGGGTATTGGGCCCACCTGGGCTGCTCTAGCGGCCAGCTGTGCACACCCTGCCCGTACCTGGCTCCATTCCCTGGGCCAGCCCCGGGGTGGGGCTCTCTGCTCTCTCCACACTCTGCCCATCGGCTGGAGCCAAGGTGCCCTGGGGGCACTCGATGCTTCTCTTCCTCTGCATGTCCGCAGCCATCCCCTCGGACCTCCTGTGGGGCAAAGGGAAGGCATCATCAGGGGGGAGGGGGGGCGCTGGCAGGGAACGCCGGCATCCTTAACAGCGAGTGAGCATCCCTCCCAGGACCCGCTAACTCAGTCCTCTGGGGAATGGACTCTGAGGGTCCCCCCTGGATAATGAAGCTGGTTGCCCTGACCTATGTGGCTCAGTTGGTTGAGTAACGTCCTGTGCACTGAAAGGTCGTAGGTTCGATTCCCGGCCAGAGCACATGCCCAGGTTGTGGTGACACACTCTCTCTCTCTCTCATTTTTCTTTTCCTGATCATAAAAAGAAGAATTCATGGTATCTATTCATTGTCGAAAACTTGGAAAGGACAAAAAAGTATAAAGAAAAGATGTCATTTTCCCACCATACACATTTCCCACTGTTCACACTTTAGTGTATTTCCTTCTGGTCTTTTTTTAAATGTATATAAAATGTAACTTTTTTAACAAACTGATATCAGCACGTAAAGCTCATTGAATGCCTAGGCAGCGTGCTAAGGTGCTGTGAATTAAGTCAGCTATTCCCGATCACTGCTCTCCAGGCAGGCGCTCCTCCCGGGCCAGCTCTAGAGATGAAGGAACTCGTCTGGGAGAGTAAGTGCCTGGCCCCATGTCACCGCAGGAAGGAGGCATGAGAGCTGGGCATTGAAACAATTCTCTGTCCTGATACCTTTCACTGAACATCCTAACATTCCTCCATTCAAAACGGAGTTGAGCCCGGCCGGCGTGGCTCAGTGGTTGAGCATCGACCTGTGAACCAGGAGGTCACGGTTCAATTCCCAGTCAAGGCACCTGCCCGGGTTGCGGGCTCCATCCCCAGTGTGGGGTGTGCAGAAGGCAGCCAATCAATGATTCTCTCTCTTCATCGATGTTTCTCTCTCTCCCTCTCCCTTCCTCTCTGAAATCAATAAAAGTATATTTTTTAAAACAACGGAGTTGAGCAATAGTTTTCTTTCTGGATATGTAGGCACTTGCAGTATGTTCTCTGGGGGCCTTGCCTGCAGGGAGACTTGTCCCCGCTAGGAATCGAGTGTCAGGAACGTCGCTGGAGAGGGACCTGGGTTGACCTGGTTTGCTTTTATCAGTCTCAGTTTCCTCATCTATAAAATGGGGACAGTGGTAACACAGACTCATCGGGGTGTGGAGAATTAAATGAGATCATCCATGTAACCTGGTTACCCCGGTGCGGAGTAGGCACGGTACAGCACTCAGCTGCTGCCATTCGCACATGAGGACTGTTCTTACTTAGCATTCAGACCACGTGCAGCTGCACTTACAGGCCCCCCCCCCCTGGTCTCTGTCCTGTAAAACACTGAGAGTCTGCTCCCCCCGAGCCAGGCCCAGAGGGAACCGGCCTGAGAAAACCTGTTTCTGACTTTCTGAAGTCAGTGAGCTCTGGCCTGAAGTGACCCACCTGTGAAAATGGGCCCAAGAGCTGTCTACGGGGCTAGGGCGGGGCGTTCCTCCAGGCTACCTGGCTCCTCCTGGGCCCTGGACTCGCAAGAACAGACCATTCATTCGCTCTCTGCTGCTGCTGGAAGTCTCTCCCAAGTGGAACTCCTTGGTCTGCCACATGTTCCTGCCCTTTGGCCTTGCATCTCCGGCTCACAGACCCACGCAAGGTCTACAGCAGCTTACCCAATGGCCCCTGGGGCCACTACCCACTGACACCTTGTGGCTTCAAGGTATCTGAGTCAAGCCTGGCTGAGTAGTGCCCACATGGAGTGGGGGTAGAGTCCGCTGGCCAGGGCTGGTGGACGCCCCTTCACCACAGCTCCCCTGCCACCTGAGACCATGCAACATCTCAGCATCTCCACGGCCAATCTGGGGACCCAGCCAGAAGCCCTGATGCAGCAAACAGCTCTCCAGACACTTACCCTGGACACTAGGCAGGGAGCAAAGCCCACCCCGCCCACCTCTGGATCCCTAAGCTGGACAGTGAGGCTCCTGCGAGGCTGAGCCTGAAGCGCTGAGCAAGAGCGGGCTCTGGGAACCAGTCCCAGGGGCTCCCGGGGGCCCCCCTCAAGCAGCTTCTCGGGGCCGCCGGGCTACTTTGCCTAAAGGTGCTCAGCTGTGACAGGCGCCAGGCCAGCAGGCACCTCCCTCCCTCAGGCGCCCGCCCTGAAGGGGAGAGGGCCTGGCCAAAGCCCCTCCCAGCTGGCTCCCTCTTCCTGCTTAGAGCGAGTTCCATCCAGCCTTGACCCTTTGGGGAGTGGCCTCGGGGAGAGAGGCGCAGACAGGGCCAGGTGAGGCTGAGCGGGGGCGCTTCCGCAGGATGCTGACTCGGGGCTGAGAGCTGGCCACGCCCCTCCCTGACAAAGGCTGCGCGCCCGGCCCTCGCGAGCCCGAGCCCAGAGAGGGGGCTCACCCAGGACGAGGGGCGGCCCAACAGCCTGAGCCCGAGCACCCCGGTGGGCAAGTCCCAAGGCCCAAGGCACGATCAGGGGCTGCCCCGCTCAGCCCAGTCACCTCTGCGGGTCCTGGAGAGAACTCCGCGGGCGGCGAGCGTGCACTGGGGGGCGGGTCCTTCCCGGCCACTGCCCGCTCCAGGACTTCGCCCTCCCCGCCAAGGGGGGCTCCAGGCCTCGCTTTTGTATCCCCCAGCTGGGGACCAACCGCTAAAGGACCCCCGGGAGAACCTGTCCTCCGACCGCAAAAGGCAGCGCGGACGGCAGGACCCCTTCCCCCGACCTGCCGTTTCCAAGCCCCTCCCTCCACGGATGACAGCTCGCCAGTCTCCCGGCGCCCCCAGGCCACGTGGGTTGGCAGTCGGACCTACCGGTTTCTCCGGGGCCCCCGGACGCACAGATCGCCGGTCACTGCCCTCTGCCGGACCCCCGGGAGGGCACCGGGATCGGGCCGGGCCGGGACTGAGAGCGCAGGTTCGCGGGGCCACGACACCCTGTGGACACCGACATGGCCACAGGGGGGACCACCGCCCCCGCCCACCTCAGTGACCTGGCTGAGGTCATGTGACCACCTGGTGGCTTACACAGGTGTCCTGATGCCCGGCCAGGAGCCTTCCAACCACCCTCTCCTCCCTGAATTACATTTTTATAGCCCTCCGTATGGCAAACTAACTTAAAAGCGAGAACAATTTCTATTAAAGAACCCCCGCCCCCGCTTCCTCCGAGTCCCAGTCCCGAGTGGACCAGAGACCCAGACCCCCCGCAGCTAGAGGCTTATGTCCAGGGAGAGGAAGGCACGTTGGCCTTGGTCACTTCTCTGCCTGTGGGTGGCCCTGGAGCGTGGAGAGCGTTGTAAATGTCTGTCGGGTTGTAAAGGAGGTAAGCACATCAGTTGTTGCTAAGAAAAACATCCTTTTAGCCACGTTTTAATACTATACTGTCAGGCTCTAAAACAGTAATTCTCAAATCTGACTGCACAAAGAGTGACCTGGGGAGCTTAAAACAGAAACAAAACACGAACGCCGGACCCTGAGGGGCTCGGTTGGTCAGAGCATCTCCGGATTTCCTCTCCACCCTCTCCCGGCAGGTTGCCGGTTCAGCCCCTGGTCAGGGCGCGTACAAGAATCAAACAATGAATGCATACATAAGCACAACAACGAACCGATGTTCCTCTCTCTCAAGTCAATAACTAATAATTAAAAAACAAAGCACGAATGCCTGGGCCCCACCCCTAGAGAATTTGATCTAATTGGATTGGGATAGGTCTCCTGGGAGAGTATCTTTTTAAAAGCTTCCCAGGAGATTTGCCAGGGCCAGGAACTGCTACAGAATTTGTACTTTCCTAGATGCAAAGCAATAAAAACAGGGAGACATTAAGCTTCCCCAAACAATTTTATTTTGGGAGAACAGTTGAAAGATGTAAAATTGGGGATTGACAACAATACTGCTCATGTGTTCTCTGAAGCAATTAAATCACTTTACAGCTTCGTAGTACATTCGCCCGACAGTTCTGGGTGCAGGGAGAGTCTGAAATCACTCCTTCGATTCCCCTCCCCGTTTAAGGTCCCAATGCAGTGCTCTGCCCTGCGCTCCTCTGTGGTCACAGAGGGCTGCCACTCGGCAACCTCCCTCCACACACTGGCCTGTGATCACATGGTGATGACGAAGCTGTGGCCTTTTACCGGAGATAGCTTTGCACAGGGCTCTTAGACTCTTACACATAACTCAAGTGATCAACCAAAGGACATGGACACTGGGGGCTTGTCCTGGGGAGCGGGAGTGGTGGGGGCGGGGGGGTTAATCTGGGAAAAAGGAGACATATGTAAAAAGCGAAAGATTTATACGATCTGAAGAGAAACCAGAGTATAGGAGACCTATGTAATACTTTAAACAATAAAAAAAAAAGAATCAACCAGAGTGCATAAATAAGTGGAGCAACAAATCAATGTTTCTGTCTCTAAAAACCAATCCAATAATAAAAAAACCTCATTTAACCCACTTATTGAATTATCTATAATAATAAAAGGGTAATATGCAAATTAGACCACACGTCATTTATGATGTTCTTCCTGACGAAGCCCGGGCTGAGGGAAGCCAGCTGGGTCTCAGGTGCCTGTGGGCGACCGGAGGAGGGAAGCCTGGGTCCCAGGTGTCGGAGGAAGCCGGTGCCGGCAGCTGGGGGAAGGAAGGTCTACTCTTGCATGAATTTTTGTGCACCGGGCCTCTAGTATTTAAATATTGGGACAACCCCTTCCTTTACTTGTTTGCTGGTAGGATTACCAAGTAATAAATCCTGACCCAACTGGTGTGGCTCAGTGGTTGAGCACCGACTATGAGCCAGGAGGTCCCGGTTTGATTCCTGGTCTGGGCACATGCCCAGTATCAGGCTGGAACCCCAGTGTGGGGCATGCAGGAGGCAGCCGATCAATGATTCTCTTTCATCATTGATGTTTCTATCTCTTGCTCCCTCTCCCTTCCTCTCTGAAATCAATAAAAATATATTTTGCCCTCATCCCCAGTGGGGAGTGTGCAGGAGGCAGCTGGTCGATGTTTCTCTCTCATCGGTGTTTCTAACTCTCTATGCTTCTCCCTTCCTCTCTGTAAAAAATCAATAAAATGTATTTTAAAAAATTAAAATATAAAAATGTATTTAAAATATAAAAGAAACAAATCCTGGTCTTTTGGAACAAAAATGTATATTTCAATCCCATGATGGCTGTGCTGCCTTGTATGGTGCTGCTGCAAATTTTGGGCTTTGCCGCCAACAACCCTGCGGGCTCCCCTGTGCCTTCTGTGGCCCTCCAGGTTTGGGGTTCCTCGAAACCTTCGCTTGCTGGTGTGTAGGCCCAGGGTTTTCACGGAGCCAGCATCTCATCTCCACAAACCTCTTGTTTTTCCCCGTGTTTCTTTTCTTCCATCACTTGCATGGACGGTTCAGAACCCGAGGCTGCGGCTGCCATGAAGTGCCCTGACTGCAGTCTGTCCCCAGCCCTGTCGCTCTCGTGCTTATGTGACAGGGCAGACCCTTTCATGAGTCTTTTAGTGTCTTCAGCAGTTTTCTGCTCACACACATGCAAGACAGCTAACGTGGAGTACTCTGAGCTAACAGTGACAGCCCGTCCTTCCCTGGACCTTCCGCACAGGGTCCTTCCTGCCTTCATCGTTTCGCAGCTCCCGGCAGGCAGCGGGTTTCCTTGCTCTGCTGGGAAACCTCACTGTGGTCTTCCCTCATCTCTCTCTGCTGCTTACGGTCTCTCATCTTAATATTTGAGCCATGACCCCGAAGGAGACTGGGACAGTGATGTTTTTCTCTCTGAGAAAGACCTGGGTGCTGAACGAGAGCCACCTCGCTGCTGGACCCTGTGCTCCCCACTCCAAGTAGGACGCTGCTTTGAATCAGCCCTTTTATCGCTCACGCTTCTTGATCTTAGGCGGTAAATACAGCCTTACAGATACTATGAGCCCATGTAATTAAAAAAAAAAATTCCAGATGCTTCCTCTGAAAACCCTCAATAATTACCTTAATGAAAAGGGCAAAGTACTCAGTAGCATGAGCCTTGGACGAGTACAGACCTGGGTATATCCCCACACCCTCTACTTTCCTGCTGTGGGCAAATGACCTCATCTCCCTGGGCTTTGGTTTCCTTAACTGGAAAAGGGTCTATCATAAGGTTATTGTGAAGATTATTTATTTTTAAAAATATATTTTAATTGATTTCAGAGAGGAAGGGAGAGGGAGAGAGAGATAGAAACATTAATGATGAGCGAGAATCATTGATCGGCTGCCTCCTGCATGCCCCCTACTGGGGATTGAGCCTGCAACCCTGGCTTATGCCCTGATCAGGAATTGAACCATGACCTCCTGGTTCACAAGTGGACGCTCAATCTCTGAGCCACTCCGGTCAGGCTACGGTGAAGATTAGATAAGATACCAAAATGCTAGCACAATGCCAGGCATACAGTGTGATGAAGGGTAGCAATTATTATTACCCAAGGACATTGGGACACAGGCAAGAATAATTAGTTCCTTAATACGTTTTACCTCTTTAGAGGATAAAGTACTCTCTGATAAGGAACAGTGCATCAATAATGACCCAGTTTGGCCTGGCTGGTGTAGCTTAGTAGTTGAAAGTTGACCTTTAACCAGAGGTCACATTCAATGGTTCAATTCCTGGTCAGGGCCCATGCCTGTGTTGCAGCCTCAATCCCTGGTGGGGGCAGTGCAAGAGTCAGCAAATCAATGACTCTCTCTCATCGTTGATGTTTCTATCTCTCTCTCGCTTTCCCTTCCTCCATGAAATCACTCAAAATATATATTCTTAAAAATGGCCCAGTTTGGGAAGGAAAGTCCAAGTACCCACAGTTCTTTGTAGCTGTTCCTCCTCTCCTCTGGACCCTCTTTGGTGCTGGTGTGCCCCGGGCCCAGGGCTGGGACTCCGATCTATCTGCACTCACTCGCTCCCTCATGGCCTTGGCCTTCTCATCCAAGCCCAGGGCTTTAGATACCAGCACCAGATTCGTTGATACTGCCCAGATTTGCATCTCTAACTCTGACCTTTACCCTGAACTCCGGCTGATGTATCCAACTGGCAACTCCCGGTCCCACTAGGCATGGAAAACTCGCACTGACTCGTGCTCTTTCTACCAAAACGGCTCCTCCCACATTCTGCCCTCTCTTTCCTCATCCTAGTTGTCTCCTGTGACCACTGTGACCACACAAGTACCATCCTGCTATGGTTATATTATCACAAGTCTCCTAACCGAATGCCCTGCTTATGACCTTCCTACCTTCAGCCTATTCTCCACACAGCAGCCAGCGGGATCCTATTGGCATAGAAGGCAAGTCATATCATTCTACTAGAGGCCCGCCCAATGCATGAAAATTCCTGCAAGAGTGAGCCTTCCAACAGCTTTCCATCTCCCTTCTTACAGAAACCAAACTGATTTCAGCAGAGGGTGTATATCTTGTTTAATAACTGCTCCCATCTGCATCTCTGCTGGGGCAGAACTTTTATAAGCTTTGGCTTTCCCCCGTATCTCCAGCACCTGATTGAAGAACTGACTTGCAGACAAGATGCCTGAAAAGTGGGAAGGTAACTTTAAAGACTGTTTACCCAACCACCTCCTTTCTCTACAGATAAGGCTTTATTTGAGAATGCTTTGTAGGTTTTTCTTGCAGCAGACTTCTTTCATCCCCTGAAATTGAATTTAGGCTATAAAATCAGGTTTCTTTCTCTAAGGAGCCACTGACAGGGACACCAGGTGGCTGGAATCAGCAAGCATTTCAGGTGCAGGCAATCCACCTGGCAGCCTGGAGCCGGCCACTGCAAGAGCATTCGCTGAAACTGCGATGCCCCGTGTCCCGCTAGCATGCTGATGTGCAGGCAGCGTCCAGCTTCTCTGTGACCCCGCGGAAGTCACTCTGAGCCAGTTTATTGCTGAGAACTAGCCAGGCCCTGTGGCAGCTGGGCTGCCTCTCCTTCAGAGGCAGGGAGGGCTCCCTCCTGAACCTCAAACGTAGCTAACACAGCCTGGTATTTCCGGGCGGGGGATGCCTACAGGGACGAACCCGTGTGATCACTGCCTCTCTGACTCTATCCTCGGCCTCGGGCTCCCTTTCTTTCCCTTCACAAGAAGGCAGCCTCGCCCTGACCGGTTTGGCTCAGTGGATAGAGCGTCAGCCTGCGAACTCAAGTGTCCCAGGTTCGATTCACGTCAAGGGCATGTACCTTGGTTGCGGGCACATCCCTAGTGCGGGGTGTGGGGGGTGTGCAGGAGGCAGCTGATCGATGTTTCTCTCTCATCAATGTTTCTAACTCTCTATCCCTCTCCCTTCCTCTCTGTAAAAAATCAATGAAATATATTTTAAAATAAAGAAGAAGAAGGCAGCCTCGAGCAGCACGGGTCAGGGTGGTCCCCTCGCTCCCAGCCCCCCGCCCCCCGACCAGGGCGAACCGTGGGAGCTGGAGGACCAGTGGCCGCCCACTAGAAAGCAAGCCACACCCCCCGCGGGTCCCACACACAGCGGCGGGA
>NW_006295816.1:1930941-1931306 GCF_000327345.1 Myotis davidii
AGGGGGAGTCTTCTGTGCCCAGCACGTAGCCCGGCCCTCGGACCCGGACGGACACGAGCGGGCTCGGCGGGGGCCCCCCGGGCAGAGCGCCCCGGAACGGTCGCGGGCCTGGAGCGGGCCCCGGCCGGGCGGTAGGATTACCGGTCCGGCCTCGGGGCGGCCGGCTTGCGGGTCGGGCACTGGCGCGTGGTGGCGGGTCGGGGCTCCCGGTCTGCGGGGCCCCAGGCGACCGGGCCTTCGGTTCCTTCCTTTTTCCTGCTTTTCTGAGGTGTCGCTCGAGGGGGAGTCTTCTGTGCCCAGCACGTAGCCCGGCCCTCGGACCCGGACGGACACGAGCGGGCTCGGCGGGGGCCCCCCGGGCCCGA
>NW_006295816.1:1931328-1932284 GCF_000327345.1 Myotis davidii
TCCGACCCCGACGTCCTGGGCAGTAGAACCCGGAGGCGGGGCGGGGGCTGGTGGGTTCTGCGCCCGTTGGACGAATGTGGGGAGAGCGGGATTTTCCCTCGTAGCCCCTCTTTTCAGACTTTAGATCCCGGTTGGCTTTGCCAGTGGGTTTCCTTCCAGCTGGAGAAGGGACGCGTGGCTGCCGCGTTCCGCTCGGGGAGCGCGTTTCCCATAGGAAGGGCCTGGTCTGGCAGGGCCCGTCCGCTGCGAGGGTAACCGTGTTCCAGGTGGTTGCTTGGGAAGGTCAGAGAGGCAGGATGTGGGTGAAGGAGTCCCGCAGACTCCGATGCGCCCGGTCGCCTGGCTCGGCTTCTGAACTCGGGAGTGTGCCCTGGGTCTGTTGTCCACTCCCTGTTGAGTGACGCCACCCGCGTGGATGGTTTCATCGTGTCGGCCTCGGCGAATTGTGAGGGCTGTGGGGAGGGGTGTCCCACGCGGGCGAGACACGTAGGCCTGGCAGAGCCCGCAGTCACTCCTGAGTGGTGCCCACCGGGTTGGTGAGGCAGTGGAACCTGCACCTCGCCTCGTGGACTGGCCCCCGGGAGGTGCCTGACCCGGGAGCGGGCACCAGACCTCTGTCCGTCCTGCACATCTGCAGCGTCCTTCGTTCCCCAGTGCTGTTGCCACACCTGGGTGCTTGTTGCCTTTTGTATCCTAGGTTCTGGGAGCCTCGCAGAGGAGAACTGCTCAGGGGGGAGGTTACCAGGTGAACCCACCGTCTTATTGCCTGTGCTCGGGGGCGGGGTTATGTTCCTCTGCCAGTGGTTATTGTTTTACTGATGGTCATCATGACTTAGTTCAGAGTGACATTGAGATGAAAACTATGGGAAAGTTTTGAAATTCTAAAAATCGTGTCATTTCTTGGATGGGCTCTTCTAGCTAAACACCAAGTGCTTAGAATTAATTTTTCTGTTAGA
>NW_006295816.1:1932298-1939160 GCF_000327345.1 Myotis davidii
ACCCGCCCTCCACCCCCCCCCATAACTGTAGGAGCTCTAGAATGTGATAGTGTTTGATTCCCTGACGACTCCACTAACTCGGGGACATTTGGCAAATTACCTAATTTCAGTTTCTTCAATATGTGAAATGAGGTTAAGAAATGTAGCCACCTCACAGATTGTTGTGAGGTTAATGTAATACATGTGAGCCGCCACTGTTACTTTTTTTACAGCTTTGTTGAGATAGGATTCACACATCTGACAGTTCACTTATTTAAGGTGTATAAGTCATGTTTTTTGCATATCACTATTTTTTTTTTTTTTACAACGTTGTGATAGCCCTGGCTGGTGTGGCTCACTTGGTTGGATGTCATCGTGCACCGAAAACATTGCCAGTTTGATTCCTGGTCAGGCACATACCCGGGTCATGGGCCCCATCTCGGTGGCCCCGTGCAGGAGGCAGCTGATCAGTGTTTTTCCCTCTCTCTTCCTCTCTCTCTAAAAATCAATTTAAAAACTCTTCCTCTCTCTAAAAATCAATTTAAAAAATTTTAAAAGTTGTGATATATAGTAACAAAATGTACCATTTAAACCATTTTTTAAATCCTCACCTGAGGATATGTGTATTGACTTTTTTATTTTATTTTATTTTTTTAGAGAAGAAGCGGGGAGGGAGAAAGAGAGAGAAACATCAATGTGAGGGCTGGTGTGGCTCACTTGGTTGGATGTCATCGTGCACCGAAAACATTGCCAGTTTGATTCCTGGTCAGGCACATACCCGGGTCATGGGCCCCATCTCGGTGGCCCCGTGCAGGAGGCAGCTGATCAGTGTTTTTCCCTCTCTCTTCCTCTCTCTCTAAAAATCAATTTAAAAAATTTTAAAAGTTGTGATATATAGTAACAAAATGTACCATTTAAACCATTTTTTAAATCCTCACCTGAGGATATGTGTATTGACTTTTTTATTTTATTTTATTTTTTTAGAGAAGAAGCGGGGAGGGAGAAAGAGAGAGAAACATCAATGTGAGAGAGAAACTGATCAGTTGCCTCCTGGATGCTCCCTCACTGGGGATTCAACCCGAAACATAGGTATGTGCCCTGACCGGGAATTGATCCCACAACCTTTTTAGTGCACAGGGTGACGCTCCAGCCAACTGAACCACATGGCTGGGGCATCATTTAAACCATTTTTTAAAAAATAGATTTTTATTGATTTCAGAGAAGAAGGGAGAGGGAGAAAGAGAAACATCAATGATGAGAGAGAATCGTTGATTGGCTGCCACCTGCATGCCCCCTACTGGGGATGGAGCCCACAAACTGGGCATGTGCCCTGACTAGAAATGAACTGTGACTTCCTGGTTCATAGGTCAATGCTCAACCACTGAGCAACACTGACCAGGCTATTGAAACCATTTGTGTGTTTTTTTTTAACAATGTGAATTTTTTTTTAAGAGAGATTTTATTTTTTACTTTATTGATTTTTTACAGAGAGGAAGGGAGAGGGATAGAGAGTTAGAAACATCAATGAGAGAAACATCGATCAGCTGCCTCTTGCACACCTCCTACTGGAGATGTGCCTGTAACCAAGGTACATGTCCTTGACCGGAATTGAACCTAGGACCTTTCCGTCCACAGGCTGATGCTCTATCCACTGAGCCAAACCGGTTAGGGCTGTTTGTTTGTTAATGAGCACTTTTTTCTATTGATTTTTAGAGAGAGTGGAAAGGAGAGGGAGAGACAGAGAGACACAACGACTTGAGAGAGAGACATCGATTTCTGGCCTCCTGCATGTGCCCTGAACAGGGCCAGGGAACAAGCTGTAACTTCTATGTGCCCTTGACCGGAATCAAATCCAGGACCATTCAGTCCGAGGGCTGATGCTCTATCCACTGAGCCAAACCAGCTAGGGCTAAACCATTTAGTTACATTCAGAGTATTCATTACACGCACAATATAGTGCAATCACCACTATTTCCAAAACTTTTTCATCATCCCAAACATAAACTCTAACCATTAAGCAAATAACTCCCATTTCCCCTACTGTCAGCACCTGGTAACATCTAATCTATATCCTATTTCTGTGAATCTGCCTGTTCTAGGTTCTCCATGTAAGTGGAATCATTCAATATTTGTGCTTTTGTGTCTGACTTAATTCACTTTAACATAATGTTTTCAGAGTTCATTCATGTCATAGTATGTATCCAAACTTCATTCCTTTTTTTAAAATCTAAAAACAAAATTTTGATTGAGGTATGATTGATATCTTCATCTTTTTTAAAAAGTATATTTTTATTGATTTCAGAGAGGAAGGGGGGGAGAGAGAGAGAAAAAGAGAGAGAGAGAGAGAGAGAAACATCAGTGATGAGAGAGAATCATTGATCGGCTGCCTCCTACACGTTCCCTACTGGGGTTCCAGCCCGCAACCCCGGGCATGTGCCCTTGCTGGGAATCGAACCTGGGTCTTTTAGTCCACAGCCCGACACTCTCTCCACTGAGCCAAACCAGCTGGGGCTCTTCATTCTCTTTTAAGGCTGAATAATATTCTATTGGTATCTATGGACCATGTTTTATCTCTGCATTTGTTGGTAGACGTTTGGGTTGTTTCCCTCCTGTTGGCTACTGTAAATAATGCAGCTATGAATATGGGTATCCAAATATCTCCTCCTGTCCCTCTTTTCAATTTTTTTTGGGCATATACCTAGAAGTGGGTCATAGGATAATTCTGTGTTTAGGTTTTGAGGAACTGCCATTCTGTTTTTCCACAGCATTTGCAACATCATTTTACATTTCCATCAGCAATGCACAAGGGCTCCAGTTTTTCTACATCTTTGCCAATACTTGTTATTTTCTCTGTGTTGGTTGTTATTGTTGTTATTAATCCTCACCTAAGGATTTTTTTTCCATTGATTTTTAGAGTGGAAGGGAGAAAGGGAGGAGGGAGAAAGAGACAGACAGAGAGAGAAACATCACTGTGAGAGAGACACATCAATTGGTTGCCTCCTGCACTCCCTCTGACCGGGAATTGAATCCTCGACCCTTTGGTGTGCTGGCCGCTGCTCTAACCATTGCGAACACCGGCCAGGGCCCTTTGATAAAGTCCAGTTTGTCTATTTTTCTTTTGTTGCCTATATTTTTGGTGTCATTCAAGAGATCATTGCCAAATCCAATGCACGAAGCTCCCCCTTTTAACTTTTGTATCTGATGTTTGATAAGGGTCCCACTCCATTCTTTTGCATGTGGGTATCCAGCTTTCCTATGACCATTTGCTGAAATGTGTCCTTTCTCCATTGCATGGTCTTGGCACCCTTGTTGAAAAATCCCTTGACACTATATATGTGAGGGACTCAGAGATATTAGTCACAACAGCTAAGAGATGGAGGTAGCCCAAGTGTCCATCAGTGGATGAATAGATAGAATGTGGTATATTCACACTATAGAATGTTATTCAGTCTTAAAAAGGAGCCCAGCCAGCATGGCTCAGTGGTTGAGTGTTGACCTATGAACCTGGAGGTCACGGTTTGATTCCCGGTCTGGGCACAGGCCTGGGTAGCGGGCTCGATCCCCAGTAGGGGACGTGCAGGAGGCAGCCTATCAATGATTCTCTCATCATTGATGTTTCTGTCTCTCTCTTCCTCCCCCTCCCTCTCTGAATTCAATAAAAATAAAAATAAAAAGAATGAAATTCTAATAGATTCTGCAATATGGATGAACCTTAAAGACAATATGCTAAGTGAATAAGCCAGTGACAGAAGGACAAATATTGTATGATTCCACTAGTATCATGAGAGGTACATTAGGGTGGTCAAAATTATAGAGACAGCCCTGGCTGGTGTGGCTCAACCTTGTCTTGTGCACCTGGAGGTTGCTGGTTTGATTCCTGGTTAGGGCACCTGCTGAGTGGCAGGCTTAATCTCCAGTAGGGGGCATGCGGGTGGCACCTGATCCATGTTTCTCTCTCATTGATCTTTCTCTCAAATGAATAAAAACATTTAAAAAATCATAGGACAGAAAATAGAATGTTGGTTGTCAAGGGCTCGGTAGAGGGGAATGGGGAGCTCCTGTTTAATGAATATGTAGCTTTAGTTTTGCAAGATGAAAAAAGTCCTGTGGACGGATGGTGGTGATGGTTGCACAACGAATGGTGTGAATGTACTTCATCCCACTGAAATGTATACTTAAAAATGGCAAATAGCAAGTTTTACAATGTGTATTTTACAACAATTTTTAAAAATACGTAATTTTAGCCGAAACCGATTTGGCTCAGTGGATAGAGCTTCGGCCTGCGGACTGAAGGGGCCCAGGTTTGATTCCGGTCAAGGGCATGTACCTGGGTAGCGGGCACATCCCCAGTAGGAGATGCGCAGGAGGCAGCTGATCGATGTTTCTCTCTCATCGATGTTTCTAACTCTCTATCTCTCTCCCTTCCTCTCTGTAAAAAATCAATAAAAAATATATTTAAAAAAATACGTAATTTTAAAATCAGAATGGATCTTATTGATTCCACTTTCCCATGTCCCGTTTCTTACTGACTCCTCTTCCACTTGACCAAAAGGCACCTCTCTATTAGAAATCAGACGGAAGTAAACTACTTAATTGAGGAAAGCCCTTCAGGACACCAAACAATGTTTATATCCTACTGAAGGCTGTTTGGCTTCTTTCCATTTTCAGAGCTATTATGAATAAAGCTGTTATAAATGTATTTGTACAAGTATTTTGTTTTCATTTACCTCAGGTAAATACTTAGTGGAATTACTGCGTCTTAGAGTGACATTTGTCAGAGCAATTTCTCAAGTACTTGTACTATTTTGCCATCTTTCCAGCAATGTATGAGAGTTCCGGTGCCTGGAAACCCATGTGTATTTGATTTAGTGAGTCTTTTTGCTAATTTTAGCAGTTCTAGTGGGTGCGTATTGTGATTGTGGTTTTCTTTAGGACTAATAATAGTGAGCATTTTCCAGGTACATGTTGCAGATATTTACTCCCCGTTCCCTAGTTTGCCTGCTCATTTTCGTAAACAGAGTCTTCTGAAGAACAGGTTCTCATTTTAATCTCTATGGTAGTGCTTCCCGGACCTTTCCTAGGAGTGTCTGCTGACACCACACTCAGGGAGACTTTCTCCTCTGGTTTCTTTTAGAAACTTATTGTTTAGCTGCTACATTATGTCTGATCCATTTTCAACTAATTTGTTTTTCTAGTTAACTTTTTTAATATATATTTTTATTCATTTCAGAGAGGAAGGAGAGGGAGAGAGAGATAGAAGCATCAATGAAGAGAGAGAATCATGGATTGGCTGCCTCCATGCCCCCACTGGGGATGGAGCCCACAACCCAGGCATGTGCCCTTGACCGTAATCAAAGCCGGGACCCTTCAGTCCACAGGCCGACGCTCTATCCACTGAGGCAAAGCAGCCAGGGCTCCCAATTAACTTTCTTTTTTTAAAAATTGTTTTATTGCTTAAAGTTGCAAATGGTAAGAGTTCCTTCTTTTTTACAGCAGCATAGTATTCCATCGTGTAGATGTACCACAGTTTTCTAATCCATTCATCTACTGATGGGCACTTAGGCTGTTTCCAGATCTTAGCTATGGTGAATTGTGCTGCTATGAAAATTAACTTTCGATTGTGGTATGGTGGTCCACAAAGCAAGTGCCATCAGTGGGGAATCAGGATGTGATTCTGGAGATGGAGCCTGGGAAAGTGCTGCCACATCCAGAGAAGGGGCGGCATACAAACTCCCACTTCAGCCTGAAGCCCTGTAATTGGAGGGAAGACACTTAGAATCTTTTTTTTTTAATATGTTTTATTGATTTTTTACAGAGAGGAAGGGAGAGAGATAGAGAGTTAGAAACATCAGTGAGAGAGAAACATCGATCAGCTGCCTCCTGCACATCTCCTACTGGGGATGTGCCTGCAACCCAGGTACATGCCCTTGACCGGAATCGAACCTGGGACCTTTCAGTCCGCAGGCCGACGCTCTATCCACTGAGCCAAACCGGTTTCGGCAACTTAGAATCTTAATGGGAATTTTTGTGGGGATAAGTGCTGTCAGCAGCTGCTAGTTCCAATAGGACATTTTAAAATGGCTTCTGGTCTTTTTTTCTCTTCAATTTCTTTATGTATTTATTTTTAAATATATTTTTGTTGATTTCAGAGAGGAAGGGAGAGGGGGAAGAGAGAGAGAGAAACATCAATGATGAGAGAGAATCATTGATTGGCTGCCTCTGCACATCCCCTACTGGGGATTGAACCCACACCCTGGGCATGTGCCCTTGACTGGAATTGAACCCGGAACCCTTCATTCCGCAGGCCAACACTCTATCCACCGAGCCAAACCAGCTAGGGCTTTATGTATTTATTTAGAGAGGGGGGAACATCCGTCTGTTGCTCCACCCATTTACGCATTCACTGGTTAATTCTTTATATGTATATATTTTTTATTGATTTCAGAGAGGAAAGGAAAGGGAGAGCGAGATATAAAATCAATGATGCGAGAGAATCATTGATCAGGGGCCTCCTGCACGTCCCCTACTGGGGATCGAGCCTGCAACCCGGGCATATGTCCTTGACCAGAATCGAATCTGGTCCCCTTCAGTCCGCAGGCTGACGCTCTATCCAGTGAGCCAAACTGGCTAGAGCTCATTGGTTGATTCTTGTATGTGTCCTGACTGGGATCCAACTTGCAACCTTGGCATATCGGGAGAACACTAACATACTGAGCTAGCTGGCCAGGCTAGAGCTGCTATTGTTTAAAAATTCATGGTTGAGGCCCTGACCCAATAGGTCAGTTGGTTAAAATACCCTCCCAGTATCCAAGGTTGCATGTTCAATCCTGGTCAGGGAACATACAAGAATCAACCACTGAATGGAACAACAAATTGATGTTTC
>NW_006295816.1:1939196-1951958 GCF_000327345.1 Myotis davidii
CTCTCTCTCTCTCTCTCTCTCTCTCTCTCTCTCTCTCCCTCCCTCCCTCCCTTCCTCCCTTC
Organism: Myotis davidii; assembly: GCF_000327345.1. Classification (NCBI taxonomy): domain Eukaryota; kingdom Metazoa; phylum Chordata; class Mammalia; order Chiroptera; family Vespertilionidae; genus Myotis; species Myotis davidii. The sequence goes on from NW_006295816.1 coordinate 1,939,259, forward strand.
CTCTTCCTACCTCTTGCCCTCCCTCCTGCCCTCTCCCTACTTCTCTCAAATCAATAAAAAACATTTTCTAGTTGGCTGGGTGTTCAAACCAACCTTTGCCTTCTGTGCCCTGTTTATGCTTTTAGCTGACTGTCCTTTGGGGCCCAAAGCATTTATTTTGGGAAAAAATTAGTGTTTAAAGCAGAATAAAGCTGCTGCATACCACAGCCAACAAATAGAATAGGACCCTAAGCATGTGCCCTGACCAGGGATTGAACCAGCGACCTCTTGGTTCAAGGGTTGACGCTCAACCACTGAGCCACACCACTGGGCTGCTTTTTTTTTAAAGCACTTGTTCATCTAATATTTTAAAAAAGATTAAAGATTGAGTGCCAGGAGTTCAAACAAACCACACCAACAAACAAAAAAGAGAAAAGCAGAAAATGAACTCCTCTCTGCTTCTGCAGATTGGTTTTGTGATGGGGCACTCCCTCAGCACCTGGCTGTGCTTGCTCCAAGCCTAGGGATTAGCCCAGGTCAAAGCTCCTCAAGTCTTGTCTGATCATGTGTCTTGCCTGGGTATGCATGTGGCTTTCTACATTTTTCCATATACATGTTGCCTTGAAGTGTCCTTATTTCCCAAAGTTTTTCACCCCAACTTCTCTAAATATCCTATATAATAAAAGCCTAATATGCAAATTGACCGAATGGCGGAACGACCGGTCGCTATGACATGCACTGACCACTAGGGGGCAGACGCTTAACACAAGAGCTGCCCCCAGCCCACAGGACCCAGGCCGGCCAAGGCGGGTGCCAGTGGGGGGGCCCCTGATCGCCCCGCTGGTCACCCCATAGATTGGCTCTGATCGCCAGCCAAGCCTAGGGACCCTACCCATGCACGCATTTCATGCACCCGGCCTCTAGTGTGAGACTATACTTTGCTTTGTAGCTTTTATTAGCAATGCCTGGTGCTTCCCCCGACTCCCCTACCACAGAGGTCTGAGTTAGGTAAAATAGAAACAAGCACTTTGCATCAGTCCTTCAGATATCCCCCAGACAGGTTAGAACAGATGTACACAAAAATTCACAAATCAGGTTTCCTTTTGATTTGATGGAGGAAGGTGGGAACTGGGCTGCCACTACTTCAAGACTAAAACCACTGCCACGTTAGAGAGGGCATGGGGCAGGGATGAGTAAAGACAAAACTTTCCTATTATTTTGAAGATGCTTTTTCTTGAATGAGCATTTGCTTTGTTGTTTTAAACCTTTGATTGTTTTTTAACGCTCCAACCAAGTTGATTCAGACAGTTACTGCTTTTGGGGGGGAATGCCTTCGCCTGTCATTTTACTGACCTATAGGTTATCTTTTCACCCTCTCAATAGTGTACTTGGATGCACTAAAGTTTTTAAAATTGATGAAGCGTCCTTCATCTGTTTTGTCTTTTGTGCCTTTGATGTCATTAAGAAACCATTGCCAAATCCAAAGCCATGAAAGTGTGCCTCTTTTTTAGTAGCTGCAGCAAAGGTCTACCAATGACTTCTTAGCTTCTCTTGGGTTATGTGCCCATCTTCAAAGCATCACTGTGGTGAGGGTACTAGACTATTGTGGTTGGCCAGGCTGGATGGTTGGTGTAGGACTGGTGTTCATGCTAATTAAGATGCTGTTTCTAGAATGGCTACTAGAAAAATTAGTCAATATTTATAAATGTGAAGCATTCTTAGTACACTGAGAAGTTTGTAGTGGCCTGGAATATGCATTTCTAATTTTAAAAATATATTTTTTTGTTATAAGTTAATAAGTGAATGTTTAAAAGTGACTTCCAAAAATATCCCTGCTGCTGTGGTCCCTCATAAGGTAAGCAGGAGGAAATTAGGTTAAGCTTTACTTCATATTCTAATGTTCTCATTTTATGTGGCTTGTTTTGTACAGGTACTGCTATAACCAACGTTTGGTAGTGAAGGGATCTCCTTATTGAGCCCTCTTGACTTAAGAGATGTGGGGGGATTCTCGATCTGCTAATAGAACAGGACCTTTTCGGTAAGTCTTAAAATAATGAATATTGAAATTGTTAATATATTAATGATTTAGTATAACATTTTTATGGATTACCATTAACGGGGATATTTTGGTGTGTGTAGAAATAGCTCTGGTTTTTAAAAAATAAAAACATTTAAAAATTTTTAGTCATTTCTGAAGTGATTCTGAGACTAAATATCCAGCATGCCAAGTGTTTTGTGTTTTAGCATTTTATTTATATTTATGGATGACTACTTTACAAGTAAGGCTGTTTCTTATAGAATTAACCCGTTCTGATGGTTTAGGTAAGCCATCAGAAATGTTAGGTAACTTGAGCTCTATTGCCTAACTTTCTGAAATTTTCAGAACATTTTTTTCTTTGACCAACTTATCATTTATATTTCCTCGCCTTAATTTTAGTTTAACTATAAGTTATTACATGCTTTTTAAAAAAATGTATTTTTAAATTGATTTCAGAGAGGAAGGGAGAGAAACATCAATGATGAGACAGAATCATTGATCGGCTGCCTCCTACACGCCCCACACTGGGAATCGAGCCACAACCTGGGCATTTGCCCTGACGAGGAATTGAACCATGACCTCCTGGTTCATAGGCCAATGCTTAACCAGGCTGGGCTATTACATGCTTTTTAAAAGATCTTTGACTAGGAAATATAATTTATAAAGGGGGACTAATTTGGATTTTTTTAAAAGGTACTTGTAGGAAAATGATATTATATATCATTTTAATAACTTCAATTTTTTTTATTTGGCTAAAAATTATTTTCATAATTTAAAATAGCCACTGCTATTTTATATTAATAGAACTGTTTCTTGACTAGTCTACATATAATACAGTTCTAACAACCCTAATGCAGCACATTATTCTAGAACTATTGATCGTCTCAACTTAAGAGGGTAAGATAATCCTTAGGGCAGTATTTAAAGACAGTGTTGGATGTGTTCTGGTCAGAAAACGTAGTTTTAGATATCTTAGCACTTGCCCTTAAATCCTCCTGCAAGCTAACCATTGGGATTTGAGTGTTTTTTTTTTTTTTTAATATATTTTTATTGATTTTTTACAGAGAGGAAGGGGGAGGGATAGAGAGTTAGAAACATCGATGAGAGGGAAACATCGACCAGCTGCCTCCTGCATATCTCCCACTGGGGATGTGCCCGCAACCCAGGTACATGCCCTTGACCGGAATCGAACCTGGGACCCTTCAGTCCGCAGGCCGACGCTCTATCCACTGAGCCAAACCGGTTTTGGCGGGATTTGAGTGGTTTTAAACATGGGAGACATTAGAGTTAGTGGTACTGTCCTAATTTTAGTGTTAAATTGTATTACTTATGAAGAACATTTTAATTTGCTTCTCTTATGTTGAACCACATAGAGATAATTTTAATGAAAACTCACGGAAGTCATCATGTTTTGAAAATTCATTAAATATGCGTAACTCTGATGTTTAGGTTGCTGCTGTTAAATTCCTATTTAAGGGAGGGTTTGGCATTGTAACTGTTTCCCTTGAACTGAGTAACCCAGCATCAGTCCTGTGAATCTGTCTGTGTAATGGTGTAGTCTGAGTTCAGAAGGGTCGTATAATAGAACCTGTATATTCTGGGACGAGAGGTCTACTGAGTTGGACTTGGCTCTCTTAATATTTTTGTTTTACTGCTAAATAGCAGATAACCCTTCAGATCATTTTTAACCCTTCAGATCATTTATGTTTTCCCTTTTCACATCCTCCTGTTCCCCTCAAAGTCAAAATTCCGGGTGCCTAATTGTTTACTTAAACTCTCTAAACTTTCATCAAAGCCAAAACAATGTGAAACGACCTGGGAAAAAATAAAATAAAATAAAAGTAAGGTGACCTGGAGGAGGTTAGGCAAAGGCGGAGTGGGGTAGCATAAAAGATTGGGCCAGTTATCATTTATCGCTTGAGTTCTGTAAACTGAGAATATGACTTTAATACTATACTATTTTAAAATATGCTCATTACCATGAAAAACTAGCATAAAGCATTAGAATCTGGAATAGCAGCTTTATTCGGGACGTGTGAATAATGCTTGAAGGCCTAACGCTGTCTCTAGGTCCCCTTCAGCGTTAAGCTCCTCGATGCCGTTGTTGGGCTTAGCCAGCGGACACCTGCTCGGGGCAGGGCTCACTGCCGGCTGTGATGCCGGGGGGCTGCAGTAGCAGGGACCCCGTGCGGGCGGGGCTTCTAGGTGGAGCCGCTGGAGCCCTGGGGTTTAGAAGCGGCCGGGCTGGCGCCCCGCTGGCGTACCGCAGTGTGCTCCTCCTGGTTGTTTCCAGCCAGTGTTTCTTCATTTGGGGCCCGCGTCCATTCTGAGTGGGTGGTGTCCGTGCCGTAGCTGTAATCACATATTTTGGAATGTTCCTCCTGTACGCAGCAATGAGGAAGACACCTCCTGAAACTTACTGTAAGAAATTTACAGTGCATTGATTTTTCTGATGTATAGGAATCACCATGTTGATCTTGGAATTCTAAGTTCCCTGGCTATAGGAAATGGACATTTCTGTAGCGTGTCACCATTGCTAGCTTATCTGGTGTTGCGGATTTTCCCTGTTGCAGGACTGGGTGAAAGCTTTTTCTGCAGCAGTCATGTTGAAAACCTTGTGTTGACTTTCCTCGTGTTCTGAAATGGGAGCGTAAAAGTTTACTCCACCACTTCGTCCTAAAATAGCAAACCCTTGCTGTTTCTGCAGATCTAGGACCTTGTTACAGAACTCTGCCAAAAAAAATATATTTACAGAAGAATGTGCTGTGATTAGAGAAGAATGTGCTGGTGTGTAGATTTGAAACTCTGGACAATATGAATAACGCTGTCTTTGTTTCTACAGTGGGAGCCAAGAAGAAAGGTTTGCTCCCGGGTGGAACAGGGATTATCCTCCTCCTCCCCTTAAGAGTCATGCTCAAGAGAGACACTCTGGCAACTTTCCTGGCAGAGATTCACTTCCCTTTGATTTCCAGGGGCACTCGGGGCCTCCCTTTGCAAATGTAGAGGAGCGCCCTTTCAGCTATGGAGCTAGAGACGGACTGCTTGGTGACTATCCAGGAGGGGAGGGATCTGGACATGACTTCAGGGGGGGAGATTTTTCATCTTCTGATTTCCAGAGCAGAGATTCATCACAGTTGGACTTCAGAGGTAGGGACATACATTCTGGGGATTTTCGGGATAGAGAAGGACCACCTCTGGACTACAGGGGCGGCAATGGGACTGCTGTGGATTACAGAAGCAGGGAAACATCTCACATGAACTACAGAGACAGGGATGCTCACACTGTCGACTTCAGAGGTAGGGACGCTCCTCCACCTGACTTCAGGGGCCGGGGTGCTTATGATTTAGATTTCCGAGGCCGGGATGGAGCTCATGCAGATTTTAGGGGAAGGGATTTGTCAGATTTGGATTTCAGGACCAGAGATCAGTCTCGTTCTGATTTTAGGAACAGAGATGTATCTGATTTGGACTTCAGGGACAAAGACGGAACACAGGTGGACTTTAGAGGCCGAGGTTCAGGTACTAGTGATCTCGACTTTAGGGACAGGGAGACACCACACTCAGATTTCAGAGGTAGACACCGGTCTAGGACTGACCAGGACTTTAGGGGCAGGGATGTGGGAACGTGTATGGAATTTAAGGGTAGGGAGATGCCCTCTGTGGATCCAAATATTTTGGATTACATTCAACCCTCTACACAAGACAGAGAACATTCTGGTATGAATGTGAACAAGAGAGAAGAATCCACACATGACCATACAACAGAAAGGCCTGCTTTTGGCGTTCAGAAGGGAGAATTTGAGCTTTCAGAAACGAGAGAAGGAGAAACACAAGGGGTAGCCTTTGAACATGAGTCTTCGTCAGACTTTCAGAACAGCCAAAGTCCGCTTCAAGACCAAGACAAGTCGCAGCCTTCTGGAGGTGAAAAACAGAGTTCTGATTCTGGTTTGTTTAAAGAAGAAGCTGGTCTGGACTTTCTTGGGCGGCAAGACACAGACTACAGAAGCATGGAGTACCGTGACGTGGACCACAGGCTGCCAGGAAGCCAGCTATTTGGCTATGGCCAGAGCAAGTCCTTTCCAGAGGGCAAAACTCCTCGAGGTGCCCCACCGGAGCTTCAGGTATGTCAGTGGAGTGAATGGCTTTTTGCTTTTTCGTAAGGCTTTTCTGAGGGATGAAGTGTAAAGTTCAGGACCGTTAGTCCTGGCTCTCTCCTTGTATAACCATTAAAAAGCAAAATGTGTCCTCAGGGATGGAACGTACACCTCCACCGAAAGGGCCCTCAACTCAAATCATATTTTTGATGTGTGTTTATTCAACATTTTGCTTTATGGTGCTGATTTAAATGCCTTGGAATGATTTACTTTGAAAGTATCTGTTTTTGTGAGTTGATTCTTTCAACTTTGGCAGAATCAGGCCTTGTGGCTGTTTTGGGATCATTTTCTTATTTAAATTTATTTAGGAAGTACCTAGGAATCTTTCTATAGTCACAAGGAGGTGATGTGAATGTTGCAAGTGTCTTCTTGCAGCTAAATCAGTTGATTAAATGTTGAATTTCACCTGGCTGGTGTGGCTCAGTTGGTTGAGTGTCGACCTATGAACCAAGAGGTTGCCGGTTCAATTTCTGGTCAGGGCCCATGCCCAGGTTGCGGGCTCAATCCTTGATGGAGGACATGTAGGAGGCAGCCGTTCAGTGTTTATCTCTCTCTCTCAAAATCAATTAAAAAACATTTTTAAAAATGTTGAATTTCTCTATCTCTATAATATATAATCTAACATACATATAATCTAAGCAAGGAGAGTTATGTTTGCAGTTGGACAATGAAAATATCTTTTTAACTAGATTTTACCCATGTCTACTCAGGTTTCTGTTATTTTAGACAGTAATCCTAAGACATGCTAACTCAATAATAGCTTTTGAGAATGTTAGAGGTGAGTGACCATATAATTTATTGTTCAAATTAGGACACTTTCAAGAGTAAAAGAGAATACTACTGACAGTTATTCCAGGACAGTAGACATAACTGGGAAGTGCGGTCCCTTAGTATTAGGAGACTTTTTCTCAGAAGTTAAATTCTTGGTAAAAATTTTGAAATAAAGAGAAATCAGTTGGAGCGGAGACTTTTATGAATATGGAAAATGCAGATTTCTCTGAACTGAACTGAGTAGTATGTTCAGATGGCACTTTTTGACTTTGTTCTGGTATTTGTTTATAGATCTGGCTTAAATTTTTTTCCTGTTTTCTCATTCAAGAAAAGAAAATGATAGTCTTGAGAATGTTTTATCTGTGTGTTTTTCCTGATTATAAAAGTCCTGTTCAGTGTTGTTTCGCTTAACATTCTGCTTTATGCTTTCAAGGCTCCTTCGCTGAGCCTGGTTTAGGACAGGTGTATTCTAATGGTTTGAGATCAAATTTTGGCACACAGAAAAGCAAAAAATTACCGTTTCTCATAGCTTCATATGGTACAAGTCAATTTGGTTTTTGATTCTGAGTACCTGTATTTTACGTTCAGTTTCATTTTGTACTAACATATTCATTTCTGAATAATCTTTTATTCTGGGTTCAAGGATCAAGATTATAGGACTGGCCCCAGTGAGGAGAAAGCAAGCAAGCTTATTCGATTAAATGGAGTGCCTGAAAATGCCACAAAAGAGGAGGTAAGTGTCTTTTTCTTTTCATTGTTCCTTTTGCTTTTTATTTTTTTGGTCAGTTAAAAATTGTTTTTTAAACTTTATTTTGAAAAATTACAGATTCACAGGAAGGTGCAAAGCAGGGGTCCTCAAACTTTTTAAACAGGGGCCAGTTCACTGTCCCTCAGACTGTTGGAGGGCTGTACTATAGTTTAAAAAAAACTATGAACAAATTCCTGTGCACACTGCACAGATCTTATTTTGAAGTAAAAAACCAAAACGGGAACAAATACAATATTTGTATCTGCATGTGGCCCGCGGGCCGTGGTTTGAGGACGCCCGGTGCAAAGAAATGTACAGGGAAAGCCCTGGGTGTTCCCCGGCTCCGGGCCGTGTTCGCGTCTCGTATTAGCAGCACAGCAGCTCAGCCAGGAAACTGGCTTCGGCACGGTCACCAAGCTCACTCAGCTTTCACCAGCTGTGCATGCGCTCCGTGAGGTGAGAGCTGTAGAAAATATGAAGGCAGTGATCGCAGTCCTTAGGCCTGATCATCATTGTAAGAGCAAACAGGACTTAGTGTTGATTCTGTGCCAGGCATGATATGATGCTTACAGCATTAGTTCATTTAAATATTACAGCATACTATGAGTGGGTGCTCTTAATCCACTCACTTCGGATATGAAGCAATTTTGCATGCTAGGCACTGAGCGCAATAGCAGTGAGTATTATAAAGTCACTGCCTCTGAGGTTAATAAAAAAGCAGAAGGTAGATGACCTCAGGCAGTGATGAATGCTCTGGAGAAAGCTGAAGTAAGCTTTAGAGCGCCGTGGGTGAGGACTGTTCCGATCGGGCAGTTAGAAGGCCATCCCTGAGGAAGTGACATTTGAGCCAGGATTGAATGCAGTGAGCGGACAAACAGTCCAGAAGATGGGAGAGGTCTGACCAGGCTGAGGAGTTAAGGCCATGGCCCTGGATTGAACGAGTCAGTGTATGTGTCTGTTTAACAGACGAAAACCGGCCATTGCAAGGCTTCTCAGCAGGTGAGCAGGAGAGACTCGGGCCGATTGCAGGGCTCGAGCGTGAGCTCAAGACAGTTCTGCTCTCTGCCTTCTTTATATATTGGGGGACTTTTGAGGAAGTAGGTGAGACTCATTCAATGGTCTTTGAATGCCAAAGTGCATTTATAAAGTAATCATAGTTTTAAATTATGTCGAGTAAAAACCAGGATGGAAAATATAATATTCAGTATTTGATTATGATTTGAATCGTCATTGTAAGTACCGTATTCTTGCAGATTCTTAATGCCTTTCGGACTCCTGATGACATGCCTATAAAGGACGTGCAGCTGAAGGGGTATAACACAGGTGAGCTTCTTGTTGTGCATGTGGCCTTGGGTCAGGAAGGGACTTTGTCAGATCTCTTCAATGTGTGCCACTCAAAAAACGTTTAAGAAACCACCATTAAGATTCCCGGAAGCCTCTGTTGGTGCCTCCAAACAACAGCCAGCTTAGGCTCCGCTGGGATTCTTTGTGGATGCGCGCTCCAGTTCTTCTGAGTGCCTGGGAGATAGAAAGGGAGGGAGCGCTGCAGGACTTCTCCCTGAATACATTTCATGGAATGAGCGCATGAAGCTGGCTGTTTATGTTCTTCATGGTGGGAGGGGGGGTGTTTACAATGGAGCCTAGTAGGATTTAATAAACTTACTGTATGTAAAAGTTTATGTCTTATTGCTTCAGCATGAAATTACAACTTTCCAGAGAAATTGTACAAATTAGTGGTTTCTTTCCAGTCTTGCTTGGAGAACAGAGTCTGCAATAACTAGTTTGTTGAAATCCATAAATAGATCCAGAAGAACTGTCTCTTTGACCTCTGTTCTGTGGTCTTAACTGCAGGTCAAACTTTTCAGAATATCCTCCTAATATTTGAGAGTACCACGTTTCATCAGTTCCTTCAAATCTTTTTTTTAAATTTAATTTTATTGTTTGAAATATCACAAATAGTAGTACATATGTCTCCCCCCGCCCCCCCATTGACCTCCCCCCGTTGGTTGTGCTTCGCCTCCCCTCCCAGGACATGCTTACTAGTACGGAAATGTAGTCAAAAGGGAAGTGCCAAACACTTAAAGTATTGACCAATATTTTTAGGACTACATAATATGAAATGGCTTAAAAATAAGGTAATATTTAAGTGATCTAACTTGCAGAATTTTACTTTGAAGAAAGTAGAGCATTAATCTTTTCACAAAATTTAGATTTCAGTAATTGAAGTTAAGGAACTCTTCAACCAAGAGCGTGCCATATTTTTGAGGATATAGTTTACTTTTAAACAGTTTACCATGGAATAAAATTTTTGCTTTAACTAGATAGCTGCTTCTTCAGATTGGTTCTGCAGAGGGAAACTATCCACAAAAATAAATTTTTCTGCTTGAAATAGTCTGGTGCTGAAGTAAATTTACATTAAATCTAGAAATATCTTTTCTGTAATTTGAGAACACACTCAGCAGCATTATTTCTCAGAAAGCTAATCATTTCTTTGTTTTAAAAGCAACTCTGAATTTGTGGAAACATGACTAAGCGTTCCTCTGTTCTTGCATACTTCACCTACCGTTTTTGTTTGCTTTGCACGTGTCTTACACACACTTTCGTGGTTTACTGTTATCTTTGGGGATTAAAGTTTATAGGCTGCAGTCGCTTTTTAACTGCAATAGGGCAATAACCTCAGCTTTCATCTTGGTTTATGCATTGCTTCCATTAGGCACTGGCCTATTTAGGAAAGTAGAGATATCTGTTTTCATTTTTTTATTGTTTAAAGTTTTACATGTGTCTCCTTTTCCCCGCACTGATTCCCCCGCCATCCCCCCCGCCACTCCCACCCTCAAGGGCAAGCCCCCACTGCCCCAGTGTCCGTGTCCATTGGTTATGCTAATGTGCACGCATACAAGTCCTTTAGTGGATCCCCCACCCCTGCCATTTGTCTCTGGATCTATTTTTGTTCATCAATTTACGTTGATCATTTTATTCCACATTTGAGTGAGATCCTGTGATACTTATCTTTCTCCGACTGGCTTATTTCGCTTAGCATAATGCTCGCCAGTTTCATCGTGCTGTTGCAGGAAAGTAGAGATATCTTGATGTTAAATAACAGCAATTTAAACTCTTCATTTCTTTAGTACTTACTGGTTTTCTGTCTATGTTGTCAGATTTATTAGCAGAGTAAGACACACTATACCGTAGTTCCTAAATGTGTTGGTTGTGGTAGCCATTAGAACAGCCGTGGGCAAACTACGGCCCGCGGGCCAGATCCGGCCCGTTCAGCTGTTCTCTCCGGCCCGCGGAGCCGAAAGAGCGGAGGGTTCTCTTGCTCTCCCCTCCGCTCCTTCACCAGCAGCAGTGTTAACATGTATTAGTTCACACACACACTCCATCCATGCTTTTGTTCCGGCCTCCGGTCCAGTTTAAGAACCCATTGTGGCCCTCGAGTCAAAAAGTTTGCCCACCCCTGCATTAGAATCATAACGGGCTAACCAAAGGCATTGACACGCATGTGAAATCATTCAGGACGTGGTTTAGAATAGTACACCTTCAGGAACTGCAGTCCTTTCTTGGCATTTTCTTTTTTTTTTTAATATATTTTATTGATTTTTTACAGAGAGGAAGGGAGAGAGATAGAGTGTTAGAAACATCGATGAGAGAGAAGCATCGATCAGCTGCCTCCTGCACATCTCCCACTGGGGATGTGCCCGCAACCCAGGTACATGCCCTTGACCGGAATCGAACCTGGGACCTTTCAGTCCACAGGCCGACACTCTATCCACTGAGCCAAACCGGTTTCGGCTTGGCATTTTCTTATATGAAGTGATAATGTAGTAGGTAGATAGATTTCTTTTTATAATGAAAGGATTCGATTACCAGTCCCATACTGTCCGTATTACATCTCTGTGTGGCAAGTAGAGTGAACTTTTGAAAACACCGGTTAGATCATGTTACAGCCTTGCCTATAATCCTCTCCTGGCCTCCCACCTCACTTGGAAGAAATTCCCAACTCTGCCCTGCATGAGCCGGCCTTTGGCTGTTTGGCCTCATCCTGTACTGCTCTCCACCTTTCTTCTTATGCCCTAGCCAGCCGACCTTTTCTCTAGTCCTTGACCAATGCAGGCTTCTTTCTCTGTTGGGGCCTTTGCACTGCTCTTCCCTCTGATCCTCACTTGTCTTCTGGGGTTTAGTTCTTGGCTTCAGTTTCACTTCGCGGAGGCCTTGCCTCACCATCCCAATCTAAAATCCCCCCTTCGTCATTTTTCATTATATCCTAGTTTATTGTCATAGGATCCATCACTGATGTTTTTCTCGGGGGGTTTGTGTGTCTTATTTCTCCCACTGGACAGTTCGCTCCGGAACAGCAGGAGCCTGTGTGTCTTGGTCCGTGCTAATCCTAAGTGCTTACGCCCTGCCTGGCACTGAGGGGTCAGTGCGCACGGGGTGAATGTGCTTGGGGCAGTCAGGGTTAGAGAACTTTGACATTTACTTCTAACAAGATTGTGTGTGAATTTCAGTAGAAAAGGTGATTTTATAAATGGCAGTCACTTTTCTAAAGCTGCCTGCTAACCTGCAATTACCATCAGGATTGCTATTGCTCACAAGAAGGGTGAGTGGGGTGGGGCTCACCCTTTAGTTGATGTAATGGGGAGCCAGTCTGTAGCAGATTCATCACAGACTCCAGCGAGTGCCTTGGAATCTCTCTCTTGTTCAGAGCTGTGTAAGGACAGGGCCACACTTTGATCCCAAATCTGCGGGTTCGGATGAGTGCATAAATGTTTCTCAATATGGAAAGGTAATGCGATGTATAGATCATATATGAATTAATACCCTAGTGCAGCAGTTCTCAACCTGTGGGTCGCGACCCCTTTGGCGGTCGAACGACCCTTTCACGGGGGTCGCCTAAGACCATCCTGCATATCAGATATTTACATTATGTTTCATAACAGTAGCAACATTACAGTTATGAAGTAGCAACAAAAATAATTTTATGGTTGGGTCACAACATGAGGAACTGTA
>NW_006295816.1:1952023-1956130 GCF_000327345.1 Myotis davidii
ATATTTTTGGATTTTGGAGTTGCATATAAGGGATTGTGCACCTATTTATGCTGCGTATATTTTAGTTTTTCTTTTGCCATTTTCAAATATATTATAACCCCCTTCATTGTAAAGTACCTTGAGTTACATGATTATATTCCTGGGGAAGTATCAGTGAAATGTCTTTTGGTGACTGGACAAACTCTTGTGCATGCATACAATGCCACACTCCTCAACAGCAATTGAAGAAACTACTCATGCATGTGACAACAGGGATAAGTCTCATGGCATCACGCTGAGTGGAGGACACGACTCAGAGGCTGTGCACACTGACATGAAGGGAAACGAAGCCCTGAAGATGCTGCCGTTTATGCGCATGTCCACGTTAGACAATACCTTGGGGCAGAAGCTGGGGAGGGGGCTGGTGAGTAGGACTTCACAGCTCTGCTGAGGTCAAGTGACTAGATAATGTCACTTAAAAAAGCACACAAAAGAATCAGCCCTGGCTGGTGTGGCTCCGTTGGTTGGAGTGTCATCCTGTGCACTGAAGGGTCGCAGGTTTGATCCCTGCTCAGGGCACATGCCAAGGTTGTGGGTTTTATCTCCAGTCAGGGTGCATACGGGAGGCAACTAATTGTTGTTTCTCTGTCTCTCCCTTTCTCTCTCTAAAACTCAATTTTTAAAAAATGAATTGAATGTTCCTGAACGATGGTGACAGGGTAGAGAAATCATTGCATGGTATAAGCTTCATTAGGTTTCTCCTCGTAACCTATCAGCTGGATTTGTGCCACAAACTAAATGATTTCCTGCCTTTGCTTGCCTCCAAATCAAAGAAGACATTAGTCATGGTGTCTTCTATCACACTCCATGCTATAAAAATTCCTGGCAGCAGTGTAGATTATGTATGAATTGGTGGTTAAATAATATTTGTCTAAATATTGAGATGTGTATGTGCAAACTCTGGAAATAAAACATTGGATGAGTAGAACCTACGAAGAAAATTTCCCCAAAATGGTACTGTCACACTCAAGTTTCGTTTTGAAAACTGTTCAGTAGTGTTATGTTGAGGGAGTAGAGTTTTCTATTTTGTTGTTCATATCATTATAAGTCAGGGGTGGGCAACCTTTTTGTGAGTGTGTGCCAAAACCAGCAAAATCTCTGACTCAAAATTCTTCTGTGTGCCAACCCTAATTTTTTGAGAATGTGTTACGCCTACTTGATATCTCTTAAGGTGTACGTATGTGAAGAACCTTGAAGAAATAATAAAATTCATTCAAGCGACAAAAACACAGTATATGATGATGAAAAATGCATTTATATTTTAATGCATACATGTACACTGATAGTCCGACAGAAAACTTTATGACTCTATTTGATATTATCAGTGGGACTTTTGCTGCTCCATCACTGATGACAGAGATTTTACATCAATGTTATATTTCATGACCTTCAGAGATATGCACGAACTACTACTTTCATCTGTCAGGCTACTCCTATTACGAGACTTAACAAAATCCATCACTGAGAACAAAGATTCACAATTGTAAATGGAAGATAAGAGAGGGTTTCGCGTGCCAGCAAAAGTTACTGGCGTGCTATGTTTGGCACGCGTGCCAGGGGTTGCCCACCCCTGTTATAAGTAATTTAAAATTCTGTATTTGTTAGAAAATGAAAAAAATTTTCATTTTAGCTTTTGGACTAATACCAAACCCTAGACAGTGCTCACTTTTCATACAGTGAATATCTTGGCAAATGTACAAGCATATCTGATGAAATGGACTTTTTGGGGGGAAACCTTAATCAAAAATAGTCCTGTATTTTATTTTATTATTTTATTTTATTTAAAAAAAATTCCATTTAATAGTCCTGTATTTTAAAATGGCTGCTTGGAGGACAAGTGCTGTCAGTTAAGTTCCTGATCATGGTAGTGCTTGCCATTGAACTTGGCAGAAAGTGGGTGGGGGGCAAACTTCAGGTACATTGAGAAGCAGAGATTTGAACATGTTCAGGAATGACATCAGTGGAAAGCAGTGTTTGTCTCCCATGTCATAGGCAGAGAGATGATGAGAGATTTTTTTTGCTCCTGTCACCAACCAATTCTGGCACCAAGTGGTCATCCTATAATTCAGTTCAGTTCTGACACTACCCAGAGTTAGCATCAGACCCCATAGGTTTAAGGGCTCAGTCCTGTAAGGCTGCCCTTACTTCAGGTGCCAGTCACACATGTACCGAGATCACCCACACTTCTGCTGGAGGGTCTCACATTCCCCCTTCAGGTTTGAGAATGTGCTAGAATGGCTCACAAGATTCAGGAAAACAGTTTATTGTAAAGGACCAAGTGAAGAGGTATTGGAGGTTTATAGGTCTGCAAGTATCCTTGAATATGGATTTGTAAACCAACCTGGAAGCTTTCCAAATGCCATCATTTACGGAGGTTCCATATGTAAACATTATTGATTAAGTCATTGGTCATTGATCATTGACTTGATCTGTAGCCCTTTTTCTCCCTGGAGTTGGGGAATGAGGTTGAAAGTTCCAAGCTTCTGATCAGGGCTTGTCTCTCTGATGACCAGTCTCCATCCTGGAACTATCCATCAAGAGTCGCCTCATTAGAACAAAAGACAGTCATATACCCTTATCGCTCAGGAAATTCCAAGAGTTTTAGGAATTCTGCGGCAAGAAACTGGAACAAAGACCAAATATGTATTTTTAAAAATATTTTTTTATTGATTTTAGAGAGAGTGAGAGAGAAACATCAATGATGAGAGGGAATCATTGATCGGCTGCCTCCTGCACACCCCCTACTGGGGACTGAGCCTGCAACCCGAGCTTGTGCCCTTGATCGGAATTGAACCTGGGACCTTTGAGTCCGCAGGCCGACGCTCTATTCACTGAGCCAAACCAACCAGGGCCCAAATATTTTTTGATGATACCACAGATGGGGATCCCCAAACTGGATCTGGTTGGTTCTGGTACCTTTAGTTGAGCACAGTTCTCTGTTATAGAGCATAAATGACCTAGGCTCATGTTCTGGCCAAAGTGTCACAGAATGCCTGTTGTCTGACCCTCCTCTGGATGCTGGTACACTTCTGGAATAGATGAGCGGCTGGGCCAGTGTGATCTGCTCATATCCGGAGCATCTTTTAGTTTGGCCCAGAAAACCATCATGGATGAAGTGACCCTATGATTAATTTTGGACTTTGAAAACTCCTTGAAAATACAAACAACAACAAAATTCTTAAAGATAGCCAGTTGGTACAGATGGAAAATGAAATAAAATAGAACCATAATGCAGTTTTCAAAAATTTACCAAGTAATCATAATGCACACCTTCCTTGTTTCGTGTGTTTTATTATAAACCAGCAACCCACATGCACGGTTGAGGGGGAGAGATCTGAAAGTGCTTGTAAGTGTCAGAGAGATGGATTTCATACGGGCCAATGCCAGCTTTCCCAGAGGGTGGTTTGACCTGTAGAGCCGGTATTTCCCTCATTTTCCTGGTGACCGCAGCCGGGCATGTTCCGGTGAGGCTCTCAGCAGCAGAGTAGCGGTCGGCAGTGTGCGCAGGTCTCCTCAGTTCTTTCATTCTTGATGGAAATTCACATGCCTGGATCAGTTCTGTTTTGGTTCTTGCTAAAATCTCTACCTTGGTAATATTTTACTTTTCTTCTCAAAACCTGTATTCCCCAATGAAATGGAATTAGGGAAACAGGATCTATAGAACCAAGCCCTCTTGAGTCTCTATTAGGATTTCTCATGGTGTTTTTATATTCGTAATGCTTCTTCCCACAGAAATAACACTCCTTGTTTAGAGGGAAAAAACTGCATTCATTTCCCTCAAAGATCCCCAATAAAATAATTTCTTTTCTCTCTGCCTATGTCCTTTAATATCCTGATTCCTTTTACATTTTGTATTTGCTATATATATTCTGGGCTTTTTCAGTCAGCCAGTACTCTCCAAATGTGAAATTCAAGCACACTTCTCTATGTTAGTTGGGTTTTCTAGGTCAGTTTGAATATAGGGCTGCTCATCTCATTTGCCTAAAAAAAAATTGCTGTATAATTGCTTGGTGTGGACTAGCAGACTTGAATGAGGGAGCCATGTCTGTCAGCATCACCAGGTCAGCT
>NW_006295816.1:1956186-1985181 GCF_000327345.1 Myotis davidii
ATTCTGGAGTTGATAATTATTTATCAGGGCTTTGTGTTCTGTACCTTGTTCCCCATAAGCACCTGGTTAGATTTTCTCACAGATACTTTTTGGGGAACAGGCAACCACATGCTTAATGAAGAGACAAGAGTCCAAATATTAATTTTATCTTTATAGATGTTCTCCCTTTGCCTTGTTCTCATTCTCAGCTGCCAAAAAAAAGTATAAGAGCATTCATTCGCATTTCTATGAGAAATGGATAGTTTCAGGTTAGAAAATGGAGTAAGATGTGCTTTTGAATAGTCATGGAAATAAGCACTAAGACCCGTCAGCCCACCAGACTTCTTCCCAGCGTATGATGGAGGAAGGAAAAGGAAATAAAAGAGACCTTTTGTTCCTCTCGGTAAGAACACATCTGTCTGTGTGACAATGAACACGGAGTTTGCCATCCTTTTTTTTTTTAGTTTTTATTTTTGAGTTGTCATCTTGATGGTTCTACATGGTTCTGACTGCAGGGTTGGTTGGTTGTTTTCAGAATGTTTAGGTCTCTGGTGTAATGAATACCTTCTGTGTCTACTAAAACTTTTCCTGTGGATTATAAAAGCTTAATTTTCTCAGTGTAACAATCCAACCACTGTAATTATTTTTGTATACAGTTGTGTTGCCTATGTCATTTTTAAATTTCTATGTATTCACCTGTGCTTGCTCAACTCCTCTCCTCCATCCTCCACCTCCCCTTCCCTCTCATGAAGTTAGCGTGGGAGGCAGGGGGTGACTCGGCTGGGGCTTCAGATGGTCTCTATTTCCAGGTTTCTCTGAGTGTGAGCATTCACTGTGCTGGCTCTGATTCTGTTATTTCAAGTCACATATTTTCATATATTATGGCCCTTAAATATGCAAGCCAGCCCTTCATCTGGTGTCATCCAGAAGAGCAGTCTGTGGCAGCGCGGGAGGAAACAGGCATGTGGACTTAACCTGTGTTGAGAGATGGGGTGTTGGAGTAGATTTTGACAATGCATGGTTTTCATCTCCTGGGCTGACTTCTGTCTCTGTCCTCCGAGTTAGATATGACTTTCTATTTAGTCCTAGTCCTTTTTCCTGTACATATTTTATATAATTGTCCTCATTTTTAGAGCTTTTAAAATATATTAAGTATCCTATATCAAGTATTTTACCATATTGTCATTTTTTTTGTTTTGTTTTGTTTTGTTTTATCCTCACCTGAGGATATTTTTCCTTTGATTTTTAGAGAAAGTGGAAGGGAGGGGGAGAAAGAAACATCGATGTGAGAGAGACACATTGATTGGTTGCCTTCCACGTGTGTCCCAACCAGGGCTGTGGATTGGGCCTGTAACCAAGGTATGTGCCCTTGACCAGAATCGAACCCAGGACCCTTCAGTTCACGGGCTGATGCTCTATCCACTGAGCAAAACTGGCTAGGGCTGTAATTTTTATAGCCATCATTTATAATAAGACTTTGGGTTTTTGTCTTTTCAGAACTTTGACAGCCAGTATAAGTCAGTCTGTGAATGATTGCTTTCTAATTTGCATACTCAGGCCCACTCCCAATGGTTCTGCCGTTGACATTGTGCAGTAAGAATAATTTGTTGTGCTGCAAATTTCAGTATTTCTTAACTATAGACGTGGTCTTGTCTGTGCTCAAGATGTGGGACCCTTTCTGTAAGTGGGCTGCGGGGAATTTGGATTCACATTACTTACATCAGTGTTACAGGGTGAGGCCATACGGTGTAGCGGTCCATAGCATCAGTTTGGATCTGACTGCCTGGGTTAGAAGTCTAGGAGAAGTCTTTGCCTGCTTCACATGGGTAAAATGAGGTAGGAATACTTGCCTCATAGGGTACTCTTGTGAGGATTCAATTAATGTATGTAAAGTAAATATAACTTAGTATCATCATTAATTTTGTTAATTACTGAAAATTCTTATGGTATAACCATGAGTCTTGGACACACAAAATGCCTGGGATCGCCCTAGCCAGCTTGGCTTAGTGGGGAGAGCATAAGTTTTAGGCATTATAATTAAACTTTAAACTTCTGTTCTTGTTTGATAGCTAAAGTTGTGGACAGGAGAAATTGAGCAGAGCATTGAGCTTGTGAATTTAATATTAAATCTAAAGTACATTGTCAGCATACAGTATTGCAGGATTGATGTATAAAGATGTTATTAGATGCTCTTAATGTCTCCTGTGGACCGTATCTTTTCTTTCCCAGTGACTTTAGTATCAAAGTCTGTTTGTCCTTTAGTGAAGTATGAATGTTATCAAGAGTGTTCTCTCTCTCTCTCTCTCTCTCTCTCTCTCTCTCTCCAGATTCTGTATGCTCCTTTGGGCCACAATACTTACTTCTTTAAGCATAGGAAGGAAGCTCAAGGCTTTGCTAGTTTGGTGTTGGTTCCTATTTTCATTTCAGCAGCTGTGAGTTGCTAACCACACTCCTGTACTCTTTCTTGGTGTGTTATGGAGCAGCCATCACATACTTGAGTGCACCTCTGCTTGTTCTGTGGCTACCCCTTATCCCTTTCTGACTGTAAACATGCATTTGAGTGTTTGCAGTAGATATCCTATATAATAAAAGCCTAATATGCTAAGTGTCTGACCATTCGTTCTACCAGTCGCTATGATGCTCACTGACCACCAGGGGGGCAGACGCTGCAACCAGTAGGTTAGCTTGCTGCTGGGGTCCAGCCTATCGGGACTGGGTGAGATGGACCGGACATGCTCTGGAGCCCTCACACGGCCCCTCCCTGGCCCCGATCATGCACCGGTGGGGTCCCTCGGCCTGGCCTGTGCCCTCTTGCAATCTGGGACCCCTCAGGGACCCTGAATCCGTGCACCGGGCCTTCAGTTTGGTGATAAAAAGCACCTTAGTTGCTCTTGCTATTCTACAATGTTTCCCAGGAACACTCAGAGCCTTTACACAGTGCAGAATGTTTTATGTATGAGATGTGCACTGAGTTTGACCAAGAGAATCCATTCCATTGAAAGAAAGTAAGTAACGAAACAATTTCCCTTGCTAAAAGGTACATACAGATACACTCACACCTTTTCTCTAAAGTAGTTCCATCTCTTCCAATAGTTACTAGTCAGAGGAGCCTGGTTCTGTGGTAAGTTTGAGTAGAGGTTGCAGGGGTTACGGTCAAAACTTTGAAATCGGGTAGAAAATTTGAGATTTCTAGCAGTTTTCTTTTATTCTTCCTGGTCATTTCCTAAAATTCAAAGCAAGAATCAACCTATACCGTCGTAACTTTTCTTAATGAACCTGAAGTATTTAACAAGATTATAACTATATTACTATCATGAAACATTTCAGGCCATTCATTCCACACGACAAGGAATCCAACCCATTTTACCAACTTTGGTCTACTTTTTAAGCTATATTTTCTATTACTGTAGGTGTGTTTTTTTATTGTAATTAACTTAATATGATTTGATTTTTGGCTGTTGATGTCTTTTTTGTTTGTTTGTTTTGTTTAAAGTATTACATTTGTCTCCTTTTCCCCCATTGACCCCCAGCCCTTGCTGTCTTGAATCAATGATAGCAGTTTCCTATTATATATATATATACTTTGTACTTAAAATTGCCCTGGGTTTTGTGTTGTTTTTCTTTCCTTGAGTTTTATTTCTCATCGGAACAAACCATATCTTTTTCTTGCTGTTCCGTCTGTACAGTGTCCTCCTAAAGATGAGCTTTATCCTGTGAGGCAGTGGAGGAAGCATGGGAGCCCCTTGTGGAGCATTGACAAGTGTATTTGTATAGTCAGATGCTGGCACCGCAGGGAAACTGCAGGGTGGTTGGGGTTAGAGTTCAGCAGCCTGTAAATCCCATGACTTTGCCGTTTCATGGGTCATGAGAGCCGCAGATGGCACTTGATCAGGAGAAAGGTGAGGGTGTGATAACTGATGGTACGTACCGTTCTTCAATGTGTATTGATTGCTAACCACAGCTGTCTCTCCCCCAGCCTACCCACCGCAGAGCTGTGCATTAGCACAATTTTGGACCCAGCTCTTTGTACTTACTTATGCTTTTACACCTTCTTCCTTTTGTAAAGATTTAGCTGGTTTATGACTTGAGTTGAAACAAGAAAAAAAAGAGGAGGCCTGAAATGGTCTGCCCCCTGCCAGCCAGAAGCCTCCCGTGGCATCCAAACAGAATAGTTGCCTCAGTGTGTCAGCACTTCTGTCTTTGAAGGTGGTTTCTGCTTGAAAAGTGGTGACTATTAGCGTAGCTTTGGGATAATTGCCTCTACTCTCTCGGGATGCTTTTTTCCCTCAGATACTTTCCTGTTCTTACCGACTTTTTCCCCAGAAGATTCAGCTTGTGGTTAAAATGTTTTGGGTCCCCACTTAAACTTTCCGTGGGATGACCCTCTCGGAGCGTCAGTGCTAAAGAGCACAGAGGATCTTCTTGGTTCATAGGAAAAGTCCTTCTGGGAATGACTATCCAGAAACATCCAGGCTTTCCTTCAGTACTTTTTTCTGTTTGGGGTAGCAGCTTTGCCTAGTTTAGGAGAGGGAGGGGCCAGCTGGGAGGGCTTGTGTTTAAGGGGTTCAGAAACAGGGGATTGAAGTGTGTTTTTTGTTTTTGCAAGGCACTAACACCACTCCCGTCTGTATTTAAATGCTGTCCCCAGGTTACGACTATGGCTATGTCTGCGTGGAGTTTTCACTCTTGGAAGATGCCATCGGATGCATGGAGGCCAACCAGGTTGCTTTATACTTCGGTCAAATGATGCTGGAAGGATCTATTTCTATGTATGGGGAGGGAGGGTTTCAAGTGATTAAACTTTGGAAAGGTGACAGAAATTCATGTTTGCAGCACACCACATGCCAACCAAAAAGCGATTATGAGGAGAAACTTTAAAAGAGGCCGGAAGGGTCCTCTGGAGGAGTTAATGGGCGCAGAGTGTATTTTAAAAACCAAAGCCCAGTTGTGGTTGGACTATATTTCCAAGACAGTAGATGGGGAAAGGACAGGTCTGGAGTGCTTCCTCCTGTGGAGTGTGGCTGAGATGGGGATCCTGATGCGAAGAATGATCCTTGGGGGTCTGTGATCTTAAGGCCCTGCCTGGCACAGGAATTCTGGGTCCGTACTCTTACCCAGACCTCGGGCCAAGACCGCTGATGGCAACGTCGATGGCACTCGGTCCTGCCTGCATGTGCTCCTTTCCTACAAGGGCCATCGGGGAGGAGAGCCTCATGGCTTGTTCGTGTGTGTTGCATTAATGGTTGCCCTCTGCAGATGGGAGTTTTGTACTCCAGGTTTTGGCTGCATATGTCAAAGCTGGTGAATCTGAATCTGTACTGCCCTCATGCTTGAAACACCCAGATGTATTCAGCTTGCCACCTCGATCTCTTATCTGAGTCTTAATTAAACCCTGCCTGGTAGTTTTGGGAAGAATTAGGAACTGGATAGAATCCTTCTTGTCTTGGTGTTTCCTTGGGG
Organism: Myotis davidii; assembly: GCF_000327345.1. Classification (NCBI taxonomy): domain Eukaryota; kingdom Metazoa; phylum Chordata; class Mammalia; order Chiroptera; family Vespertilionidae; genus Myotis; species Myotis davidii. The sequence goes on from NW_006295816.1 coordinate 1,961,626, forward strand.
AAAGTTTTTTGTTTGTTTTTTTGTGGTGTCTTATTTCCTCCAACTGTAAAGTGGGAGAAGGAAGCGTAGTGATACAGTTTGATTTCAGGTACCCACTGCCTGTCCTTAACGGGGTGAGGGTAGTGCTCCCAGAGCCTCAAAAGCAGGCTGGCTCCTCTTGGGCAGCCTCAGGCCCTTTCATTGGCCTTGTCCCGTTCAACTGCTCACACACTGAACCTTTTCCTTCTGTGGCCATCTTCTCCCTTATGGACATGACCTGCTCTCTATCCTGTGGGTGAAGCACTAATCAGAAGGAAACTTGACGTGTCCATCTCCATTGTTAGTGATAGAAACATTGCTGGATCCTCAGAGAATGACTGGGTTCGGACCTACTCCCTTGACGGAGTTCTTGTTGACTGACTGTTCCGTGTCCATCATTGAATCAGTCATTTAACAGACACTAATATGTGTCAGAAACTTCTACCTTCCAGTATTGGGAGAGAAGAATGAAGGTCTAATCTGTTTCTTTATGGTTGATTTCTTCCTGACAATCTGTCCTAATTCGAGAGCATTCATTTAATTCATAATGATCTTGTTCTGATCAGTGAATAGTCTTTAAATCCTTTGCCTCTGCACTGAGCAATGCTTTGAGTGGTGGAAACATAAGTGGGGGCTATGGCAGATGCCATCGCTTTTGCACCATTCCCTCATTTCTCCTAGAGAGGTGTTGCTTTATATTCGAGCTCTTTAACCTTTGCTCTCAAAACATAAAGCAATGTTGTGCCTTAACTGCTGCTTCCCTCCATCCCTACCAAACAATCTTATCGAAGGCACCCAGCCCCCTAAAGAGTAGTGCCAAATAGAAGTAGGGCAGTCTTCTCTAAAAACAATGTTTATCCTCAGGGCTTCTCTTAGAGCCACACCTGGGAACATGTGCATTTACACACACAGTATCTCTCTTCTCACCCATACCACCCCGTCTGTGGTCACTCCGGGACTTCAGGTCCCTGCTGAGTGATCCTTGCCCAGTGAATGGGACAGCAGAACAAACCAGGAGCAGGCCCAGGGTTCTCTCAGGTGTGAAACAGTGTTTGGACTGGTAAACGTTTTCTTTTTTTAAACATGTTCTTACCGATTTTTAGAGAGAAAGGGGGAGAGAGAGAAACATCTGTCAGCTGCCTCCTGCATGCCCCCTACGGAGATGGAGCACAGCCACCCAGCATGTGACCTGACCAGGAGTCAAACCAGGGACCTCTCGCTGCACAGGACAACATTCAGCCACCTGAGCCACACCTGCCAGGGCGACAGGTAGACATTTTCATGCATAGGGTTCCATACAGCTCTCTGCAGGAGTAAATCTAAGGGCAGCCCTGTCTTGTGGGGCCTTATAATCTCAGACTAAGAAAGGTGACAGAGATTATGAGGTACTCAGGATCCCATAAATGTTCTCTCACACTCCAAATTTTTGTCTGATACCATTTTCAATGTTCTTTGGAGTTATTTCTTAATGAGACATCACTACATCCATTCGACTCCTTTTCCTGGTCCTGGGACTGAGGGCTTCCTGCTAGCACTGCCCCGCAGCAGTGTCCTCTTGCTGAGCGACATAGCCGTCACTGTCCAATCAGCATTCTGTTAGTAGCCTTTACCGCAGCTTGGCATGTGTGCAGTTGGTTTTTATGAGAAATTTTTTTGAGAACGGGATCTTCAGTGAAATAGTATAGAGCATAGAAGAGAGGAGTGAGTGCAGGCTCTGCCTTCTGGTATTACTTCCTAGCTGGGTTGTCTCTGGCAAGTTTTTTAACCTTCCTCAGCCCCGTTCCCTGTGTCTTCAGTACCTCACGGGGCTCCGGTGTGGATCAGGTGAGGTGGTTCATGATGCCTGCCGTGTGCCAGGCTCACCTTTCTGGATGTCGGAGATGCTGCAGTAAACGCGACAAATTGGATAACTTCTGTTTTAGTGCCTAAGCAAGTAGGCAGATTAAAACCAAACATGATAGTGCTGAGCGCTATAAAGATAATGAGCACGGCGATGAGAGATGCATGGCGGGTTCATGGAGGACTTTAGATGGGGTGCTCAAGGGCACTTCTTGAGGAGTGGCTCTTGGTGAAAATATGTACAGAACATTTTGCATATCTCCTGGTACCTAGTAAGCATCTGAAATCAGACATCTCCTCCTCCCCCTTCTTCATGTCAAGTAATTTCCAGTCATAATTCTAGGAAAATAAGTGTTCATATCTGGATATTCTTTAAGAAAATGGATGCGGATCAAGCTCCCAAGAACACAGTAGTTCAAAATCTTCTGCGAGGTATAATAATGTGAGGGAATAAGTGCTCATTCCTTCAGGTGCATAAGCCAGGGTTCATGGAAGATGAGTGTCTGTCTGTTCGTCCATTCTCCTCCCCTCAGGTTTTACTTACAGACCAGATCGTGCAGATGCTGAGACCTCTGCTGGGCACCTCTGAGTAGAGTCTGTTTGCTTCTGAGGAGGTTTCAGTGGAATCTTTGGATGGAGGTTTTTTTGTTTAATATGTTTTTTTATTTTTTAGAGAGAGAGGAAGGGAGAGGGATATAGAGATAGATTGATGAGAGAGAAACATGGATGGGCTGCCTTCCGCACTTCCCCTGCTGGAGGTGAAGCCTGATCCCAGGCATGTGCCCTGACCCAGGATCCAACTGGTGACCTGGTTCATAGGGCGAAGCTCGAACACCAGACCACACCGGCTGGGCTGGGTTGAGTTTTCTATAACTCTCCGCTAGCCTGACTCTCGATGTGAAATTATTTTTATTTATCATTGACTGACATTTATAGGTCTGCCAGCTTGCTTTGTCAGATATTATGTATGCCTTAATGAGGTTGTCTCTGTGGTGGCCAAGGACCCTCCAGCCCTTTCCCGGGCCATCACAGAGGCACAGCTGCAGTGGCTCTGCAGCAGCACAGAGCCGGGCTCATCGGGCATCGCTTAGCCAGGCTGTCTGTCGCCTCAGGCCTTCACCTTTGTGTAGGAAGAGGTGGAGAGCCAGCCAGCCCTTGTATTCCAGCCCCTCCTGGGGATTTGCTTCTAGCAGTGTGTATTGCCTTGGCTTTCTTTGTTGTCCCAGGCCCTGGAGAGAGGCTAAATATTATCTCCTTTTGATGGGTGTGCAGATGCAGGGGGACTTGGGAGGGGAGCTAGAAGCATTGAGTAGAGAATGATCCCTTTAGTGGAGTCCTTGCTCTCTCAGACAGTTGCCATTTGTTCTGTAGGAATTAGCATTTTATTTTCTCAAATTTGCAGGTGTGATGTTTGCTGCCTGTTCATATTCGATCAAATATTCACTAAAATTCTCCTATAAATGATAGCTCTGGGAGAAGAATTAATTTCCCTGGAATTTTTACTCAATTTTCTTAGCATCAGTGGCCTTTTGTAGCCAAAGAACTTGGCTCTATGATGTAATCAGCTTGACTTCATGAAGTGCAAGGAAAAGTTTTATCTCCTGACATGGAAATTCTGAGAGATGCTGGCCTTTTCGGGTGTGGGAGCAAAAGGCTGGGGGATACATGAAAATTTATGTTATTGTGCCAACAAAGGTAAGAAAGTTTGGGTGTTTGAGAATACCAGGGTGGCCAGGGTGTTTCTGAAGGCACGTGAAGGAAGCCACATCTTAGGTGGGACCTGCCCTTGTGATGAAGATGAGATCACTTGTTGAAAGCTTAGCTGGGAGCGTGGGAAACTGTTAGCAGTAGAAATACTGCCAGGTCCTCAGAGAGCGACTGGAATAGGAGCATATCCCCTTACAGCAGTGATGGCGAACCTATAACACGTGTGTCAGAGGTGACACGCGAACTCATTTTTTTGGTTGATTTTTCTTTGTTAAATGACATTTAAATATATAAAATAAATATCAAAAAATATAAATCTTTGTTTTACTGTGGTTGCAAATATCAAAAAATTTCTATATGTGACACGGCACCAGAGTTCAGTTAGGGTTTTTCAAAATGCTGACACGCCGAGCTCAAAAGGTTCGCCATCACTGCCGTACAGAGTTCCTGTTGACTGTCTTGTGAGTATGGTCAGGGCACTGGAAGTCTAGCCTGTGGCTTTAAAACTCTAAGCTCTGATAAGCAGCCCCTGGCTTTGCCATGCCTCAGACTTTCTCCTGTAATTATACGAGGTGCTCTAAAATGGATTCAGTTTAATTGTCTTGAATTTGAAAAATAAACACATCATTTGGAACTTCCAGTGCGTTAAGAGGAACTTCCAATGTGTCTCCTATGATGAGGTTTTTAATATTTTTGCCAGACATGTTACGGTTCATTTCTGTGAGTTGATGTGCAAAGTACTTTGTGGGTTTTTGGAACTTGATTATATGCAATTATTGAGGAAACAGGCAGGATATGTGTCATTCTAAGTAACTGGCTCAGGGGCTATAGGGAGGCACAGTTCAGTTTGTGATCTTGACTATAATTTTGATTTATGACTGTATCTACCTCCAGACAGTAAGGCTGGCACAGGAAGGTCTCCACCGTCATCACTTCCTAGCTCTTCTGTAACTTCTGCATCTGTTTCCTCGTCTGTGAAATACTGGGAGAGGGATAACCATTGTGCCTGCCTCAGAGCAGTTGTGAGGTTAGCCTCTGTAATGTGTGTGAAGGGCTCGGTACAGTGGCAAGCACGTGGTGCTCAGTAGTGAAGTGATTCTAGAACAGTGGGCTCTGCTTGGTGGTCCCCCTTTCCTTGGCTGCTTAACCACCTCTTGGGAATCAGATCCTGAAAAGCAGCAGCACTGCTTGGGTGGCAGCTGACTCCCCTGGTGCTGCTCCCATGGCCTCCCATGACACTGGGGTGTCTAGACTGAAAGGGAAACAGGCTGGGTAGCCCTCCTGTGGCCTCTGAGGGATGCATACACAGCACCCAGGCATGTGAGGGCGGAGGACCATGCCATTCCAGCACTTCGGCACTGGAGAGCCTTGTTGTTTCTGATAGTTCTTTTATCACCAAATTTTCTTAGGCTACAGGTGGCATTGAATGTTGTTAGGCATCTTCTCCATCTGCATTGAACTTGCAGGTTATTCTATATAATAAAGAGCTAGTATGCAAATGGTCATCACACCCTCACGCCATAATGGCTCAGACACTCAAACACTGGGGAGAGGGGAATGAGGACCAGCCAGGCTGCAGCCCGGAAGAGGGACAAGCCGCCCACCCCATAGTCCCGGGTGCCAGTGGCTGTGCCTGCGGCCCAGGAGAGGGATAAGCCGCATGCCGTGTGGTCCCAGGTGCCAGTGGCAATACCCATGGCCTAGGAGAGGGACAAGTCGCCCGCCCTGCGGTCCTGGGTGCCTGTGCCTGTGGCTGCAGCCCAGGTGAAGCTATCTGCCCACGGTCCCCTGTGTCTGCAGCCGGCCCAGATCCTGGGTACCTGTGGCCAACCAGAGGGAGGGAAGCCCTGGTCCCAGGTGCCTGCAACCGGACGGAGGAGGGAATCCTGGGTCCCAGGTGCAGGGCAAGGCAGAGGCGGTTAGGGGCAATCAGGTCAGCAGGGGAGCAGTTAGGGGTGATCAGGCAGGCAGGCAGGCATAGGTGTTCGGGGCAATCAGACAGGCGAGAGGTTAGGAGCCAGCGGTTCCGGATTGCGAGAGGCAGTCGGACAACCCCTGAAGGGTCCTGGATTGGAGAGGGTGCAGGCCAGGCTGAGGGATCCCCCTCCCATGCACAAATTTTGTGCACCGGGCCAGTAGTAATATAATAAACTCTCTTATTCTTCACAGAGCCAAGTGTTCAGGTGTTGTTGATACTGCTGTAATTAGCTAGTCATCATATATAACAAAAGGATAATATGCAAATCGACCGAATGACGGAATGATCTATCGCTATGATACGCACTGACCACCAAGGGGCAGACGCACAACACAGGAGCTGCCCCCCTGGTAGGCAGTGTGCTCCCACAGGGGGAGTGCCACTCGGCCAGAAGCCGGGCGCACGGCTGGCGAGTGCTGCGGCAGTGGCGGGAGCCTCTCCCACCTCCGCTGCAGGTGGCTGGTATAGAGCTAGGGGGTCCTGGACTGCGAGAGCCCTGGACTGCGAGAGGGATGTGTGACTGCCAGCTTAGACCCGGTTCCCGGACATCCTTGGAGGGGTCCCTGACTGCAAGAGGGCGCAGGCCGGGCACGTTTCACACTCCCCAGGGAGCCACCAACCCATTCATCTCTGCAGGCCACTGGGGGAAGGGGCCCAACCAAGGGGAAGGTGGATGCATGCACAGTGAAGTTGGAGTAACATAGGGAAGGTACTTGCCTATAGTCCAGCCTGGGGAACTGCATTGGCCAGCGTGGGCAAGGCCACTGCAAACCTGCCAACATTTGGGAATACATCATCCCCCAAAGCAAAGGAGCCTCCTCTCTTGGCTCTCTGGTTCTTTTGGCTTTGCTCCTGCCTGTGTTCCCTCCATAGACACATAGTCATGTGGTCATGCTGACCCCACAGACAGTGGACTGATGGAATGCAGGGGGAACACAAGCTAAGCTGGCCTGGTGCTAGACTAGACTCCACTCCAGCATGGAAAGGAAACTCTGGACACTGGCTTTGACTCCAGCTCTAGGTACACTTCTTCCTTGGTGGACATGGAAGATGGGACCTTGGAAGCTCAGGGGTGTAATTCCACAGAAATAAAGTTTTCTACAACCTCATCCTCCTGTGCTAATATCATAAAATTATTTTTCTTGGCATATCTTAAGAAATCTACCCTCACCAGTAACCGGTGGTGATGAGGACCTGTCCCTACCAATAACATTGTCATTATAGCCTCTCGCTCGTCTTATATGAGCTAGATAAATCCTATATAATAAAAGCTTAATATGCTAAGTGTCCAGTTCGTTCAACCACTCAAAGCATGATATGCTAATAATATGCTAAGGCTGCTCAACTACTCGCTATGACATCCACGGACCACCAGAGGGAAGACAGTTGACCGGTTGACCAGGCACTATGAGTGCACTGAGCACCAGGGAGCAGACACTCTGACCGGTAAATTAGCTTGCTGCTGGGGTCCAGCCGATCAGAACTAAGAGAGACAGGCCGGACATGCCCTGGAGCCCTCCTGCGGTCCCTCTGGCTGGCCAACCTGTGTCCCTCCTCAGCCCCCATCATGCACCAGTAGGGTCCCTCAGCCTGGCCTGCACCCTCTTGCAATCTGGGACCCCTCAGGGGATACCAGAGAGCCAATTTTGGCCCAATCCCGCAGGCCAGGCCGAGGGAACCCACTGGTGCACGAATTCGTGCACTGGGCCTCTAGTATTATATATAATAGAATGTATATGTATAATATGTACATATTTCTTATTAAGAGTATTGATGGGCCCTCGCCAGTTTGGCTGAGTGGATAGAGTGTTGGCTTGCAGACTGAAGAGTCCTGGGTTTAATTCCAGGCAAGGACACATATCTCAGTTGTAAACAATCCCCAGCCCTGGTTGGGGTGTGTGCAGAAGGCAACCAATCAATGTTTCTCTTATTCTGTCTCTCTCCCTCCTTTCACTATCTCTAAAGATTAGTGGAAAAATATCCTCAGGTGAGGGTTAATATTTAAAAAAGTATTGATCGTATGACTGATAACCATGGATAATCTTACCTGGATGATAATTATTTTTTATCTCACATGGTGAGGTGCTCTTCTGGTGGATTGAGAGGATGCTCTGGAAGGGGATAGCTTAAGCTATCCTGTCAGTGCTCCCAAGGGAGTCCCCTGCTGGGCAGGGGCTGAGGTTGGGGATGGGAAGGAGGGTCAGAATCAGACCTCCCTCTCCTGGGCACTGTGAGGTTTTAGTTCTGTTCCCCCATGAGAAAGCTGTCATTTGGATGCCTGATACACAGAGAGAGACTATGGGCTAGTCAGCATTAGACCAGGAAACAAGCAGCCAGAGGAAAGGGGAGAGAACGCCACTGGAATGTGTTTTGTGAGACAGGTTCTCAACAGCGGAGGGAGGGAGAAGGGAGGTGATGTTGACACCCCCTCCTCCTCTCCCCAACCATTGGGCATTTAGCAGGGTCATTCTCTTGTCTGTTAGGGCACTGATCCCATTCACAAGGGCTCCACCACCACCAGGTTAAAGAAACAGAACTCTGCTCCCTATGCAGAAGCCCATCCTGCTTCTCTGGGTCTTTACCATTTCCACCATCCCCAGAAGTAGTCACTCTCCTAGTTCTAAGCTTGTAGTCTTTTTGTGTTTTTTTTTGTTCTGTTAATCTCTCCAGAGGATATTTTTTTCCATTGATTTTTCTAGAGTGAGTGGAAGTGAGGAGGAGAGAGAGAAACATGGATGTGAGAGAGACATATCAATTGGTTGCCTCCTGCACATGCCCTTACAGGGGCTGGGGATGGAGCCAAGGTACAAGGTACATGCCCTTGAATGGGAATCGAACCCAGGACCCTTCAGTATGAGGGCCGAAGCTCTAACCACTGAACCAAACCAAGTAGGGCTAAGCTATAGTTTTTTTGAGTTGCTTTTGAGTCTTATGTATATGGAATCACACAGGATGCATTCTTCTACTTGACTTTTATGCTTAGTATTATTTTTGAAATTTATCTAGGGCTGTGGTCGACAAACCGCAGCTCGCGAGCCACATGCAGCACTTTAGTCCCTTGAGTGTGGCTCTTCCACAAAATACCACGTGCAGGTGCGCACGTACAGTGCGATTGAAACTTCGTGGCTCATGCACAGAAGTCGGTATTTTGTGGAAGAGCCAGTATTTGGTGGAAGAGCCACACTCAAGGGGCCAAAGAGCCGCATGTGGCTCGCGAGCTACAGTTTGCCGACCACTGATCTAGGGTATAGCTAGGATGTGTTCATTTCATTGTTGTACAGGTCTTTCAGTATACAAATATAGGTATCACGGTGTATTCATTAGTTCTACTGTTAAAGGAAATGTCTTGTTTTGCTTTTTTTCCCATTTGGGGCTATTTCAAAGTTGTTATTGTGCTTAATGAATAGGTATATTCCTCTGTTAATATATACCCGTGAGTGGACTTGTTGAATTTTATGTGTCTTCAGTCTTTCGCCTAATTGTTTAAACTTTCATTGATTATTACCTACATGCAGTCATTCAGTAACTACCGATCCCCATACTATAGTAGTTTCCCTTATGTGTGGTTTCGCTTTCACTAATTTCAGTAACCCATGGTCCAGAAATATTAAATGAAAAATAACAGAAATAAACAATTCATAAGGTTTAAACGGTGCTGTTCTGCGTAGTGTGATGGAATCTCATGCCTCCTGCTCAGTCCCACCTGGGTTGTGAATCATTTCTTTGTCTCGCATTCTCACGCTGTAGGTGCGCCTGTTAGTCATTTGGTAGCTGTCTTGGTTACCAGAATGTTGTGGCATCTAAGTGCTCATGTTCAAGTGACTCCTATTTTACATAATCCACATTCACATAACTTTTATAGTATACTGGAGGCCTGGTGCACGAAATTCATAAATGGGTAGGGTCCCTACGCCTGGCCAGCAATCAGGGCCAATCTGTGGGGCAACTGGCAGGGAGATCGGCCCCCGCTGGCACCCACCTTGGCTGGCCTGATGCTGCCTGCTCACTGGTCCCCCAACCCCATCTCCCCCCTCCCCTCGCTGGTGACCTCCCTCTACAGGGCGACTGGCAGGGTGATTGGGGGCCCCTGCTGGCATCCACCTTGGCTGACCTGGTGCCGGCCCCATTCCCCACCCCCCACTGCCACGCCAGTCGCCTCCCTCTGTGGGGCGACCAGCAGGGCAATGGGGGGGGTGGGGGTCTGGTGGTCAGTGTGTGTCATAGCAACCGGTCATTCTGCTGTTTGGTAGATTTGCATATTAGGCTTTAATTATATAGGATTGTTCTAATTATTCTATTTTATTATTATTTTCATTAATCTCTTACTGTGCCTAATTTATAAATGAAACTTTATCATAAGAATGTATAGGTAGGAAAAACCATAATATACAGGGTGTCTGCAGAAAATGTGTACACACTTTGAATAATTATTAATTTCAGTGGGTTAAACTTGAAAAGAAAGAAACATCAATTGAATTATCAACTGTTAAACGTGTATACATTTTGGGGGGAATATATATATATGGGTTCAGTACTCTCCATGGTTTCAGGCATCTACTGGGGGTGTTGGAATGTATCCCCAGAGATAAGGGGGACTACGTATGTTTATATATTTGCCAGTGTATTGGGACAGTCATAATTAAGACCACATTATTCTAAACTTAAATGTCCAAGATTAATTAAATTAATAAATTAAGTGTAAGTAGGTAGACATATGACTAATTTCATTCATATTTCTAAAAATGTATTCATTCAAGGAGGTCAGATTGCTTTTTGACCATCTTTTTGTTGGAAAAATGGATGTTCCGTCTAAATAGAGTCCTCTCATTTTCAGTTGTATATTGTCATCAGGGACCAGAGCTTTGGCAAGAATCAGGGTGTAGTAAGGACATGTGTGGCAGGGGTGTACCTGGTTCAAGGGGAAATGGCTGGAGGCAGAGTGCTCACTGAGAGGCTGTAGGGCAGGGCGGTTAGGTGGGCCAGGGTGTGGCAGAGAGGGAAGAAAAAGAACTGCATTTCCTTGTTCTGGCAATAGTCGTCCAGTCCTGAAAGCTCTTTGTTTGTTGTTTTCTTGTCTTTGTTTTAATTGATGTGTAATTCTTATATTATAAAATGTATCCTTTCTAAGTATATAATTTAGTGGGTTTTACTATGTTCACAAGATTGTACAACCATCACCATTAATTCCTGAACTTTTCCATCACCCCTAAAACAAATCCTGTACCCTTGGCCGTCACACCCATGTCCCTCTGCTCTTCCGCACATGCTCTAAATGTCCACTCATCGACTTTCTGTCTATAGATTGTCTGAGATGTTTCACATAAATGGGGCCATACACATTTTTGTGACTGGTCTCTTTTACTTAACTTAGTGTTTTCAAAGTTCACGTTATACTATGAATTAGTACTTCATTCCCTTTAATAGTTGAACATTCCATTGTGTGGATGGAGCACATTTTCTTTATTCATTGACTAGCTGATGGACATTCGGATTGTTTCCACTTTGGGCTGTTGTGGTTAATGCGGCTGTGAACATTCATGTACACATTTTCAGTGGTTCTCAACCTTCCTAATGCCGCGACCCTTTAATACAGTTCCTCATGTTGTGGTGACCCCCAATTTCATTGTTACAAATTGAACATAATTAAAGCATAGTGATTAATCACAAAAACAATATGTAATTATATGTGTTTTCTGATGGTCTTAGGCGACCCCTGTGAAAGGGTCATTCGACCCCCAAAGGGGTCGCGACCAACAGGTTGAGAACCGCTAGTGTAGATGTATATTTCAGTTGTCTTGGGTCAATATCTAAAAGTGAAAATGCTGAAGCTTTTGGTTTTTTGTGTGCTTTCTGCAAATGGACAGCCTGTTAGACCCTATTTGAATATGCACAGATCCAGGTTCCATTCTGCCTGGCTGCTTAGGGCATTCATGTAGCCATTTTGAATTCTCCCTCGGCTGTGGGGTATGTTTCACCAGATGCCTCAGGACACTGCTGCCCGGACGTGGTCAGTCTTTGTTGCTTGGGTTTGGAGCACAGCCGGGATTTGCAGCTGACTCTTTTTTTTTTAAATATATTTTATTGATATTTTTACAGAGAGGAAGGGAGAGGGATAGAGAGTTAGAAACATCCATCAGCCGCCTCCTGCACATCTCCTACTGGGGATGTGCCTGCAACCCAGGTACATGCCCTTGACCGGAATCGAACCTGGGACCCTTCAGTCCGCAGGCCAATGCTCTATCCACTGAGCCAAACCGGTTTCGGCAGCAGCTGACTCTTGAGCAGCTAGTTTTTTCTTTCCCGGCCTTACAGGTTCTCAGCGTCCACCCTTATGGCACATGTGTTGTTCCTGCCTCTAACACCCAACACTGGGGCCGCTTCATCCCAAGCACTCAGAAGAGCCCTAAGGAGCGTTTTCCTGAGCAAGGCCCCCAACTAATGTTCTCCGCCCTGAGAGGTTCCTGAGCTTAGACCCCTGCTAGGAACAAGCACAGGCATGCTCTGAGCTGGCACCTCCAGGGCACAGGAACCCGCTAGACCCGCATTGGAGTCACAACACTTAGGAGTCGGGTCAAAGAACAGCCAAGAACCTTCTTACCCGCCCTAACCGGTTTGGCTCAGTGGACAGAGCGTCGGCCTGCGGACTAAAGGGTCCCAGGTTCGATTCTGGTCAAGGGCATGTACCTTGGTTGCGGGTATATCCCCAGTGGGGGGTGTGCAGGAGGCAGCTGATCAGTGTTTCTCTCTCATCAATGTTTCTAACTCTCAATCCTTCTCCCTTCCTCTCTGTAAAAAATCAATAAAATATATTTTTAAAAAAACAAACAAAAACACCTTACCCTACACCTTTAAACTCAAGTGCCCAGGAACTGGGCACAGGAGCGGGAGCAGCTACAGGATCACTTTGCTTCTGTCTTTTTAGGTAGTATTGGAGCCCCGAGTAAATAGCTGGACCGGACCAAGTGTCTGGGCAAATGACTAGCAAAGATCATGCCCATTAAAGCAGCTGTCGCCAGGTAAAGCCAGACATTGCTACTTGGAAAGGCCCCTAAGAACAGGGACTGGTTCTTTTTTCCCTTCGCTACCCACATGGTATAGAGCTGGACCTGCAGCAGAGGATGCACTAAGTAAAAACTTGTCAACTGGATCAGTAACTGTTGAATAAAGTGTTTCTGATGCTATCTTCCATCTTCATAGCCCTTAGGGGTTTTATTTTTCTTCATAATAAAGAAGGCTCTAATCCTCCCAACCTGAACAATCTCTCAACTTTCCAAATTCTGGTACTAGTACTTCTATAATTTTTAAAAATGTGTATAAGTTTCTTTGAGCCAAACTGACAACATATGCCAGGGAGCCAGTACTTCTATAATCTATAGCAGATAGTGATACTGTTTACTGTTTCTGCTCTGACAGAGATGGCCACATGTTGTTTCTTCCAAATTTCCTGTCTGATTCTTGTCCTCATACCCTGGGAAGTAGTGAAAGGAATAATTTGGAAAGTGCAGGTAGGTTGTCCAGGGGCTTGCATTTAGTCTTGAATTTGAAGACATGGGAGAGCTATAAGAATGTAACAAAACTAAAATGGCACTGGAGCCGAAACCGGTTTGGCTCAGTGGATAGAGCGTCGGCCTGCGGACTGAAAGGTCCCAGGTTCGATTCCGGTCAAGGGCATGTACCTGGGTTGCGGGCACATCCCCAGTGGGGAGTGTGCAGGAGGCAGCTGGTCGATGTTTCTCTCTCATCGATGTTTCTAACTCTCTATCTATCTCTCTCCTTTCCTCTCTGTAAAAACTCAATAAAATATATTTAAAATAAAATAAAATAAAATGGCACTGGAAAGAACTCTTCTATATCGGTTAGGATTAGAATTGGCTGTGAGTGACAGAACACTGAAAAGAATTGTGGCGTACATGAGTTTATTCCTCTCTAATGAGCAAGGTCTAAGCCATCCAGGCTTTCTTACAGCAGTGCCATGAACATCAGGAGCCCAGGCCCCTTCAGTCCTCAACATGTGACTTCTGCCTTACTGTCCAGGATGGCTGCTGGAGTGTCAGCCATCACTTTGACTTGCCAACCAATGGGACAGAAGAAGGGATGAAAATGGACTTGGCCTTCCCTTTAAGAATACCTCCTGCCCGGCTGGTGTGGCTCAATGGTTGAGCGTTGACCTATGCACCAGGAGATCATGGTTCAATTCCACATCAGGGCACATGCGTGGGTTGTGGGCTCGATCCCCAGTAGGTGGCGTGCATGAGGCAGCCGATCAATGTTTCTCTCTCATTGATGTCTCTGTCTCTCTCTCCCTTCCTCTCTGAAATCAATAAAAATATTTTTTAAAAGTACAGAAAGAATAAAAGCATCAGCATTTCTGCCAGGTATTTCTTAGCAAGAATATATCTGGATCTTACTTATTTCTGGACTCTCACTTTTCTTAAGGTGGTTGATCATTTTCTCCTCTCTGGGTCACATCCGGCTTTGTCTATTGTCGTGCAGCTCATAGTGCACCTTATGCCTTAATTGTTGGTGAACTGTCAGCACACTGGCCTTCTCAGCATGTCTCACTCGTTTTGTTTCTCTTCACTTCTGACAATATTAAAGAACTCTTTCCATTCTGTACGTTTCCTGATAAGAATTTCAGATAGAGATATGTGCTTCTTTCTTTAAAAGTGTGCCTGTTTATTGTCCTCATGCTTTAAAATATCATCCCCATGCCTACTCAGCTGAGGAAACATATTTGTTGTTGAATAAAGAATACATATCCTGCCTGGCTGGTGTGGCTCAGTAGATTGAGCATTGTCCCATGCACCAAGAGGTCACTGGTTCAGTTCTCCATCAGGGCACATGCCTGGGTGTCAGGCTCCATCCCCGGTGCGGGGCATGTAGGAGGCAGCCGATTGATGTTTCTCTCTCATATCAATGTTTCTCTCGCGCGCGCTCTCTCTCCCTAAATTGATAATAAATTAAGAAGAATACATATCCTGTTCTGGCTAGTGATTTTGAGGGATGAGGAGGTGGTAGGGGAAAAGGTCAAGGCATTTTAAAATCTATGAAACTCTAGTCTTCCCACAAGAAGGAACAGTCTTAGTACATTGACTTAAATCTTTGTGAGAGAAGCCAGTGGTGTATGGCAATGCTGACTGTCTTCGGCAGCCTCAGTTGGTCTGCGCTGCCCGACACATGGCCTTTCAACAGGATGGAACCGGAAGCTGGGATTACCTTAGAAAGCCTGGGCAGGTCGTTTGTTCTGTCTAACAGAAATCTCAAGGTGCTTCCTAACATTACCCAAAGTTCTCCCTTTTTAAGTGTATTTCCCCCAGTTTTTCTTATAAAGAGATAAATTTTAATTATATGGTCACTTTGGTTATTGTGATAACCTTCAAGCAAATCTAAGGGATGCCTTTTTTTAAATTGATTTCATAGAGGAAGGGAGAGAGAGAGATGAAAACATCAATGATGGGAGAGAATCACAGATGCCATCTTCCACCTTCATAGCCCTTGGGGATTTTTTTCCTCCATAAGGAAAAAATCACCTCCTGGTTCATAGGTTGATGCTCAACCGCTGAGCTACGCTGACTGCGCTGAGAAATGCCTTTTGATGTTTTAGATGGTCCGAGGGTGTTTAAAGGCACCTAAGGGTTAAGTCTGTTAGATTTCTAGGGCCTATCAGAGGGTTTCTGGATAGCTGTGGGCTGTGCCTTTTTAGACTTGGCAGCAACTCTAGTTAGGGGGTGTTAGAGACTTTGGCTTTTTCTTCTCCCACACTCCCGGGTTACCAGAGGTTTGTGCCCTGTGCTGAGACCATTCCGCATTCTCTATCGTATCTGCTCTAGGGCTGCCACAAGCCTGCAGTTCACGAATGTTGCTTCCTCACTATGAACTAAGTTAGCTGGAGCAGGTCTCAAATGTGAAGTCCACCGCCTGTTTATATCAGGGGTTGAAGTTTGGTGCTTTGGCGCTATCTGCAGGTGAGAACGGGTAGACCTAAAATGATGAGGACCTTTTCTCACTCGAAGCTTCTGTTCTTAGTCTTGTAGCTTCTGTCAGAGTGATCCTGGCTCTATAGCTTTTTGCCCAAGAAAAAGGTAAAATGGCTGGTTACCTCCCTGAAACGGTGGTTAAACAGTGTGAGTCCCGAGATCTGGTGGCTCTGTATTTTGTTTATCTTTTCAGGGTGCTGTTTTTGTAGGAAGCGCGTCAGCAGGACTCTCTGGAATGTCCGAGCAAGGATATTGAAACCAGTGAGGCCAATTGAGACTGCCTTTAGGAGAGCTGAGGGTCTTGGGCGGGAGGTAGTAGGTAAAGAGCCAGTAGATAACATCTCTTTTCAATGGTGAGGCCA
This sequence comes from Myotis davidii, assembly GCF_000327345.1. Lineage (NCBI taxonomy): Eukaryota > Metazoa > Chordata > Mammalia > Chiroptera > Vespertilionidae > Myotis > Myotis davidii. The sequence continues at coordinate 1,977,507 of NW_006295816.1, forward strand.
GAAGAGTAGCTGCTGGTTCCATTATTCAATAAACAGCAAAGTAAGGAGCTTTGCATTTTCCACATTGGTCTTAGGAACTCCCTCCCGCCATAGGGATTCGATTTAGAGAACCTAGACCAGTGTTTCTCAACCTTCTGGCCCTTTAAATACAGCTCCTCATGTTGTGACCCAACCATAAAATTATTTTCGTTGCTACTTCATAACTGTAATGTTGCTACTGTTATGGATCATAATGTAAATATCTGATAATGCAGGATGGTCTAAGGCGACCCCTGTGAAAGGGTCGTTTGACCACCAAAGTGGTCGCAACCCACAGGTTGAGAACCACTGACCTAGACAATGAGGGTGTGTGTGTGTGTGTGTGTGTGTGTGTGTGTGTGTGTGTGTGTCTGTGTCTGTGTCTGTGTGTTGAGTTTAGGATCCACTTTTTCCAGAAGAAAAGAGCCAGGGGAGCTGGAACAGGAGTCACCTCAGAACATGAGCGTGTCACAGAGCTGCCCAAACATGCGGGAGAGACTGGTCCTAACTGCCGTGGCGGGAGCCTCCTGTAACTGGGATTCAAAGCCTCTGCCCTGCCCAGCCCACAGTTATTTTGGGGTTAACTGAGAAAATCCTGAGACACGGACACGCGGTGTCTGTGTCGTGTTTCTGTCTTCTACTTTATGAGTACTTCCATTCCCTGACGGTGTGATTGAAACCGACTGAGAGGAGAAAAACGAAATGAAGTGGCGGTTAGAGACCTGAGCTCTGAAGGGAACCCTGAGAATTATCAGTGAGATATGTTCAAGCATAATCTGCTCCCACCAAGCTAGGTCAGATCTGTGTTGGGAAATAAATTTATTGTTAACAAGGAAAATCTTAACTAGACTGAGGTCCTTTCAAGCATTTGATGAAACATTGCTCTAAAACGTGTAAAGTTGCCCCTGCCGGAGTGGCTCAGCTGGTTGGAGTGTCGTTCATGCACCAAAAGGTTGTGGGTTCAGTTCCCGGTCAGGGTACATGCGGGAGGCAACTGGTCAATGTTTCTCTCTCACATAGATGTTTCTCGTCTCTCTCTCTCCTTTCCTTTCTCTATAAAAATCAGTGGAAACATGTCCTTGGGTGAGGATTAAAAACATAATAATAACAAAAATAAAACATACAGAGTTAACAAACTGAAAGCTTAAAAAATATTTGCATGTTAGTGGTTCACAGTTGTTTGGAGATTCTAGGTGTAATAGCTGGAGCTTGTCAATCATTTCTGCAGAGGACAGTGTTCGTGGGGAAGGAATTGGCTGCGTGCCCCACCTAACTGGCAGTCTCCCCGTGGTGGAGCCTCCTTTTCTCAAAGGAGAGACACTTTGGCTGTTTTACTACTTACCTGCCTACTCATTTGTCTGTGTGTGTTTATATTGTGTCTGTTTGGGAGAGTCCGGGGGTCCCTGGGCAGACGAGTCCATTTTTCCGAAGTCTGGGCCTCGGTTAATGAAATGATCTCCAAGACCACAGATCACTGATAGGTGTTCATTTAGACAAGAGACATTTTTTGGAGGAATTGGGATCTTACCTTAAATACACACAAGACCGGCAGGGAGCGGTGGTGGAGTGAGTGGGATGTGTTCTCAGCACTAGACGCCTTTAAGCCTTTAAATAACCAAGTCGCTGTCCGCCAGGGCCTGGTCTGGAGGGGATTGTGGTCCTGGAGCAGAGCTTGTGGGAGACCCAGGCTCGGGGCAGCTCAGCTGCTGGGGGGCTCGGGGCAGCACAGGCCCGCCATGCCCCTCACAGAGCACAGCACGGCTTCCACAGGCGCTGGTGTGTTTTCTTAGGAAATGACAGAGAAACTGGTCAGGCAGTGAGAAGAAGTGTTCAGGAGGATTTTAGAAAATGTTTTTGTTGTGTTTCCGTCTGGACAAGAAAAGACATCTCAAGATAAGTAGCAGCCAGGAAGGCAGTCTTCCTGCCCGTCGGTCTTAACTGAATCCTGAAGTGGGTTCTGTTTCCAGTGGCGGTCCCGTCAGGGCCTCGTCTCCTGGCTGCTCAGAGGGCAACGCAGATCCTGCGGGTGAGAGGCCAGTCTAAGCAGAGGGTCGGAGTCCGCTGTCACAGAGCATTTGCGAGCTTCCCCAGGGTCCCTGCCTCTCTTTCCCCTCCTTCTCCTTTCCTTGTTCTGCCTCATTTTGGATTTGGCCTTGGGGAATAGTGAGTCTCACAGAATGTTTGAAATCGAACATATCTTTGCACCAACAAGAATGCGCTTAGTTGCTTTGCAAAAGATTTATATTAAAACTACTCTTTTACACTAAGAGAAATGACACTTCTGTTTTATACCTGCTGTTTGGTTCCGCTTGTTTTATTCTTTCTGTCACAATGGTTGAAACTTCTGCTAGCAGCTACTTTCTGGCAGGCCTCTGTGTCTTAGGCAGAGCCCCTAAGTAAGTGTAGGTGCTGGAGAGCGTGAAGACCACGTGGAGAGGCCGGGGCGGGGTGGGGGTGTGTGTGGCAGAGCTGTCAAGAAGCAGGTCTCTCTAAACTCTCTGTGGGTCCATTGCTTGTGAATTTCTTCAGCCTTTACCTTGTGTGTCTTTTCATCAGAAGTCATTTTGGTGTGGCAAGTATGATGAGTTGGCTGACTCCCTGGAAGTGTAAAAATGGAATCAAACAGAAAAGCAATATGGTGAGAAGACAACCTGCCCTTAGTCCTCTCTGTGTTGCTAACAAGCTCTGTCACCTTGGCAGGCTGCCCCAGGTACCCCGCCATCCTCTCCGTGTGGAAGGAGGGTTATCTATGTCCCACTCATGAGGCTTGAGCGAGGGGACGTTTGTGAAGAGTGCCTTTGTAAACCGTGATGCTTTGTGAGTAAAGATTACTATCTCTGATAAACTACCAGTTCTCTGCACAGTAACCCGATTCCCCGACTGTGTTTGGAAGAAGCACAAATCTAGAAGAGGGATTGCCGATTCCCAGTGTGAGTGGTATTCCCAGGGCTCACATGCATTTTCCCTGCTTGTTGATCCTGTCTCTCCTGCATTAACGAGATGGTCCCTGAGGTCCCGCGGCAGCTGTGTTCTCAGTACAAAGCTCCCCTGTGACTGTGCTTGTGTTGTGCGATCTTTAACAAAGATGCGAAGCTCCTGGCCAGAAAGGCGTGTCATTTTCTCCTGGCCCTCCCACTACCTTAAAAATCCTTGGCTTGGTTATCAGCCAGCATAAGCATGGGGAGAGTCTCACTTTTCTCACTCAAGTCCTTCTCAAGGTTGACAGTCACAGAATGGAGTTAGAAAGTCTCTAAGAGCAGCAGCAAAAAAGGAAATGGCCCTAGCTGGTTTGGTTCAGTGGATCGAGCGTCGGCCTGCAGACTGAAGGGTCCCGGGTTCGATTCTGGTCAAGGGCACATGCCTGGGTTGTGGGCTCAATCCCCAGTAGGGAGCATGCAGGAGGCAGCCGATCCATGATTATTCTCTCTCATCGTTGATGTTTCTCTCTCTCCCTTCCTCTCTGAAGTCAATGAAAAAAAATTTTTTTTAAGGGAAATGGAAATGTGGATGTTGAATTCAACAGCCTCACACCCAGATTGCTGCCCTACAGTGTCCCTGAGGCGGAGAGTAAGGACTGACACTGGTCTTCAGGAGGGCATTGTCTCTAGCCTTTTTTTCTTTCTTAATATTTTCATTGAATTCAGAGAGAAGAAGGGAGAGGGAGAAACACCAATCTGTGGGAATCGAACTGTGACCTCCTGGTACATAGGTCGACACCCAGCCACTGAACCACACTGGCCAGACTATCTCTAGCTTTGAAGCTTCACATGAAGACCACTTAAGACAGTGATGGCGAACCTTTTGAGCTCGGCATGTCAGCATTTTGAAAAACCATAACTTAACTCCGGTGCCGTGTCACATATAGAAATTTTTTGATATTTGCAACCATAGTAAAACAAAGACTTACATTTTTGATATTTATTTTATATATTTAAATGCCATTTAACAAAGAAAAATCAACCAAAAAAAGGAGTTCGTGTCACCTCTGACACACGTGTCATAGGTTCGCCATCACTGACTTAAGACATACTTAGGAGCACCTTCCTGTGTGGGACTTTGCTGGGTGAGAGCTTTGGGCTTGGTCACATGTCAGCAGGTTATACAGGCAGTCCTCGGGTTATGTCAGGCTTGATGTACGTCATTTCGTGGTTACGTCGCCATCTCCAATTTATTTTTAAAAAAAAGTTCCGTCATTTCGACGTATGTACATATGTGCTTTATTTTTTTTATTATTTACCACAAGTAAAGGTCAAGAATTGTTACCTTTCTTTTAAATTTTTTGTACTGTTTCCCTTCATTACTGTTGTGTGTGTGCTCCATGTTAGTGACGTAGGTGCTCATGTAGGTGGAGTCCAACTTATGGTGAAAATCGCATCACGTTGCCGTAGGAACGGATCTCCGACGTCACCGAGGACCTGCTCTAATCTATTTAAACCTAATCTTCCTAGCACACTCCTGAGAAAGGAGGTATCTTTGGCTTTTCTTTGAAATGCATGGTGCCTCTTTAGGAGCCACACCTGGTTCATTAGACTCGTGGTCTTTCTGGGCCTTCACTTCAGTAGCTTAATAAGTGACTCAATAATTCAAATGATGAATGAAAATTCATTGTGTGAGGATGGTAGATAATAGACAAAAGTGGGCAACCAAAAGTGACGAAATCATCCTACCCATTTATTGACGACCACCCCCCACCACCCCCAGGTTGCTTCCCTGGGAGGTACCGGTGGATCTCTGCTCTGTGAAGCCTGAAGAAAGGGCATTGCAGGGCGAGGGCGAGGGCGAGGGCGGGGTAGTGCATCTCAGGCCCATGCTTGGTGTCTGGCTGCCTGTGTACAATAGCATCAGGGGAGTGAGAGGGAGATGAACCTGATTGTTCTCCTACAAGTTGTGTGTCTATTCTTATTCAAACAACAGCGGTGTTGAAGCCATTTCCTGTCTTTAGCAGTGGTTTTCTAGCTGCCTTGGTTGTAGGGACTCTGAGGAATACTAGTAAGAATCATTGCCTTTATAATATAATATATAAGGTGAAGGTAATCTCCAAGTCGATATGTCAATGAGTGCTCTGGCGGGGGGTCCCTCCCTCCAACAGAAGCTCGTCCACAGCTCCTGGGCAGCATGTTTGTTCCCTGAGAAGCAAAAGTGCTCCTTGCCTTAGAAATTCCTGCTTCCACTGATGCCAAGTGGTGAAATCAGAATTTGCAATTGACTGTCACTCACCAGGCGCCTCTTTCCAGTGGCAGCCCCCATGTCTCATGGGCTGGGGGGGGCGGTGTAGTCTGTGACAGCGGTACTCTCTCCAGAGGTCCTGTGCACTGTGCATGCCAGTTTTCCGGGGATACTGGGGCCATTCAGTCTTTTGTTCATAAGCATTTAGTCCCTCTTCTGTACCAGGTACTGATAATAAAAGCCAGGAGATTGAGCCTGGATGCTAAGATTTGGCCCAGCAGTTGGCAGCTAACACTGAGTTGTCATAAAAATGCAGGTTCTGACGTGCAGCGTCCCTTCCAGGGGAAGTGTGGTCTTTCCCAGGGTGAGAGGAGCCGTGAGCCATTACTAGCTGACAAGCGAGGCAGGGCGATGGAGTGAGGGGCTGCTCGACCCTGCTTGCTCCCCTGTGTGCTCGTCCTTGTCTGGCACAGAGGGGGCAAAGTGCATTGCTGAGCCTCCACTGTTTTCCATGCTAAGCTCATTCATATGTTAATTTTCTTTCTTTCTTTTTTTTTTTAAAGGTTTGCCTAACATTTTATGGTCACCTAATTTTTTTAAAATATATTTTATTGAATATTTTACAGAGAGGAAGGGAGAGGAATAGAGAGTTAGAAACATCGATGAGAGAGAAACATCGATCAGCTGCCTCCTGCACACCCCCTACTGGGGATGTGCCTGCAACCAAGGTACATGCCCTTGACCGGAATCAAACCTGGGACACTTGAGTTCCACAGACTGATGCTCCATCTACTGAGCCAAACCAGTGAGGGCTGTATTTCACTTCAGTGTCACGTGCACACATTATCATTTGTTCTGTATAGAACCAAAATAAAAAAATTAGTCTGAAAAAGAAACGTTTTTAACAAAAAAATTGTTGGGGAAGGGGTTAACAAAGAAAAATCAACCAAAAAAATAAGTTCGTGTGTCACCTCTGACACGCGTGTCATAGGTTCGCCATCACTGCTCTATCCACTGAGCCAAACCAGTCAGGGCCATATGTTAATTTTCTTAATTGTCATAACCACCTTATGAAGTAGTGACTGTCATCCTGATTTTACAGAAGAGGAAACTTAGTGCAAAGAAGCTAAGGATCTTGCTGAAGGTCATGGAGTGGAGGCAAGATTTAAATTTAGGGAACATGACCCAAAGTCCACGTTGTTGGGTTTTTTGTTTTGTTTCGTTTTTTTATTTCAAAGAGAGGAAAGGAGAGGGAGAGAGAGAGAGAAACATCAATCAGCTGCCTACTGCACACCCTCTATTGGGGATTGAGCCACAATCCAGGCATGTGCCCTGACTGGGAATGGAACCAAACGGACAGCCTCCTGGTGTGTGGGACAGCCTCAACCACTGCGCCACACTGACCGGCCCAGAGCCCATGGTTTAAATGACGATACACCGCGTCTAGGTGGGAGGGTACAGTGCCCCCCCCCCTGCCTGCAGCACTTTTCTCCTGGCTTGCTCCTCCCCTAATCTGAGCAGGAGTTGGTGACTAGGGCAGCAGGTCCCTTCCTGTGACCCCAGATGTGGACCTGGCTCTGCCTTGCCTCTGACGTGTTTCCTCGTCTGTCAGATGGAGATGATGTTGCCTCATGGGATCATTTAGGGAATTAAATACAATAGCATATTTAACAGTTTCTGGCTCTGAATAAGCACCTAATAAATGTTAGCAAGTATTTATTATCGTCGTCCCCCGGCCTGAGACTAAGCCGGGGAACAATTCCTCAGAGACCAGATTCTCAGGCCTCGGGAGGCAGGCGGTTCTCCTTTGGTTTTGACAAGACAGTAATTTTATTCTATGTATTTTCTTGACTCTTTTGGTGTGAAAAGCAGAGAGGTAAAGCATTATATGACAGATGTATGGATCCAAGCAAGAAACTGAGGTCCAATTGCAAAGAAAAGCCTTGTGTAACTCAGAGCCCTGTCTCAGGAGACACAGAGGACCCTAAAGGGCAGAGAATGAGCAGCGCAGGGGCTAGTTCCAGTTGCAGCCTCGGTTAGTTCACGTTCGAGTGTCGGGGAGGGTCCTGTCTAGGCAGGGAGATTTCTCCTCTGCTTTCCCAAGTATCTGCTGGTTAGTGTTTGTTAAACAAAACTCCTTTGATCTTGGTGTGAAATAGATTTCGTGACTTGTCCACTACGCAGAGGCAACGGAGCTCTAGTGGCTTGTTGAACCCCGTCCCCTGTCCTGTGCCAGACTTTGCCCAAGTGCTGACTTGCCAGTGGTTGGTTCTCAGCGCTCATGGCGGTTCACTCTGTAGGCTCCAAGCCAGAGTGATGCTGCGGCCATGGTCACCAGCCCTTCAGTTTCCAGACGTGAGGATGGGAGCTCCGTGAAGCTGTCCCCTCCCTCCCTCCCTTCCTGTCTGCCGTGCTGGGCCTTTCTCCTGGTGCTTTTGCCATGCAGCCAGTTTCCAAAGAAAATTTCCAGGCACCGGAGTTCAGAGCCCTC
>NW_006295816.1:1985191-1990900 GCF_000327345.1 Myotis davidii
GGGGCCGGCGCCCCGACCCACAGGAGCCACGGCCGAAGACGGTGCCGCCTCCTCGCACTCCCCTGCCCGAAGCTTGTGCTTGCTCTGCCACCCGCCCACGTCTTGGCTTAAAGCAGCCATGCCATCTGCTGATGAATAAGCTCACTCCTTGTGAAATGTTTCAGCTTGGGGACTGGACAGGCTGTCTGTGCCTTCCTGTGTCTCCGTTCCTCTGAGGGCTGATGTCGATGGCTTCTGTCTTCGTCTCCACAGGGAACTCTCATGATCCATGACAAAGAGGTCACCCTCGAGTATGTGCCCAGCCTGGATTTTTGGTGCTGCAAACGGGTAAGTGGCGAGAAGTAAGGACCTGGCGTCAGGCTCCTCCATGGAGGGCTCTAGGACCCGGCTGGTGGCGGCCTCCCCGAGGGCAGAGCTCTCCTTTGGCTCATTTCCGATGAACTGGAGGTCGCCGTTATCCACAGTCCCAGTTTCCCAGCTTCTGCCTGTGGCCAGAGCGGCTCCTGGCCTGCCGCTGGAAACGACCCAATTTATTCCAGGAGGACGGACGTTCCAGAGCCACTTGTTTGAAAACTGAATCCTTTTTTTCCATTAGAAATCATGTAAATTGAGTTAATGTGTCCCAGGCCCCAAAAGTGATTCCCATAACGTTGGGTATACGATTAGGTTTTTAAAAATATTTGTCGTCAAACTGACTTCTTTCTCTTGCAGTGTAAGGCCAGCACTGCTGGACTCCAGTCTTCATGCTCATTCTGCAAGTGCCCGAGGGAAGGTGAGTGGGGGTAGCGGCCGTGGTTTCTCTTTGTGCACTGAGTAAGGCACACTGTCTGCTTTTCCTGGCTATGGAGTAGTCATCCCTCAGTGTAAGCCGATCTGAAAGGTGCAGTGTGACTCCTAACTTCAGGTGGCCTGCTAGTGATGGAAAGCTCCGGGCCCCACTAGGGAGAGGTGGGTTGCAGGCTCCTCAGACTGAGGTGGCGAAATGGGCAGCTGAACAGAGGTCGGCGGCACTGTGGCTCAGGCCGCATTCAAGGGTCTTGGGCTGGGAAAGAGCCTGCTGGCATTTGTCCACGTGACCCCTTCCCCACTTCTTTGAGGTTATTGGGAATCATTTGTTGTCATTATCCTTTTCTCATTTGCACTCTATGCAGACTTTGCAGGATCTTCAACAGAAAAACATTTGTTGAAGTAACAGTAAAAATATAAACAAGAGAATGTAATCAGGATCGAGGGTGTGTGCTATTTTTATAGAGGAATACACCTATCAGCTTCTCAGTCACTTGACTTTAAAGTAACTTTTTCCAGAAAAGCTGTAGGTGGGCACCCTTAAAGCAGCTTCCAGAGACGCCCAAAACAGCACCTCTGTAGCAGTGACTGTCACGGCCGTCCTGACATTCCCACTCGAGGAAAGCTAGGCATGGCCATCCAGTACAGTTCCACGCGGGACTCAGCAGCCTCTGTGCAGCCTCACCGCTCCACGGCTGCAACGCAGGCTGCCTGCAGGGTTCCGTGCTGGGCTCTGCCCTGAGCAGAGACCCTCCCTCCTGAGAGGCTGTGGGGCAGGTGCTGTGACACGCGGGAAGGCCTGCTCTAGACATGCCCACCAGCGGGAAAGAGCAGAGGACACAGCTGTTAGCTGCTGGCGTGACCAGATGAGGCAAAATAGTTTTTTCTCTCAAGAAAGACTTCTTTCTCAGTCTGTTCTAACGAATGATCGTTACACGCGCGGCCCAGGGCTGAGGCGGCCTGTGCGTGTAAGCATAAAGCAGGTGCTCACCAGGTGCGTTGCTGCCATCAATCTCTGTGTGGCCCCTTGATGTCTCCTTTTGAGTCACACGGCTTCCTGTGAACCCTCTAAGAATGATTAATTGCAAAAATGTGCTCATAATTAACTGGATAGATGATTCTCCTTTAGAAAGATTTGTAATGAATCATTTATATTTTGAAAGACATTTGCCTGCTATAAATTTTTACGTATAAACAACCTGTATGCAGTTAGGTCTATTCTTAGCTTCGCCAGAGGAGGGGGGGCCATGGACAGAATTTGAGACAGCTGTCCTTGTGTCATAACCCTAGCAGGAGCAAGGCTCCTAGACACATATGTTTTTACCAAACGTCTAGCAAGAGTCATATTTTGGTAATTTTGTCACCAAATCTGTTCTTATCATAAGTTATAATAGTTAGGTCCAGGGTCTCATGAAGGATTAAATATAAATGGGAAGTGATAGAATACTCATTGTATTAATTTTTTAAAATATTTTTTATTGATTTCAGAGAGGAAGGGGGTGGAGAGAGAGAGAAACATCAATGAGAAGAGAGAATCATTGATCAGCTGCCTCCTGCATGTCCCCCACTGGGGATCGAGTCCACAACCAGAGCAGGTGTGCTGACCGGGAATGGAACCGTGACCTCCTGGTTCATAGGTTGACGCTCAACCACTGAGCCGCGCCAGCCGGGCTAACATTAAATTTTTTAATACTTGGATAGGCTCTTCTGTGAACTGTTGCATGTGCTGTCTCATTAGCTCTGTGTGTAATCTGTCAGGGGCTTTCTGTAGGCGTCCTGAGACTTGGAGGCATTCCAGGGTCAGTATTGGATGGCGGAGGGGAGGGATCAGAGCAGCAGTGCTTTTTGGGGATAACTCGCCAGAGGTTCTGTTTCTGTTCCTCTAGTGACAGACGTGAAGCAGGATTTAGTAACTTACCCTCAGCTTCAGAAAACACCCATCCCACCACCGTCAGAAAAACAACCCAGCCGGCCCCCAAGGTCCACTGATAAGGAGCCTGAGCCCAAGAAGCGGGAAGAAGGACAGGAACCACGCTTGGGGCCGCAAAAGAAAGACGCAGATCGGTATCTGCCTTCCTCTCGAAGGGAAGGGCTCAGCTTCCGAAGAGACCGAGAGAAGGATTCGTGGTCCGGGGAGACGCGCCAGGATGGGGAGAGCAAAAGTAAGTGCTGTGTCGGGGCCGGTGACACCGCGGTGCGGGAGGACGGCCTGTGTGGCTGGGGACCACCCCTTCCCACACCCTCGCACAGCCGCTCAGCCTGATGGCTTGCTGTGCTATTACAGGGGCCTTCACCCTCCAGTAGCAAGCTGCTGTTCACACGCAGCAGGGCTCAGTGTGGATCTCAGTGTTGGTGAGGGAATGGAGGAGGCATTTGTTTGGCGCGTTGGTTACAGAAGCAGCCTCGCGAGAGCAAGTAGCATCCACAGTTAAAAACAACAAAAAGCAACCAGGCCGTGAGGACCTCAAAGTTAACCTTTCTGTGTCTTTCTCTGCTGCTCTGCCATTTGTGGTGGTTTGTTCAGCCATCATGCTCAAACGCATCTACCGGTCCACGCCCCCTGAGGTGATCGTGGAAGTGCTGGAGCCCTACGTCCACCTGACCACTGCCAACGTCCGGATCATCAAGAACAGAACCGGCCCCATGGGCCACACCTACGGCTTCATTGACCTCGACTCCCATGCCGTGAGTTTCCCCCTGCAGTGGCCTAGTGACAGCTGCTGTAGAAACCCTTCCTTTGGGTTTAAGTGCATGGAGGTGAAGTGACTCCTCGGGGAACTTGGAAATCGTGAGTGGTTTTCCAGTCCACTTTGTCTTGTGCGTTTCCAGTTTCCGGTTAGAATACGCAGAGAGCCTGGTCACTGGTGGAGAGTCCGAGTACTGAGCCTTTCAGGAGTTTAGTGAATGTTCTCATTTCTCCACCGTGTTTTGCCCACCACAGGCGGTTTTCTACTTGGTGGTCACAGGACACCCTGTTTTTCCTCAGTGTTGCTTTTGTAGGTAGATTCTTGTGACGTGAATTTTTAGCTGTGGGGCATTTTCCATGGAAGTGACATCAAGATAGTAATAAAAATCATTGGTACATCGCAGATTTCATGCTCAGAAATCACAAGGGACTTTGTAAACTGGATCTGATGTGAGGACAGTTGCAGCTTAAAATAAAGGATTTGAATTTCTGACATTTAGATGAGAAACTGATAAAAAACAAAAAGCAAAATCATAAATCTGAATTGATTATGCTGTCTTCCCTTCTGGAACAAACCCTAAGTCTGTGTGACTCAGAAAAAGGTGCTTCTCACAATGAAATGTTTTCCGGTTAAAAAAGAAAAGAAACGGAGGGCCGCTCTGGGCAGCTTCCGTCCGAGGAGCCTGTCTCTGCAGCGCCCTTCGTGTTGCTCCGGCCAGAACACACTGTGCAGCACCCTCTCCTTTGAGAAGGGAAGCCCTAGCCCAGCTCCTGCGGAGGACATGGCCTTTCCTCTCTGGGTTCACACGTGTCTTTGGGTCCCCAGGAAGCTCTCCGTGTAGTGAAGATCCTGCAGAACCTCGACCCACCGTTCAGTATTGACGGGAAGATGGTGGCTGTAAACCTGGCCACTGGGAAGCGAAGGTAAGGCGGAGCGGCGCCGGGTCCCCTGCTGCCTCCCCGGAGGTTTGGGGAGGAAGCTCCTGTTCCTGCTGGAGAGACAGAGTAAGGCAGGTGCCTTCCTTGTGGATGGCTTCGTGCTCTTTTCTGAAGCTGGCTTGTGCTGACTCTAGGTTCCCCCCTTAGTAGTACTGGGTACTTGAGTCCTTTCCTTCGTGACTGCCGGGTATCTTTGGGCCCAAACGATGCTACACTCTTGGATGTGCAGAACAATCTTGATACCACCTTGCCCCTTGGAATTCTAAAAAATGCTGTCCTACTCTCCTCACCTTGTTCACACTCCCATAGCCCTGGGGACTCGCCTTCCTCTTTACTCCTTCCCTCATCGTGGTCCAGGAATGGGAACTACGTCAGAGAGGCGGCTTACAGGGATGGGCACATCTGGCTCCTGCACCCTCTGCTCACTTGCTGTTTCGCTCCATCAGAGGCTCTGTAGGCGCCCCGCTGCCCCACCCTCGGGAGTCTGCACCACAGAACCGCTTGCTGTGGCGGGTGGTTCCTTCCCTGCAAGGGGAGAGGGTGTCTTTGGCCCATAGGGTTGGGCACTTCTCAGGTGACCTTTGGTGGCAGGCACATGACATGTTGTATTGTTTGTTGCAGAAATGATTCTGGGGACCATTCTGACCACTACTATCAGGTAGGCTTCCGCAGTTGGGGAGTGAGTGTCTGTTACGATTCTCAAGCGACTGAAAGAGTGGCTGCAAGTCTCTCCAGTGGTGACTTTAAATATTAATGGCTATCGGAAGTTCCACTCTTTTGACTTGCCTTTCTGTGATAGGGCAAGAAATATTTTCGAGATAGGAGGGGCGGTGGCAGAAATTCCGACTGGTCTTCAGATTCAAATCGACAAGGACAGCAGTGTGAGTGCCCTTTCTTTTATTTCTGTTGTGTGTGTTCTTGGCTGGACAACCACTAAAATCTTGTGCTCACAAAGGTGGCCAGAGGGCTGCTCATTCAGAGAGAGCACCGCCTGCAGGTCCTGCTCTGTGAGGTTGGCCGGCCTCATTGCTGGTTAGTCATTGGCGGGGACTGACACTGCCTGGTTTTATTCCCTCTAGCATCATCGGACTGCTACATATATGACTCGGCCACTGGCTACTATTATGACCCCTTGGCGGGAACTTATTATGACCCCAACACCCAGGTGAGTTTTGGGCTTGGTTCACTCTGTCAGTGATTTAAAAGTCCAGGGCTTCCGTTGAGTGGCATTTACTTGTCCAGGTAGATTGCAAAGATGACGACCTTTATGTTAACTGCTGCCTATGGAAAGTCAGCGC
>NW_006295816.1:1991017-2004217 GCF_000327345.1 Myotis davidii
GACAGTGCGTCGCCTGGATGTGTCCTCTGCCTGGAGTGGGTTTTCACCTTGTTTGATGTGTCTCCTCTTAGACTTGGGAGTGAGAGAACTGTTCTTTTCCCCAGAAAGGAACTGCTCCTAAGACCTGAAGCCACTGGGAAGGTGAAATATCCTGTAGACTTACCTGTTCCAACTGTATTACAGCAAGAAGTCTATGTGCCCCAGGACCCTGGGTCACCTGAGGAAGAAGAGAGCAAGGAGAGGAAGCCAGCCAGTCAGGGAAAGTCGGGCGGCAAGAAGGAGCCGCCTAAAAGGGACGGCAAGGAGAAGAGGGACCGCGGCGGGCCGAGGGTGAGAGGACTTGCCATCTGCCCTCTTTCCGTGAGGCTTACAGATGGAAACGGGTCTCTGCGAGGAGGCTCGGGTGGAGGGTGGAGTTGCTCAGAGAGCAGGCGGGATCTCTCTCTCTCTCTTACAAGCGCAGAAGCCGGGGGTGAAACAGGGCCTCAGCTCAAACCCCAGCTCTCCGTCCAGTTTCGCTTCCTGCCTTCCCTCTTCAGTGTTCACTCTACACAGCGCTGTAGTGTCACTGCAGCGGGGGTAGCATTTTAAACTATTATTTTCATGCCTGTGTAGTAGAAATTCACAGGAAAGTGCACCCTTATCTTCTTCGTCATTTTGGCATGGTTGTCTCTTCTTTCTGATCTTACAGTGTCATCATGTACAGCACTTAGCATTTCATGTCTCCTTTTAAATTATTCCCTGAAGTTCCTGACATACAGTAATCACTCAATAATATACTGTGTGTGTTTTCTTTTGAAATCCTAACAACTCTTAACCTAACTTTTATGAGAATTACCTTGGATTTTATCAGTTTCAGGAAGATGCCAGTGAGGAGACAGTCCCCCCAGAGGATGTCTTTAAGAAGCCCCTGCCTCCCACTGTGAAGAAGGAGGAGAGCCCTCCCCCAGTAAGGCTGGGCTGGTGCCGGGCTGGGCTGGTGCCGGGCTGGGCAGGTTCCAAACGGAAAGGAGGGTCAGGGGCGGGCTCCCGTGGACGTTGATCCTTTAGCGCTGTCTCCCAGCAGGTGTGAGTGGGCAGACTGCTAGTCACGCTTTAACTGGAGAAGCAGAGGCCGTTTTCTGTCCTTGCTCCTTCTCTGCTCCATTCCCCCAGAGCGGGGCCTGCCTGGCCCTTTTTAAGTTACAATCTTGGGCGTGCTAATTCTTCCCTTCTAAATGATCGAAACCCATTGCTCTGGCCTGGTGTTGCCTGTCCGTTGGTGCTGCATAAGAATGTGTGGTGTGGATGTTTGGTCATTTTTGTAGTTTGCTTGCCTGGCCAAAATGAACAGTGGCTAACATTGGTATCTATTTTTTAGATGCCTTAGTGCAGTGGTTCTCAACCTTGGCTGCACGTTAGAATCACCTGGAAATCTTTTTAAAATCCTGGTTTCTGGGCCTCATCCTCCAGGAATTCTGTTTCTTTGTTACTAATGTTGTGGGCCCCACTCCATAACAAGGAAACAGAATTTCCGGAGGATGAGGCCCAAAAATCAGGATTTTAAAAAGATTTCCAGGTGATTCTAATGTGCAGCCAAGGTTGAGAACCACTGCCTTTATGTGATAGTCTCGTCCCCTGGCTGGGTAGCTCAGTTGGTTAGAGCATTGTCCCAGTATGCCAAGGTGCAGGTTCTGTCCCCAGTTAGGGCACATACAAGAATCAACCAATGAGCCCGGCCTGCATGGCTCAGTGGTTGAACGTCGACCTATATCTCTCATCATTGATGTTTCTATCTCTCCCTCTCCCTTCTCTCTGAGACCAGAGAGGAATATATAAAAACAATATATTAAAAAAAAAAATCAACCAGTGAATGCATAAATAAGTGGGACAACAAATTGATGCTTCTCTTCCCTCCTTTCCCCTCCCTCCCCCTCTCCAGAGCAGTAGTAACCTGCTTTAGTTTTTACTTTTGATTGATCATAGGCCAGTGACCTTACCTTATTACCTAACAGTTTCCTGTGAGCTACTGGTAGGTGCCCTGCCCGTTCCCCATTTTTAACTCAGTTCATTGTAGCACAGCTTTCCTAACCCGTTTGTGGTTCCCTTGCTGAGAAGCCATAGCTCTACCCGAGGGCTGTTCTCCATGGCTGTCAGCGCCTCCTGACCCTAGGGGTGCTGCAGTCTTAGCCGCCCTCCTCTCCTCCGGGTCACAGTGCTTGCCGGTGGTTGTGTCTCTTCCTCTGAAACTTGTCAGGTTGTGGCTCTTCTCTGTGTTCGACTTCAGCTCTCCTCCTCTGCCCTCTCTTCGCTGCTTTGTTGCTAGGGTCCCTGTCTGTCTCTGTCAGTCAGCACGGGGAACAGTCACGCTCCATGTTGCCTCCGTCTGGGAAATGAGCAGTATGGCCAGTGGGCGTATACTGAACCCCGTTCACTATTCAAACTAAAAGAAGAAATGAGATGCCCAGATCAGAATATCCAGAAAAACGGGCCCAAAATATAGGTTAAGGTTGGTGTTAATCCCTGGCCCCCTCCTTCCAGCCCAAGGTGGTTAACCCACTGATCGGCCTCCTGGGTGAATACGGGGGAGACAGTGACTATGAGGAGGAGGAGGAGGAGGAGCAGCCCCCTCCGCAGCCCCGCACAGCGCAGCCCCAGCAGCAGGAGGAGCTGAGCAAGAAGGAGAACGAAGAAGACAAACTCACCGACTGGAATAAGCTGGCCTGTCTGCTCTGCCGAAGGCAGTTTCCCAATAAAGACGTTCTGATCAAGCACCAGCAGCTCTCAGACCTGCACAAGGTATTGGGGGGGGGGGGGGGGGGGGGCGCCTTCCACACGGGAACGTTTGCCATCGCCGAGCATTTTGGGCACTGAAAAAGCGCCTGCCGCCCTTCCTCAGCTGCCTCCTCTCCGCTCCCATGGCTAAATCGGGCCCCTTCCAGAATAAGCTGCTCCCTTTTCCATGAGCTGCTTTGGATGAAGCTGTGCCACCTTCAGAAAACTCCAGACCCAAGGCGAGCAGCGTGGCTGGGGCGGGGGCGCCACGCGCGGAGCCTGTGCTAAAGACAGGAGGCGGCTGTGGAGTGGGAAGCTGGGCTTCTCACCTTAGCTCTGTGGCTAGCCTAGCAGTTGGGCCTCAGACAAGCCCCTCCTCTGCTTTATGCTTGGAGGCTTCTCCTGGTTTCGCCTGCCTCTCAGGGTGCAGTTCCCCCCGGGGTCACATCCCGCCATCTCCCTGTGGGGAGGTGCTGCTGTGAGCCAGGCTGCGTTAATGGACAAGTACCGGGCCTCTGCAGCCTTCCCATTTACATGTACTGCCAGGAGCCAGGTTCTGGGCAAATAAAGCCCATAGTGGGCTCGTGCTGTGGAGCCTTCTGAGCGGGTGAAGGGGCTGGATGAGACTCTGTCCACACAAACCACGTCTCACGTGGCTGGAAGCCGAGCAGCTCTGCTTTCGGTAACAGGCACACCTCCTCTCCCGCTGGCTCTGGAGGTTCCCACAGCCCCCAGGGTTCTGGGACGCCCCTCGGACAGTCCCTGCCACTGACTTCCTCCCAAGTCCCTGCAACCTTTTCAAATTCTGAGACATCAGACTGACATTTAAATTTCAACTTTCTGATGAAAATACTAAATGGCTAAAGGCACAGATGGTAGTTGTCAGGAGAGAGAAGCTAGCCGTCTGGTAACCACAGACGGAGCTGGCCCTGGGCAGGAGAAGGTAGGCTAGCACTCCCTTCCCTTGGAGAGACCCGCACAGAGAACCCCCTTCTAGTTTCTTCTCTTCCATGTGCCTGAGGGCGTTGTGTAGGGAGCCGCTTCAGTGTGGGGGCCTCAAGGAGGAGGACTCACAGAGCAGTCTGTCTGCCTTGAAGGCCTTGGGCTTCCTTTTAATGTTTCTCTGGGGGCTTGAAAGTGAAGAGTGTTGGATGCTGGGGGCAGTAGGCAGAGCATGTGGGCATTTGGTTGTCTTCCTGGTGTGCTCAGATTCCCCTCTCCAATAATTTGTATCTTAGGTGAAGAGATACAAACCAGAGTTGTGTCTTTTACGTCTTAGAAATAGTGTGAAGTCCCTCCTGTGCCACCCACGTGACTACCCTGTGTGACAGGCAGCATTAGAGCTGGGGTTCCCGTTGCTGAGCCTAACAAGACCAGTCAGGATGGGTGCTGCCAGGGTATCGTGGCCACTTAGGGGACTGGGCATGAGAGGAGCCGCAGTCCGGAAGCAGCTGCGGGGAAAGGGCAGGAAGGGTTTCTGGACACTCGTCCTAGACCTGCTCTCAGAGCGCCTTCTCTTCTCAGCAAAACCTGGAAATCCACCGGAAGATAAAGCAGTCGGAGCAGGAGCTCGCCTACCTGGAGAGGAGAGAACGGGAGGTAAGCGCAGGGGACCGTTACGGCCGTGGCTGTGCTGTCTGGTGTGGAATTCCTGGGCTGTGCTGAAGACGGCGAACAGGAGGCCCTAAAGGAAGCTGTAACGGTTCTCAGCTCATCTGCAGTGGAACAGGTGGATTTTATTGTGTATAAAGCACGTCTTAATAAAGGTGGTGCTAAGGGTTTCTGAGTAGGTCACATAAAGAGCATTTCACTGTCCTCTTGAAATCAGTGCAGGAGTGTTGGCCAGGGCTGCTGGGGTAACACCTTTTCCTGCTGCAGCTGCTAGAGGAGGCAGCTTCCTGTGGCAGCCAAATGGACTTGCCACCTGGACCACACAGTTCGCCAGCCTCGGGCCCCAGCCTGAAGCTGCCCCAGCCCAGGGCAGACCTCATGATGCTGGGAGTCCCCTCCTCGGATGGGAAAAGCAGCTGATGGAACACACCCTGTTCCTCCCTGGCTGCCCCAGCAGCTGCTGCGTCCTCAGGCAGCGTGTGGAGGAACGAGAGATGCCAGGGGTTGGCCACCAGATGAACTCCCTTCACATTCAGAGAAATATTCAAGAAAAAAATGAGGCTTCCCCACTTCTCTGCCCCTCAGCTCTGTTCTTCTGCTTCCCAACAGGGGAAGTTTAAAGAAAGAGGAAATGATCGCAGAGAAAAGCTTCAGTCTTTTGACTCTCCAGAAAGAAAACGAATTAAATACTCCAGAGAGACCGACAGGTAAGCCAGGAGCTCTGGACTCAGCCTCGGTCTCAAGACCTAACGGGGAGCCCCCCGCCCCCTCCTCTGGCTGTGCTGCTGCTTTCCGTCTCAGGCGGCTCCCTGAGCGTGAGCCTCGCCCAGCCTCTGGCCGCCTGTCTTGACAGGGAGCACGTGTTTGCCTGGAAGGTGGGCTGGCTGCTTCGCGGCCACAGCCAGTGCTGGCGTGGCCATGGCTGGGAACCCTTTCTCCCCACGTCAGCCACGGGCCCGATAAACAGGTCACACTCAGACTTTTTCTCTGGGGAACCTTTATTGTGACACATGGTGGGGCGGGCACATCCCATTGGGTCACTCTCTGCCATTTGAACTCTTGGGCAAGAACAAAGGTGCAGGAAGGAGACCTCCTCTCTTCCCTTGCCCTTCGCACCGCTTTCTACTGGCTCTCCTCCTTCGTCTTCTTTCCTACTCATCCCTTTTCTGGGTGATTATTGTCCAGGCCTCTGCCCTCAGTGCCGTACCCTCTTGACCTGCACTGTCCAAGGTACCCAAAGCCACAGCCGCCACTAACCAGCTAACAAGTCCTGTAAGTCCACCCTGAATCAGTTCTGTTTCCTGTGCCGAGTCACTATTTTCCTTTACCTCCTGGGCATGTCCTCTCGGACACCCTTGGCTGCTCACACTGAGCAGTTACTCAGCGTTGTAGTCCACGTTATACTCAGTCCTCAGGGTCTGGAGAACTTGCTGTGCTCCTGGTCAGAGTAATGACGCCACTGCATCATGGTCTCCCTGGTCTGGCCCAGTCTTCCTCCTCATCCCCTGGTGCTAGTGGTCACGTTCCTGGCAAAGCCTGGGCCCCTTTCTATCTCACCTCCAAACCGGACTCCTCCATCGCACCTTTGCTCGCAGTCCCCGCCGCACCATGACCTTTGTATGCCGGAGGCTCCTCAACCTCCTCTGTGTGGAGGTGACATTGCCTGGAGGGAGGCCTGGTTTTCAGGGGGTTTCTTTGCCCGAGGAGTGAAGTCCAGAGGCCTGATGGAGCGAGATGTCCAGTGGTCATTTGCAGTCTGGCCCGAGCAGCTGTTTGCCAGTCCTGCCCCCCTCTCCGGGGCAATCGTGTTCGCTCTCTCACTACGCCTTTCTTCTGGCTCCCCAACTCCTCGTTTGGCAGACCCAGGCAGGTGTCCCCTCGTGGGATTTGTCATTTCCGGTGATGCCCCTTCACAGTTTGTGTTCCCTGTGCTGTAGTTCAGTAGCAGAGTTCCTGTTGCACGCCCGTGGCTGGGTGCTCTGCGCCAGAAGCATCTGTTGACGTATTCTCCTCACGTCCTTCCCTGTGAACAGGGTCAGGTCTTGGTCATCTCGGTGTCCCCACAAGCAAGTCCCTTGGAAAGGGAGGTGTCTAAGAATGTCTGCTTCCTTTGCAGTGACCGGAAACCTATTGATAAAGAAGATGTTGACAACAGCAGCAGAGGAGGCTGTGCTCAACAGGCTGCTGGTTGGAGGAAGGGGCCGGGACATGGCCACCCTGGATTGGCTTCGGCGGAAGAGGTGACATGGTTTCCGTCGTGTTGGGCTGGCATGAACCTGGAACATACTTAACTTTCTCTCTCTGTGGCCCAGAGCTGTGGCCCTGCCTTTGAGCTGGGCTCTCTCCGCTGCTGGCGAAGGATCTCCCCTCGGTCTTGATTACTGGGTTTTGACTACATGCCTGCCCTTGGCATTTTGCTTGGTGGTGGGACCGGGAGAGAGAAATTAGAATAGGGCTCATCTTATTCTTACACAGAGGCAGAGGTGAGGCCTTGTGGGAATCAGGCAGTTTGAGACTGAAGAATCGTTTGGTAAAAACGTGGGAACTAGCAACAAAAGGTAGAAAGGCATTTAACATGTTTTTATTGATTTTTAGAGAGAGAGGAGGAAGGGAGAGGGATAGAGAGAAACATCCATGAAAGAAAAACATCATTAACTGGCTGCCTCCCGCACACCTCCTGCTGGAGATCAAGCCGACATCCCGTGCATGTGCCCTGACCAGGAATTAAATCCATGACCCAGTGACCTCCTGGTTCATGGGTCAACGCTCAACCACTGAGCCACACGGGCCGGGCATGCTGTCCTGTCTTTGAGGAGCATGAAGTTAGTCCTGGTTTCCCAGGAAGGACTTCGCCCCTCAGATTTCAGGAAAAACAAAGAAGGCGAGAAGAGGGAGGAAACATCGCCCATATTGTGTAGGCTTAGTCCCCCTCTGGACTTGCCAACAAGGTTAGCGTCTCCTAGTTCTGGTGTTGAATTCTGTGTCCTGAAATGGTGGCTTCACCACCCTCCTTATTCATCTTGGGTGCTTGTTTATTAAACACCTAAAAAATTCTGTGTCCTGATCCGTACTGGTTCAGAAACTTTTATAGTCAAAGACCAGCCCAGAAGCTAATTTCCTTCCGAGAGCCCGCCTCATGGTTTGCCTTTTTTTACAGACTGAAGGCCGGATGAGGGGGCCCGGGGTGGGGGCTCCTGGAAGAACCAGCAAGAGACAGTCCAACGAGACTTACCGAGACGCTGTGCGAAGAGTCATGTTTGCTCGATATAAAGAACTTGATTGAAGGATGGAGACAGTCCCTGGGGACACAGCCTCCTTGTTTTGTTTGTCAGTCTCACCTTTTGTTTTGTTACTGTTCTTGCTGCTAGAACTTTTTTAAATAAACTTTTTTTCAATGTGATTTTTTGGGTTGTTAAATTTATCCTCTGTAGGTTGGTTGGAGTTGGCAGTAATGTGGACAGGAGAGAGGGCCTTGTGGTGGGCCCATTTGAGATGCTGCAGGGTGAAGATTGCTGCACTGAGCCCTGTAGCACTGCCTGCTGCCGGTATGAGTGACCTTGAACTCGAGCCTGTGTGAATAGACTAAGAATTACTTTTCTAATCTAATTAATGAGACTAGCATCTCATTATCGTTTGTTTTTATTCCTTGGCTAACTGCTGACGCTGAACTATTCCATATATTGGTTTACTGCTCTAATGGCCCTTGTAAGTCCTCTTCTGACTTCCCTTATTGGGGGGATGGGCAGGTGTGACACCTCTCTGAGTGCCTGCTGGGTACTCAGTGCTTCACACATGTGATCACAAGTCAGCATAGTAAGAATCACACTCCTCTCCAGCCATGCCCAGCTTTTCCTCCCCTCCGAAGAGGTGTCTGCGCCTTTCAAATCTTTCTTTTTTTTAAAATATATTTTATTGATTTTTTACAGAGAGGAAGGGAGAGAGATAGAGAGTTAGAAACATCGATCAGCTGCCTCCTGCACATCTCCCACTGGGGATGTGCCCGCAACCCAAGCACATGCCCTTGACCGGAATCGAACCCGGGACCCTTGAGTCCGCAGGCCGATGCTCTATCCACTGAGCCAAACCGACTTCGGCCGCCTTTCAAATCTTAACTTCCCCACCATGTCATTCACCATTTCACAGGTGGTGGTTTTTAATTCTTTGCAGTTGAAGGACTATGTCCTATGAACCTATTAAAACTTTTAAAGATAATTTCTCAAAATAACAGATGATAGTACCAAGAACTGTACTTTTCCGATGCCACAGAGAAGATTATTCCTCAGGAAGAGACCTGCGTGTTCAGAAGAGCATCTCGGTGACATACGGCAGGAGAGTGTGAACTTTCTGTGAAGAGAGAGTCTGTGTTTAGCCTCAGCCCTGTGTATTGAGAAAACAGCCATGGACAATAATACCTAAACAAGTGATTGTGCCTGTGTTCCAATAAAACTTTATTTACAAAAACAGGTTGCTGGCCAAAATTGGCCCACAGGTTGTGGTTTGCCAACCCCTGTTCTAAGGGCAGGTCCAGCATAAGGCAAGACCAAGAAGGGCTGTGTAAAAAGATGGGGTAGGGGCTGGCCTTTTGGAGGGGGTGGATGGTGTAGGGTGGGAGATGTAAGGAGGGGTGGGCATACCCCAAGGAGAAAACATTTCCAGCAACCAGAATGATAGTGTGAACTTAAATTGTTTGCATGCTGTGTCCAGATATAATTCCTTCCTCTTCATCTTGAATAAGTCCTTTTATCCCGTTAAAAGGGAAAACAAGCATCAAGAGCACACTGCATCACAGTACTTCCTGTCTGACCGCCACTAAGGAGGGCTCAAAGCACTGGGAGCTGGCCCTAGTTTGTCCTGAGCTGACCAGGCCAGGGTTTCCTCCCTACTGACCTGCGGGGCCTGGAGTGAGCTGTGGAACACGTCGAATGCTTCACTGTTGACTCCTGTAGAGGCTACTTAGCTGACCCAGGGTATGGGCTGCCCAGCGGAGTACCAGGTCATGTGGCCACTCCAGGAGTGTGTTGAGAGCCCACTGCATGTCACGGGTGCCTAGGAGACGCACTGCCCTGGGGAAGAGGAGTATTGAACAATTGTTGGCATGAGAGCCTTGAGGAAGAAGTAGGGCAAGCTACTGGTATGGTCTCACATGGACTTGGTCCTCATCTTTCCTGAAGACCTCAGACCTCAGAGACTAGTTTGGGCCATTGCCTCCTTTTGTTCTTTTCTGGTTTTATTTTGCCACTTTAATGGAGAGTTTGCTGTTGGAAATAAGCTCTAACGTATTTAACACGTTTTAGAAGCAATGCTGTGAGTATTGATGAAAGTGGAAATGGGTGAGAAGAATGTGTCCCCCTGCCGTGTCCCTGGGAAGTTCCCCGAGGCCTTCGGTTAGAATCCAGCTGCCTAAGGGCAGGGTCTTGAGGGTGCTCTTCATTAGTGGGTCCCTAGCGCCTGGCACAGAGCCCACGCAGCAGGCGCTCAGCAGGGCGTGGAGAATGCTGAGCTCAGGACTATGGAAAATACTAGTCGAATTAAATTTTAATGACACCTTTCACTTCAAGCCCAGCTGGACAAAAATTACTTTTGTTTCTTGGTACAGGCCCGAGTTTTCACATCTTTTTTCACTTGATAATCTAGAGCAGTCACTCCCAGCCTGGGACCAAAACATGGGACTAGTTTTTTCTCGCCAAGTGGTGGAAGATTAAGGGGGACAGGGAAGGCCTAGTAATATTTCATTAAGTGGAGAACTTTTTTTTTTTTACATCAAAAAAGTAGTAAAGGCAACCATAAGGACTATTCTTTATTTTGTAGTGAACACATGTGGCTTTACTTAAAAGACAACTCACTCTGTTGTCTTCGTTGTCCTTACTTGGCTGGGAATTTAAGCTTTTCCAGACCACGCCAGCTGCCAGGCAGGCCTCTGGGGCCCAGCTCTGGAAAGCAG
This sequence comes from Myotis davidii, assembly GCF_000327345.1. Taxonomy (NCBI): domain Eukaryota; kingdom Metazoa; phylum Chordata; class Mammalia; order Chiroptera; family Vespertilionidae; genus Myotis; species Myotis davidii. The sequence goes on from NW_006295816.1 coordinate 2,001,324, forward strand.
CCAGGCAGTGGCCACACAGAAGGGCAGCGACCAGGGGATCTGGAGGACGCACATCCTCTGAATGACATCCATCTTGTTTCCTGGGCAGCTCCTCCGCGTCTAACACTGATTTTGTGCCATGTATGAACAGCCATATAGTTTTTATGACGGGGGAGATGCCCAGCGCAGAAATGCTTGTCGAACTGCTTTGGGAGCAAGGCAATTAACTGTAGTGGCCATTAAGCCTGGCAGGTTCAGGATTCTTGGCATCTTTTGTCCATTGCAGGTTTGCGAAGACCCCATCTGTATTTATTTAAGAGATTTTTTTAAAAAATACATATAAAAATACATATATTTTATTGTTACTGGTTTTAGAGAGGAAGGGAGAGGGAGAGAGAGAGAGAAACATCAATGATGAGAGAGAATCATTAGTCAGTTGCCTACTGCAGGCCCCCTAGTGGGGTTCAAGCCTGCAACCCAGGCATGTGCCCTTGACCGGAATTGAACCTGGGACCCTTCAGTCTACAGGCTGACACTCTATCCACTGAGCCACACCGGCCAGTGCTGATCCCATCTGTATTTAACTTTTTTTTTAATTGAAATTTTATTTTATTTAGATAGTGTATATTTAACTTTTAAATTCCATTAAACACATTTGAGTGCCTTCTGTGGAGCACATACATTTACTTTTTTCTGATGACAAGTTGTTTATAAGCTACCTAGTCTGGTATTTTGTTATAGTAGCCCGAGCAGAGTTGAGAGATAGATATGTACATACATATAGAGTTGGAGAGAGGCAGAGTAGAAATAAATGGCCCATTATTCCAGAATCCAGATATTTCTACCTTTCCCTGTTGTCATATTTTTAATTACCCAAAGAGTTCCCAGTGTCAGTCACTTAATGCCCTTGATGTAGACGGATAAGCCATAATAAGAACATGTTTAGCCCAGCTGGTGTGGCCCAGTCGTTGAGCGTCACCTGATGCACCAAGAGGTCGCTGGTTAGAGTTCAAGTCAGGGCACATCCCTGGGTGGTGGGCTCAATCCCCAGTAGGGGGTGTGCAGGGGGCAGCTGGTGGGAGTTTCTATCTCCCTTCTCCCTCTCCCTTCATCTCTCTCAAAATAAATACATTTTTTAAGAACATGTTTAAAGATGTTTTTCTAGGAAAAATATTTTTTAGTATATTTGAAGGTTCTGGTTTGGAATCTCACTGACATCCTTCCACTTAGTTATCTAGAAGAGAGTGGTATGGGTGCAGTTTGTCATAACTAAACTGATACCTTTCTCTGCCGTGTCATGGTCTATTTTTCAGTTTGTATAAGTGACCCGAAAAAGTTCCACTAAAAATAATTTATTGCCGAACCGGTTTGGCTCAGTGGATAGAACGTCGGCCTGCGGACTGAAGGGCCCAGGTTCGATTCCGGTCAAGAGCATGTACCTTAGTTGCGGGCACATCTCCCAGTGGGGGGCGTGCAGGAGGCAGCTGATCGATCTCTCTCATCGATGTTTCTAACTCTCTATCTGTCTCCCTTCTTCTCTGTAAAAAATCAATAAAATATACTTAAAAAATAATAATTTATTAATGATGGGAAGTTGTGCTAACTGGATGCTCGAAAAGACCACCTCCTCACTGGCGAGAGTCCAACACATCTCTGAATCGTCCAAGAACCTCTGCTGCTTCCTGCCACAAATGTTATGCCTTTCGCTTTGATCGTGGATTCATTTTTGTTCAAATCTTTACTGAGTGCACACTGTGTGCCGGGCACCAGTAGAGGGACCAGGGATAGAGTAGTGAACCAAAAAGACAAAGGACCCTGCCTTCCTAGAGTTTACATTCTAGTGGCTGAGGCCATGGACTCTGAAATCAAACGTACTAGTTCATATCCCAGTTCCAACACATTAGCTCTGTGTGACCTCCCCTCTCCGCAAACTAAGGACAATAGTAGTGGCTTGGCTAGGTGGACAGCAGTTGCAGCTAGGAGTGGTCAGATTCTAGAAATATTTTTTTAAATATATTTATTGATTTCAGAGAAGAAGGGAGAGAGAGAAACATCAATGATGAGAGCAAATCATTGATCGGCTGCCTCCTGCATGTCCCCTCCCCCCCACTGGGGATCGAGCCCACAACCCGAGCATGTGCCCTTCAGTCCGCAGGCTGACGCTCTATCCACTGAGCCAAACTGGCCAGGTCTAGAAATATTTTGAAGGTAGAATGAGAAGAATTTGCTGAGCCAGGGAAGGTACTGGAGAGGAGGCTGGGGTTTTGGCTGTGTTAACTTTGAGATACTACTAGACATCCAAGTAGTAACTATTAGCCCTTAAAGTAACAAGAGAACCTCAATGGAATACTTTTTAGACCTGCTTTCAAGAATCCTCGTCATTTCCATAAATCTCAATTTCCTCACGTGCAAAGTGGATTTAATCACCATTTCATAGGCTATGAAGATGAAATAGATATTTGTAAAGTATCCTGCCCAATAATCTTAGAGTCCAATAATGCAACATAAGATGAACTAGCGTTCCTTCTCTTAAAACCGGGTTAAACGTGCTTGTAACAAAGACAAAACATTGCTATGCCTAATAACGGTAAAGGCTCTAACCCGGGTCTGCAAAGTGCAGCTTGGCAACGGGCGCGCGTTTGAAGAAGGGAAATACGCAGGAAATTAACGCGGGGCGTAGTAACTGACAGGCTGCCCTAGCGACCACACTTCCCAGCAGCCCTCGCGCAGCCAAGCGCCTCCGCGGATTGGACGCCTCCTCGGGGGGCGTGTCGGGGGAGGGGTGGGCGCGAGGCACTATGGGTAGGAGACGGCGGTCGACGGAGGCGCCATTTTGTGGAGCGGTGGTCCCCGGTTAGAGGTTCTGAGGCACAAACCCGCTACCTCGGCCGCTTGGATCCTTCCTGGAAGTAAGT
>NW_006295816.1:2004830-2029650 GCF_000327345.1 Myotis davidii
GCTCCTTCCCCGCAGGGCCCCGCTGTTTGAAAAGAGGGTCCCCTCGTTAGCAGAACAGCGGGACTTGAACGTTGACAGTTTGGACCCAGCTTCCCTCCCCCCACCCCGCCCCCCAGGCCTCGGCGAAGTTCCGGCCTCTGTAGTGTCCCAGCCCGGGAAGGACTGACAGTGACTCGGGTTTGCAGCAACCAGTCTCTCTTTTCTTCTAGAAAAAAACAAACCCCACAAACCGTGAACCTTTCGGAGCAGCGAGCTAGAGCTGCAGTCAGACAATGGGCTCGGACAAACGGTAAGTCGCCGCTGCACATGCTTCGACCTCAGAGTTTCCCGGGGACGGAGCAGTTTTTAAAAAATTGTTTAGTTTATCAAACAGATGTGCAGGCGCCTGTCTGTGCCAGGCACTGCTGTGCGCACTCCCGTGATCCCTGCTCTCACAAGCGTGCAGTGCAGGGAGGGAGCGGAAGTGGGGTGCAGGAAGGCGGGGAGGGTGCTGTCAGCACAGGGGGAGCATGGGGTTCTGGGAACAGCCGGTTAAGCTTCCCCGGGAAAGTGTTATCTAAGGTGGAGCCTGAAGGGTAAGGCGTGCGGGTGGAGTGGGTCGGGAGGTCCCAGGATGGGTAACAGCTGTGAGAAGTCAGTGCCTGGCCGCAGCCCTCAGCGACTGCTGAGGGCCGGTTCCTGTCCCCTGCATGGACGACCCAGATTTATAGGCTGGGAAGCTTTCGACCACGGATCACACACAGACTGCTAAAGAATTAGCGCCGGATTAAGTGGGAGCTGCGGCTGCTGTGTCAGACCATTTGCTTGAACACACAGCCTTTCCTTACTCAGCCACCTGCCTCCTTAGCGTCCAGGCCAGTCCCAGTGAAGGACCAAATTGATGGCCCAGCGGGACTCGGGAAATGGTCTTGTCACTTTATTTTAATTCTGTGTCAGCAGTCTGTGGTTCCAAATAACTTTCGAAATTAACATTTACCTTTTTAGGGCCTGTCAGCCCCAGGCTTCACGTCCTGAAACAGTCCTAGGCTACTGGTTTTCATTGATTTCTTTTTATTTGGATGCTTTCAATGCGCCCTTATAAACCTGTCCTTTGTCTTACCCTTACACAGCAGTTTTATGAACCTGGTACATAACTTGTGAAATAACTATGAATATCTGTGGTAAAGTGGGTTCAAGCCTCTTGTTTTTAGATTTCCCAGTGCTGCCCAGTAACCAAAGATAAACTAGATGTTATAGGAAATAATGTTCTCTGACAGCGCTGGGTATGTCTAACAGATGAACTACTTTGTTAACTGCCTGCTGGGGGAAAAGATGTATGTAACTCATCCAGGCTGTTGTGATACCCTTGAGAGCAGATGAGTCAGGATGTGCTCTCCTTTGAAACTGGGTGAAATGCTAATAATTTATTTCTCCCTACCTTTGATCACTAAGATCCAAGTCAGGTGTAATGGGGTGATACATAGACCACAGGCTTGGGAAAATACAGAATGCATTTGAACATTCCCTTTCTCAAAAATATTAAACCCAAACATTTGATGTCTGAATTTTCAGATTTACTGTGAATTCCTAAAACTTAGTTTTGCATTTAGGAATATGGATGTTTTCCCACTGGTTGTCTTTGTGACCTGGGATTTAGTGATAAATTTTAAGGGATACATATAACTATTTGTATATCTTATAAACTGAGCTGTGGACATGTGTTCAGCCATGTTTTCTAAAAGGTACAAAATGTGATTTACTTTAGAATAAATGCAAATTATTTTCTCTGGCAGAGTGAGCAGAACAGAGCGAAGTGGAAGGTACGGCTCCATCATCGACAGGGATGACCGCGATGAGCGGGAGCCCCGGAGCAGGCGCAGGGACTCGGATTACAAGAGATCCAGTGAGGACCGGAGGGGGGACCGATACGACGACTACCGAGACTACGACAGTCCCGAGGTGAGTGACAGCAGCTGCGTGTGGGCTTGTCAGGATTCGGTATGACTTGTACGCGTAAGACGCCCAGGCTTCTTCTGGAAGTAAGTATCCCACGTGTGGACGTCTCCCTGGGAGCATGACATTCAGACACTCTATTGTAGTCATAGAAATATCAGCCAGGGTTCACTCAGGGCTTGCCCTGTCCCAGGTGCTCGAGTGCTTCGCTTCTGTGAGCTCACTGAGGTCTCGCTCCAGCCTGTGAGGTGGGGGTACCCCATTTTAAGGATGCGGCGTGCAGGTGTCATGCTGAGCCAGCCCTGCGCCTCCACTGGAGTTCCTGAAAGTCGTAGTTCCCATCACCTTAGCACAGCTTTTCCGTGACCCTCTCCATGCGCGGCTCTGTCTAAAGCAGTCGTGCTGCACATGTCATTCTGCACTGGCTTCTTCCTTTCCCACTGTTTCCTCGCACATCATCTTCCTATCATAGCAGGCAGTGGCATCTCGCTGTGTTGGCATCTCCACGGTGAGTGGTTCAACTGCTTCTTGAGCTGAATGATTGGTGACAGGGTTTCTTTGGTTTGGTTCTGCTGTTTGAGAAAACACTGCCGTGAAGTTGTCATGGAGTCTTTGTATCCTCGCTGTTGTTCCCAAAGATAAACTCCAGGAGTGGGGGTATAGACCCACTGGGTTTCATTGTGGTTTTGTTTATTGTAAATCAGAGAGAACGTGAAAGAAGGAACAGTGACCGATCCGAAGATGGCTACCATTCAGATGGTGACTATGGCGAGCATGACTACCGGCATGACATCAGCGACGAGCGGGAGAGCAAGACCATCATGCTGCGCGGCCTTCCCATCACCATCACGGAGAGCGACGTAAGGGGAACAGCCGTTCCGTCAAGCGTTCTGGGCACAAGGAGCTTCTACCCTTGTCCTGTGTTATTGTTTGAGCTCAAGCTAATAGCTCAGTCAGTGAAGTAGGTCTGTCTTTAGGGCTGACTTCTCTCAGTTTGGTTCATTCATTCCTATAAATTTCCATTTAGACTGACATTCCTTACTGCAGGGATCGGGTGTTGTTCCTTCAACAGCCCTCAGAAGGCAGTCAGTACATTTTTTTTGAATTGATTAATTATTTGGTGAGCGTGTATCAGTAAAAACACTTTTCTCCTGATCTGGCCCCATTTGATTGAATGAGAATTGTACTGTCATTTGACACATCCAGGAGCCTGTTGAACAGGAAGGCCATTCCGACTCCCCAGTCCTCAGACTGGCCGGCTGGGGCCTTGGTGTCCTGGCACTGCCTGGTCTCTTCTTTTAATTCTTTTTTGTTTGTTTCCTCTGGGCACTGCCTGGTTCCCAGTGGCATCTGTCATTCCATCCAGACACATCCACCCCGACTCCCCCGCAGGCCACCTTGGACATGTCCATCGTGTGCTTTTTTCTGCTCAAAGGCTACTTTCTGCAAAGCCTTTCCTGACCCACCAGGTGGAATGCCTTCCTCCTCTCTTCCAAGCTCTGTATTCGTGACATTCATGTGGCACTTACATCAGCCCACCGCGCCCCCCCCCCCATGGGACCAGGCGTCTCTGAGATAGGCTTCCACGCTCTGGTGCAGGAAACCGCTCGGCCGATGGTGGTGGTGAAATGGATGTGAGGTTTTGAAGTGTTTTTGAAAGGTGTAAATGCATAGCATTGTGCCAGTATCATCTTGGAGTACGCAAATTAAAATTCTAACTAATGTTTATGAGTTTGAGACAAAGCTGAAGGTGAATACTAGGTTCGCACAGCTTTGGTCTAAACGCTGGAAGTGGCGGTGTGAGGTGGGGCGTTGGCGTTAGTGGTGGGACACTAATGGGGACCCACTGCACACCTGCCGTGTGCTCTGTGGATGCTCCGTGACGCAGAGCCATGGATCCCGTCTCAGGAAACGCTTAGGTCAGTGATGGCGAACCTTTGACACGCATGTCAGAGGTGACACGCGAACTCATTTTTTTTGGTTGATTTTTCTTTGTTAAATGGCATTTAAATATATAAAATAAATATCAAAAATATAAGTCTTTGCTTTACTATGGTTGCAGATATCAAAAAATTTCTATATGTGACACGGCACCAGAGTTAAGTTAGGGTTTTTCAAAATGCTGACACGCCGAGCTCAGAAGGTCCGCCATCACTGCTCTAGATGAATAGCTCAGGTCAGTGGTGAGGACAAAGCTGAGGAGACGGGGTCGGTGTTGGAAACAGTCTATTGCGAGAGGTCCTCGGGTGCCTCTGAGAGCTTAAATGGGGGGATGGGTTGCTGGTGGCAGGTGAGGAAGTGCTTCCGGGAGAGAGGCACTGACCTGGGCCTTGAGGGGTAGGAGTGTTTTGTCTGGTGGAGAGCTGGGGGAAGTGGGGGGCTGGCCTCCAGGCAGGACTTCACATAAGCAGGCCTAGGAATAGAAAGATACTGGATTTAGACGAGGCCTTGCACCCAGCTTGTGTCCACGAAAGTTGAAGGCTGTGGTAGGAGAGGTGGCTGGGACGGTGCTGTTGGGACTGGTGCTGGAGGCTTTGGAAGCCCAGCTAAGTGTAAAGGGAAGCTACTGGGGGTTTTGCCTGGTAGCGAAAGCTGTGCGGGCTGGAGTGATGGGAGGAAGCGTGGTGGTTAGCGAGGGCAGAGCTGAGCTCAGAGTGCAGCAGTGAGCATGTGGCGTCGGGAAGAAAAGCCCCACAGGAGCCAGTTCAGGAAAGAGCCTGTCCATCCGACTGACGCCTTGAGGCGTCTGTGGGGCCTGTGGCCCTGGGAGCCCAGGGGAAGTGGTGGTGTGGGGAGAGCGGGCTCTAGCTGACACTGGGGCCCCCTGCTGGTGACAAAACGAGATTGTCGTGCTTGTGTTCTAGGCTTGTTTGGGGAAGTAGAAGTCTCCACCATAGAAGGCTGGTTTTCAAAGTAGGGTTTCTGAGGTGCCCAAATATTACAGAACTAGGGTCCCTCGACCTGGCCTGCGCCCTCTCGCAATCTGGGACCCCTCAGGGGATGTTGGAGGCTTGGTGCATGGTTATGGCCCGATCCCCACAGACCAGGCTGAGGGAACCCAACAGTGCGTGCACTGAGCCTCTAGTATGCATATAAGATCCTTGGTTAATCTCTTCCAACCCTCCCTCCTCCCCTCTTCCCTCTGAGTTTCATCAGTCTGTTCCATGTTCCCATGCCTGTGTGTTGAGCGTCTGCCCCCTCATGGTCATTGCGTGTCATAGCTACCGGTCAGGCAGTTGCTTAGGCTTTTTTATTATTAATATATTTTATTGATTTTTTATAGAGAGGAAGGGAGAGGGATAGAGCGTTCGAAACATCGATGAGAGAGAAACATCGATCAGCTGCCTCCTGCACGCTCCCTACTGGGGATGTGCCTGCAGCCAAGGTACATGCCCTTGACTGGAATCGAACCTGGGACCCTTGAGTCTGCAGGCCGACGCTCTATCCATTGAGCCAAACCGGTTAGGGCTGTTTAGGCTTTTATATAGATACATAGTCTTAGAAAATTTGTTGGGCTCTTTAAAACACTTTAAAAGCATAGTATTTCATCTTTTCCTGAGTTTCAGCTGTTGCTTTCATTCTTGTTTGCCTCTTTCGCTTGTCCTCCCACTGACATGGGAATTCTTAGAGTAACTGTGTTTAGTTACTGTGTTGCCATGATGTTTCTGTATCACTACTTTGGAAGGAACTGTCTTTAGTTACTAAGCATGAACCTGAGTCAGTGTAGCTTCTCATTCTCTGAAAAATTAAATACAGTCCATTTTCCTTGTTTTGGGTGGTTGCTGTCTATAAATTCACTGCTCCTAGGGGTGATCCAGAGCTGGGTTCTTGTGAGCTTGTCACATTTTTGCCCACCTTGTTTTGTATGTAGCTGTTTAGAGTTGCCTTGTTTAATATGTATCGTTGATTTAGCAGCCTCGAACCCATGGCCAGCAGCACTGTAGATCATGGCTGAGTAAAGCTTACCTGACACGTATATGAGGCACCTCATGGCCTTGCACTGGGGAGTCATTAGCCAGTGATGTCAGAAACAGCACGGAAATGGGACAGCTCAGCGAGCAGACTGAAAGGGCCCCTTGTTTGGAGTGTGGCCGCTGGAACAGGCAGGAGCGATGGGCACGAACGCTGCGGCGCTGACTTGCAGTCAGAGACTTAGGAGCAGGCATGTTCGCAAACAGAAGCCACACATGATGAGGATCAACGGCGTGGCCCTCCAGCCTCTGCACGTGGGGGCCGCTGAGAATCCCTATTTCACAAATTTGCTCCTGTTTTTCCCCCTGAGAGTATTGCTTCCTGGTATTATTACTAAAGAAACGAATGCAATTTTTTATCGTTGCCTTTTGCAATAAGGGCTTGGTGTGACATCGGTGAGAAACCTGTCAGCCAGAATTGCTGCGTCTAGGCCCAGTTAATGTTTATTTTAATTTATTAGGGGCCTAACAATAGATGAGCTTTGTTAATTTTCATCATTAAAGTAAATGTAAGAAAATTCTTAAGATGTGCAGAAACTACTTAACTTAAGGGGAGTTTCTCGGTTTTTGGCCATTGGTTCTGGTCCTTTAGCATAAAGGGCCGTGAGATGAGGCTAAAGGGGGAGGCGTGGTGGACAGGATACTGGGAGCAAGACCGTGTGTCCTGAGGTAAATAATGGGGCCTGAGGGAGCCCAGGTGGCACATAAAGAGCTGTAAGGGCGCAGTGACACAGGCGTTCCTGTGGGAGTCCTCCTTCTAGTCCATGTGTTGAATAATTGCATTCGGCGGATGGAAGTTCAGAACTTGGCTAATTAAGCAGAGATGCAGCCCCAGTCCTTGAACTTGCTTTGTTGCGGAACAGTTTGTGGCTGAAGCTTTAACTGTAAATGTGTAAACCCTGTGCAGATTCGAGAAATGATGGAGTCCTTCGAAGGCCCTCAGCCTGCGGATGTGAGGCTCATGAAAAGGAAAACAGGTGAGAGCTGAGTTCCGCTGTCCGGGCCTCTTCCCCGTTCCCCGTCCCCAAGACCCTCCTGACCCCCCAGCCTTCGAGCACATGAATTCAGAATGACAGGTTTGCCATGGCTAAGGAATGTGACTCTTTGCAAACGATGTTATAGAGCATCTGAGGACCTTTTTAAAAACTTTGTTTTTAGGGGCTTTTCCTTCCTCCGGTAAGTGGTGATGTATAAACTCCTTGTTCGTAGTCGGTTGCATGGTTACTTTTGAAGCGTGGAATCAAATCGAGTGGCTTTTAGCTCAGGCGGCTTGGTTCCTTGCCATGGCAAAGTATCAAGAAGATCCCCAAGTCAAGTCACATTTATAAAACTGCTTCCCAATTGGCTTTGTCCCACGGTGTTGAAGCAGTGGGAGAGAGATTCGCCTGTTATAAAGGAACTGACTAACACAAGTATCCCGTCTATATCTGAATGCTGTCTCTAGGTGTAAGCCGTGGTTTCGCCTTCGTGGAGTTTTATCACTTGCAAGATGCTACCAGCTGGATGGAAGCCAATCAGGTTGCTTCACTCACCAAGTCTAGATATTCATGAAAATGGAACAAGTCTGTACAATTTTTAAAAAGGTTGAAGGAGTGGTTTGTTCCAAAGGAGTGACTTTACAAAAAGAAAAGCTTTGTATATATTAAAATTGATTCAACTAGAATAAATCTCGTCCGGAGGACGCATGGCAGAATTCGCTCTGCCCTTGGCCCTATCTGCCTGGCGGGGCTTGGCTACCCCTGACCACCTAGCTGCTACTTACCAAACACTCCGTGTCCCCTTCCCCTGCTTATATGTGTCATTGAGAGTCATCTCAGAATCTCCAGCTCTCTCTGACAATGAAAAGAATTCAATAGAAGTCTGCTGCGGGCATTTTACAAGTAACTCCCTATTTCTCCTGGACCGCACCCCCCCCCCCCCCCCCCCGAGGCATTACTGCTCATGTCTTCAAGGGCTAGTTAAGGGCCTGGTGGAATGTGTGGACAATAAGTCTGAGGAGTGTAGCGGGAGCCGGTGCCCTGCTGTCTAACCTGGTGAGAGTGGCATTAACATTCTAATCTCCCTGGGAACGCCTGGGCTGGCGGTCCAGAGCAGACCACTGCTGGTTCTTGGGCGTGGCATGAACTGAAGTGTCAAGATTGCGTTCAGTGCTTGGCACAGACGTGACATTTTTCCAGAGCACAGTATTGACGCCTTAACCAAGTGCATTCTGGGACGTTTTCGTAACGCCTGTTGCTTTTCTGCAGCATTTTATGATTTGTCACCCATAAATGAGAATTCTATTCTTTGATTATTAATATATTGCCATTTATAACTAGACTCACTAATTTTGATAGGTTAGATTTTTAAGCCTTGTTTTCTTAACCCAGCGGTGGCACCAGATCTTCTAAAAGTGGAGCGTCATGCGTTTACCACGGGGACACCATCCCCGTCCCTTCAGAAGGTGCACCAGCTCCTGTGAGTCTGTTTCCTTGGCGTGGCAGCATCACTTGCTGCAGTGGCTGTGTCTGAGGACTTCCCTGGGAGTTTCAAACTCCTAAGGGATGAAAAGCCTGTAAGACCTTTTAAAATCTCCACAATTTTAATGTATACAAAGCTGTGTTAGTGTAATACTTTATTACAGTTCAAACTCACTCCAGAAAGCAAAGGCCAATAGGATTAGGGACTCAGTGGTAGTTTGGAGTCTCCCCAGCACCCACCCCTCCTAGTGGGTGACCTGTTGCCATCTCTCCCGGCTTCTTTATTTTTGCTTCTGTACAACAAGGAGTGGGTGGCCCCTCGGCGCCTTCCTCTCGGCCAGACGTGCGGTCTTGCCTTTAGATCTTTCAGAGACCACATTCACAGCATGTCTTAATCCTCCAGGATTTGCAAGAATCAAATTGCTCAACAGTATGTATGTTCAGAGGGTTAGACTCCTTTTAAAAATCTGGATATCTAACCTCCTGCTTCAGTCACCCCATCCCTCTCCTCCCCCCAAAAAAGAGAAAGAAAAGGTGCACCTGTTAAATGAAGACTCTTTGGGGGCAGGTGCTGGGCGTGCTCTTGGCTAGACTGATTCAGCTTGGAGTCTTGAACTTTTCAAATTAAGTCCCTCTAAGTCACGTGGTTGACTTGAAGGATGAGGTGGCGTACAAGCATTTACGAGTCTTTCCTACCCCCCTGAAGAAACTTCATTGGCCTCCTGGTTACTCATCTTGAAGAGAGAGTACCATCTATTTCAGTGAAAAGCACATCTGTCACCTAGGACATTACAGGCTGCAGTTGGCAGAAAGAAGCCTCGCTTAGCTGATTTAGACTCGATGGCATTCAGAATAGTCCCTCCTGAGCAAGAGCTGTGACCAGACTCCCTTTCAGAACGAGTTTCCCTCCCCTGCAGCTCTTCCTGAAGCAGGAGTTGGGGGGCAGGGCAATGTGAAGGCTCTCAGTTGCCTAAGGATGGGGGACGGGGCCAGGCGAAGCGGAGCCCGAGGACACGTGCTAAGGGCTTAAGTAGGAGACAACTCAGAATTGGGAGAGTTGTGTTTTCTGCTTTTTGAACTAGACTGTCACCTCGGGCAGCCTGTCGCTGCCGAAGGTTAGGACTCCTGACTCTGCTGGCGACGCGCCTGGTGCGTGTCCGCGGTTAGCGTTGGGCAGCGTTCTCAGCATCCCTGACTCCGTTTACCTTCACTCCGCATCCCATTCTCTTGCTGCCTGTCGGAAGGATTGGATGGGCAGAGTATAGGTGGCGGTGGTTGGTCCTCCCCGTATTGTCCATTTAATTCCAGAGCACTGATTTTTCCGAAGTGTGCTCTGCCCTGGGAAAATGGACACACGTTTCCCACAATGGAAATAACTAATGACTTCTTTTTTTACAGAAAAAGTTGGTGATTCAAGGAAAGCACATTGCAATGCATTACAGCAACCCCAGACCCAAGTTTGAAGATTGGCTTTGCAACAAGGTAAGGCTGTTTCTCCCGCGTTACCTGGCTCCTTCGGGGTTTTAGTGTGTGTGTGTGTGTGTGTTCGTGTTTGTCCAAACAAGGGACCAGAAGTGCCAGTCACCAGTGTTTGTCACAGGGTGATTTTTGTGCTTTGTGATGTTCTTTGGGTCCCTGTTAGAGGACAGAATCCCTAGAACACTCGTGTTTTTATTTACTAAGCCCCGGCCCTCAGCCCAGTGCTTTAGTTAAGGTTTTAGGTGTGTTTCACATTAGAGTTTCTTCAATTCCTGAGCTCTCAGCTTTGGGCAGCCCCTCAATGACATGAACAAAAGTCCTGTGACCCGGCTCAGGGCTCAGGTGACGTGAGCCCTGTCAGGGTCCAGGGCACCACGTTGAACTTGGGTGTGGCAATGACATGTTGAGAGGCTCGCACTCTGTTCTGGCTGCACCCGTGTCCACTCCTCTGTCTGCGTTGTCTGTGGACATGGAGTGGTCCGTGTCGGGCGCTTCGATATGAGGGAGAACTTCGCTAGTGACTCCCTGTAGGTTTCTGCATGAACTGAAACTTTCCTCCAACTTGATAAAAATGCAGTTTATTGTAAAATAGGCCAAGGTGTGTTTATCTCAGAGGAATTCCCGTAGCAAAGCAATCTCAGTGTGTAGGCTAACACCCTGTGTCTTGGGTCCATGGTATTACTCGCTGCTGTTGACATCACTGACTGGGACGAGCCCCTGGCCCTGCCGCTCTGACCCACTTGGTTCCTAGTGAGCCTGGCAATTAAGGTGAAACTTTTTTTTTTCCAGTGCTGCCTTAACAATTTCAGGAAAAGACTAAAATGCTTCCGATGTGGAGCGGACAAGTTTGGTAAGCCCGGGCTCAGCTGTTTGGAATATGCAGTAAGACCTGACTGCTGGGTTGTCTGTGAACTTGAGGGAACGGACAGGTTTTAGGACGTATAAACAAGTGACTTGGATACTTTCCTGAAACCTGTGCCATAGGTTCGGTGGGTGCTGCTGTGACGGCGGGCACAGAGGGGCCTTTACTTCCCAGAAGGAAGTCTGCTTGCCGGGGCGCACTCTGCACCTGCTCCTTGAGCACAGGGGTCGGGTCAGCCCTCCACGGGCCCGGTCTGTGCGTTTCACACCGACCATGTCAGAGTTCACGAGATTTTATAACAGCCACACGTGGGTACAAAAGAAAACGACTTCACTTAACACTAAGGCTTTGGGGTGTTAATATATTTCGTTATGAAATGCGTTGGTGTGCTGTCTGCTTGTCTTCTGTTGCTGATCTCCCTCCTTCCTCCTGCAGACTCGGAGCAGGAAGTGCCCTCAGGAACCACCGAGTCGGTTCAGTCTGTGGACTACTACTGTGACAGTAAGTCCGTCTCACCTGCTGGCCTCTGCGGCAGAGCTTGGCTTTTCTGTTCTCCGACCCTGTTGTCATGCGCGGCAGCAGCTGCTGCAGGGTGTCCTATAGAAGGTTGGTTTTTAGAATCTCCTCTGTGTCAGAAAGAAAGGTACACTAGGAACCTCCCCAAATGGATGTGCGTGTGTGTGTGTGTGTACTTGAACCTGCCTTGAAAAGCGCTGGCGGTGGGACGCATTTATACGTCATGTGTCTTATGTGTCATGTGTCTCCTTCGCCCCCAGCAATCATTCTCCGGAACATCGCCCCGCACACGGTGGTGGACTCTATCATGACCGCACTGTCCCCCTACGCGTCCTTGGCCGTCAACAACATTCGCCTCATCAAAGACAGGCAGACGCAGCAGAACAGGGGCTTCGCGTTTGTGCAGCTGTCTTCCGCCATGGTGAGGGGCTCGGGGATCTCTCCTTTGCAAAGAACAGCCTCAAGAGGCAACAGGGTGCATCCCATGGTGATACTAAATTGTGAGCCCAAAGTTCAAGGCTACCTAGTGGTGTGTGGCAGTGCTAAGTCACGGGCCGGTCGCTGGAGGCGTGTGACGCGGGCGGGGCGATGCCTGAGCCCCAGTGAGTCCTTCGGGCTTTGCTGTGGGTCGACTTCGCATTTACTGCATTTAACGGCTCGGCGCCTCCTTGTCCTGGAGGAGAGGGAGGTGGTTTTTTCTCCAGATTTCACAGCCGCAGACAGCAATGAACTGTTCTTTTTAAAGAGAAAGCTCTGTTCTTTCCAACGCAGCGGGTGTAGGGTAAGGTTTCCAGTTACACAACACAGTTGGCTTCTTCTCCTCCTTCAGGACGCTTCTCAGCTGCTGCAGATATTACAGAGTCTCCATCCACCTTTGAAAATCGACGGCAAGACGATTGGGGTTGACTTCGCAAAAAGTGCCAGAAAGTGAGTGGCTTCAGCATCCTGTTTCCAACTGCTGTCCGCGCACGCTTGTCCGGGGTGCTTTGCTGACGGTCCCGTAAGCTTCGTCTCCACGCTGGGCCACTCCCCTCCCCGGTCACCCAGGCCGAGAGGGAGACCGTTGTCTCCCCTCAGAGCTCGGTGCCTTCTGGCTTCTGTCACCAGTTGCCAGAAGACTTGAGAGCGGGACACGGGCGGGCCGGGGGACAGAGGGGTGAGTGCTGTGCCGGCTACAGGGCAGACCTGTCTGGAGAGAACCCCTTCCTCCCGGGCGGGTGGGCCAGGCCTCATGAGGACGGGGCCCCGTCTGGCATGTGGGTTCCGGTGTCTAGTGTCATCGTTGGATGGCAGGGTACGCAGAACAGGGGCACTTGCCCACTGAGGACTTTGCCCACGGAGACCCCCCCGTGGCCTTGCTGGCATTTGAGACCTCCCACCCAGGCTGGAGGGAGTCACTGTGTCCGTGGCCTGAGGGGTCACATGGTTGGGTCGTTGTGTTTTAGAGACCTGGTCCTCCCCGATGGCAACCGGGTCAGCGCCTTCTCTGTGGCCAGCACAGCCATCGCTGCCGCCCAGTGGTCGTCCACCCAGGTACCATGGCCCCCTCCGCGGTGCCTGCCTTACAAGCTCGGACGGTTTTAGGGAATCCTTCCTCGTTTCCCTTCCTGGTGTCCACTGAGGTGGTCTGTTCGTCGTCTTTGGTGTTTTCTAGTCTCAAAGTGGCGAAGGAGGCAACGTCGACTACAGCTACCTGCAGCCCGGCCAGGACGGCTATGCGCAGTACCCCCAGGTAGGTGGTAGCTTGGACCGATCCCACTTCTGGTTCCAGAGGGTTCTGAGAACAGCAGCCTTAACGGTGGACTTCTCTTCAGTACTCGCAGGACTACCAACAGTTCTATCAGCAACAAGCTGGAGGGTTGGAATCTGATGTGGCATCTGCATCAGGTAGAAACTTTGTCTCCCTTTTCTCTTTTGTTTGAGGAGAGGCACCTACGTGTTCCAGCGACACCCAGAGCTCCGAGTCCATTCCCCGCCCACTGGGGGGCACGTTCAGGGTTGTCAAGGGGCTGGGAAGATGAGGGTGCTCATGGTCACCAAGATCTGATCACAGCCTCTTAGAGAGCGTGTCGCAATGAGGGTTCATTCTTGGACTCACCTCTATTGCTGCTCTGTGTCCTCGGGAAGCATGAGTGCCCACGCAGGGTGCGGGGACAGGGTGACCTGGAGCCTGGTACCCAGACATCTATCAGAAGGGTCACTACTAGAAGCTTCTGCTTACGTTTTGTTCCAGAATCAGGAAAGCCTTGGAGCTCGATCTCTCCTCCGCTCCAGAGCAGAGATGGTCTCTCCTCCTTTCTTTATAGCACCAGCAGCAGGCTGGCTGCGCTGTGTCTCACTCTAGCAGGGTGCGCAAGTGGAATGGCCATAGGTCAGGGCATGTGTGGGAGTCATTAAGATCTCACAGACACAGAGGCTGGGCTGGGCATCGCGGTGCAGATGCTCGGCTCCGAGTGCCGTCCGTGCTGGCTCTCCCTAACCCCGGGGCTTCTGCCACAGGCACAGCCGTGACCACCACCTCGTCCGCTGTGGTGTCCCAGAGCCCGCAGCTCTACAATCAGACCTCGAATCCGCCCAGCTCTCCGGTAAGCCTGTCTCCCAGACACAGCTAGCGCCTGTTGGGCGACACTGTTTTGCTGGCCAACTATCATCCTTTCGTGCTGCAGGAACCACACCCTAACCTTACTTCTCTCTGTCTGGTGCTATTAGATAATAAAATAATGTGTGTGTGTGTTTTAAATGTCAGATTCCAGCAGGGTGTGTTTGTGCTTTCTGCATGCTTCGACTTAATGACTTTCAGGGAGAAAGTGGTAGCTACGTGCGTCTGGTTCCATGGCTGCCTTAGAGCGCGCGCGCGTGTGTGTGTGTGTGTGTGTGTGTGTGTATGTGTCTGTGTCGATATGATTAGCAATCTCAAAAAGATGTACTTTGTCAAACCATCCATATTTTAGTGACAAAAATACCATTCTGTATAGAAAAGAGATCAGGATCTGATAGGTTATCAATAGACTTAGAGTAGTTTGACTCAATGTTCTCACTTTTGAGATAGGGAAATGAGATCTGGCAGTGTTCAGTAATTTACTCAAAGTCATAGAGCTATTAGTGATGGAGCCAAAACTAAACTCAAGTCCCTCTAGAGTGTCTGTGTGTGCTGTGTCCCCCCCTTCCTCCTGGGTGGTGGTGATTGCATCCTAAGAGCCTGCACAGTTGAACTCATTGGAGCCGCTGTTCTTTGCAGACTGAGGAAGCACAGCCTAGCACCAGCGCAAGTACCCAGGCCCCTGCCGCTTCCCCGACTGGTGTAGTTCCTGGTACCAAATACGGTAAGCCAGCCGTGGGGCTGTTGACAGAAGGTCCTGGTTATTGCCTTTAATTGACGAGTTCCTCTCCCTTCGTGGGTGTCGGAGGGACGTTTGGGGAGGTGAGAGAAGATGGTGACAGCTGCATCTCGGCCGAGAACTGGAGTGTCTGCCTGCTGACTGGTTGCTGGTTTTGCCTTTGCAGCGGTGCCGGACACGTCCACTTACCAGTACGATGAGTCTTCGGGCTATTACTACGATCCCACCACAGGGCTGTACTACGACCCCAACTCGCAGGTAACTGCACTGTTCTCCTTGGTTCCCCTCAGCACATCCTCGCGTCATTGAGTCCCTGGATGAGGCATGAGGTGAAGTAGCCCCTGCAAAGGAGCAGGCGACCCAGATTCATTTTAGCTTCTCCACAGCCATCGAGCCCTGGGCCTGTGTGGCTCACTCAGTTGGTTGGAGTGTCATCCTGTAACCAAAGGGGCGGATTCAATCCCAGGTTGGGGCACTTGCAAGAAGCGGGCGATAGATGTAAGAGAGAAGCCGATCCATTGCCTCCCACCCCGACTGGAAATGGAACCCGCAACCTTGGCTTATGCAGCGGTTCTCCACCTTCTGGCCCTTTAAATACAGCTCCTCATGTTGTGACCCAACCATAACATTATTTTCGTTGCTACTTCATAACTGTCATGTTGCTACTGCTATGCATCATCGTGTAAATATCTGATATGCAGGATGGTCTTAGGCGACCCCTGTGAAAGGGTCGTTTGACCGCCAAAGTGGTCACGACCCACAGGTTGAGAACCACTGGTATGGGGATGATGCTGTAACCAACTGAGCCACCTGGCCAGGGCTCGAGGATTTAAGTTTTTAATTTATAGGTTAGAAAAACTGTTTTGAGGTATAACATACATACAGAAAAATGCACAGAACTGAAGTGTGCCATTGTCTGAATGTTTACACTCCTACACCAGCCAGCACTGAGGAGAGAGCAGCCCTAGCACATGGCAAGATCCCTGCCCCTGGCAGTCAGGACCCCCCTTCTCTCACTGCTGTTCTGACTTCTCACCATGGACTCTTTTGTCAAGTAACATTTATAGGTGGCTCTTAGCCTTTCTGTAAAGACCCAGATAGAGCCCCAGCCGGTGTTGCTCAGTGGATAGAGCCTTGGCCTGTGAACTGAAGGGTTCCAGGTTCGATTTTGGTCAAGGGCACATGCCCGGGTTGCAGGCTCGATCCCTAATCGGGGGTGGCAGGAGGCAGATGACCAGTGATTTTCTCTCATCATTGATGTTTCTGTCTCTCTCCCATCCTTTTGAGATCAATAAAAAATATATTAAAAAAAAAAAAAGACCCAGATAAAAGTTGGCAATTGTATGTCTTTTCCACATCTTTTTTTAATTGAGATAAAATCCACCGTTTTAACCATTTAGAGTGTACAGCTCAGTGGTGGTGTGTGCGCTCACAGTGTATCTCTGTCGTCGACCATCACCACCATCTAATTCCAGAACATTTCCATCATCCCGTGGAAGGACGCCCTGTGCTCGTTACGCAGCCACTCCCTAGTCCCTTGCCCCGGGAACCTGTCTGCTCCTGCCTCTGGGTTTGCCTAGTCTCCCATTTCAAATAAATGGACTCAGATGTGACCTGTGTCCAGCTTCTTTTCTTAGCCTCGCTGTGTTCTCAGGGGAGAAGTTAGCAGGTTTGTGGAGTGGCGTTTTATTTTGGGTGGTGTATGTGATTTTCAAAGAGGAAAGCAGCTTTAACACTCCGTAAATAAAACTGTGATGATCAGGAGCTGGAGCCAGAGAATACAAGAGAAGTGCTTTTAACAGGAACTTGCATCGAGAGCCCATGTGTCAGCGAGGTGTGAGGCTGAGGGCGCCGAGCAGGCTGAGTCTGCCAGCTGCCTGCACCTCTCCGTGAAGTCTGGCCCCTTCCAGGGCTGCTCTCCTTGCTGGACACAGAAGGTGTGGCCTGTGTCTGACCCGCCCGCTTCCCAGCAAGAGACATAACAGACCCTGCTGTGGGTCCCTGTGAGCAGGTAGAGTGACAGGCAAGGGAACAAAGCGAGAGAGAGGTGCTGCCTCCGCTGGGCAACTCGTCCTTCCCACGGCCTTCGGATCCGGTTCCTTCACCTGCCACCACCTTCCGGCCCGAGCTGGCGTTGGCAGCCCTGTGTTCGGTGGCCTCGGTGTCCGAGTGCTGTGCCTGTTTGAGCCGATTGAGAGCAGTTAGCTGGTTGTCACAGGGGATGTGTTCTGGCCTCTTGGCTTGTTTCAACGGTCTGTGGAAAGGAGTTGGGTTAATGAATGGGAACTAGACTCTTGAGAAGAAACCAGATTATACTTTCACTCAAGAAGTTTCACACTTTGGCTGGCTGGTTCATCGTCCTCACCCACCACAGCGTGCAGCTCCCCTGTGGGCAGGAGGTGTGATCGCTGCAACACGTTTTGTTTGTTTTTGTTTCTTTAAAAATAACTTCGATGTGTCTTTTGACAAACTGTTTCTTTAAGCTGTTGGACAGCAGAGCGTCTGCATTGACTGTGTCTGTTTCTAGTACTACTACAACTCCCTGACGCAGCAGTACCTGTACTGGGACGGGGAGAAGGAGACCTACGTGCCGGCCGCCGAGTCCAGCTCCCACCAGCAGGCGGGCCTGCCCCCTGCCAAGGAGGGGAAGGAGAAGAAGGAGAAGCCCAAGAGCAAGACGGCCCAGCAGGTGAGGCGCCGGCCGGTTCCCGCGCGGCGTGCTGTCCTGGGTCTGGCTGTGGCGTTGAGGTCCGCTCCATCTGGATTCCTTTTTTCCTTTCTTTAATTTGATTTGTTGATGTTTAGAGAGAGGAAGGGGGCATCCATTTGTCGTGCCGCCTATTTGAACATTCCTTGGCTGCTTCCTGTATGTGCCCTGACCGGGGATCAAACCCGCAACCTTAGCATCTTGGGACGGCGCTCTAACCAGCTGAGCTGCCCAGCCAGGGCGAGCGTTTTGCAGTATTTTAGTGGCACCGCCCGTGTCTGTCAGGCTGCCTGTGCTCTTGGGACATGTTGGGGGCCTCAGACTGCAGAGCAGTCTTCATGTGGTGACTCGGAGGGGTTTGTGGTTAGAAGTAGCAGCAAAAGCGGTTTTGTTAAGAGATGTGGCTGAGATAAGACCCGTGGTGTGGCGCATGATAAGTGTCTCTGCCTGAATGTCTCTCTGTGGTGGTTTGGACATTAGATCGCCAAGGACATGGAGCGCTGGGCCAAGAGTCTGAACAAGCAGAAAGAGAACTTCAAAAACAGCTTCCAGCCCGTCAGCTCCTCTCGAGAAGAAGAGAGAAGGGAGAGCGCCGCGGCCGACGCGGGCTTCGCTCTGTTCGAGAAGAAGGTGCGGGCGGCGGGGCGGCGTTTCTCTCACATCGATGATTCTCTCTGTCTTTCCCTCTCTCCTCTAAAAATCAATGGAAAAATGTTAATAAAAGTAAACCAGGGAGCCTTGGCCGAGAGGCAGCAGCTGATCCCTGAGCTGGTGCGGAACGGAGACGAGGAGAATCCCCTGAAAGTAAGCTCGCCAGGGTTTAAAGACCGCGTCTGTCTCACTCGCAGCGAGGCTGGCTCTCGGCTGCGGTGACTCCTGCTTCTCCCGGGAGGCGGGCGGTGGTCGCTGGGCGGGTGTATGGTGGCTTCTGCACGGACTGGTGCTCGGGGCTTTGTGTTCCCTGAGGGAGCAGGCGAGATGGAGCAGGAAGGAGGCCTGAGTTCCTAAGCTCGGCTCATTGCGTTTTACTGCATTTGTTAATAGTTTTTGGTGTGGAAAGAGAATTAAGAGGAAATGTGTGTGCTGTTGATCCTCACCCGGGGATATTTCCCCATTGATTTCTAGAGAGTGAAAGGGAGGGAGGGGGAGCGAGAAGCATAGGTGTGAGGCTCACATCGATTGGTTGCCTCCCATGCACACATCCAGGCTGGGGATTGAACCTGTGACTCTTCAGAGCACAGGCTGGTGCTCTAACCATTTAGGAACACCAGCCGGAGCAAGAAACGTCTTTTACTTGCCAGATACTGGGCTGTGTGGACTGTTTCTCTGATCTGTTGTGTTTGGGGTTTTCCCGTGCGGTCAGTGGTCTGAAGACAGCCATCTGGGAACTTTCCTTGGGCCCCATGTGGTCGGTACCAGGAAGGCTGTCCCCAGCACTCCAGCCCTGGCTGCTCCATGCAGTGGTGCAGTGTGATTGACTCTAAGGCAGCGGTTCTCAACCTGTGGGTCGCGACCCTTTGGCAGTCAAACGACCCTTTCACAGGGGTCGCCTAAGACCATCCTGCATATCAGATATTTACATGACGATTCATAACAGTAGCAACATGACAGTTATGAAGTAGCAACGAAAATAATTTTATGGTTGGGTCACAACATGAGGAACTGTATTTAAAGGACCAGAAGGTTGAGAACCGCTGCTCTAAGGTGTGGCACAGCCATGGAGGATGCGTTACTGCCTCCGGATACTAGCTATACTACCCGCCCATTGTACATTGCCAACGACCCTCCTCCTCTTGTCCCCAGAGGGGTCTGGTGGCTGCTTACAGTGGTGACAGTGACAATGAAGAGGAGCTGGTGGAGAGACTGGAGAGTGAGGAGGAGAAACTGGCCGACTGGAAGAAGATGGCCTGCCTGCTCTGCCGGCGCCAGTTCCCAAACAAAGACGCGCTGGTCCGGCACCAGCAGCTCTCAGACCTGCACAAGGTGCCTGCTTCTCCCAGTTCTGGGGCGGGAGGGGGGCAGCTGGGCGCTGGGGGGCTTGGCCGTGAAAGCGCAGTGGATGCTCACGATGCGTGATTGCCTTTTTTTATATATTTTTTATTGTGAAGCGGGAGAAAGAGAAACATCAGTGATGAGAGAGAATCATTGATCAGCTGCCTTCTGCACGCCCCCTACAGGGGACTGAGCCTGCAACCTGGGCATGTGCCCTTGCTCAGAATCGAACCCGGGACCCTTCAGTCCGCAGGGCGACGCTCGATCCACTGAGCCACACCAGCCAGGGTGTGCTTGCCTTTTAGAGGCTGTTCCTGGTCACAGGCGACCGCAGACACTGCGGGGTCCCTCCGGACCACTGCAACGAAGCGCGTTGTGAGCTTCTTGCTGGCGGGGGTCTCGCCTTCAGTTTGTAAAATCAGCACCTGAAGCACTGGGGTCTGTTTGCAGCGGCCTCGGAGTGAGAATGAAGCAGCGTGGGCTCGTGCACGCAGCCTCTGCTTTCATGCTGGGGCCGTTGAGCTTAGAACACAGCAGACGTGGATGACATGAGGGTGTGTCACCTGAGGACGGTCTGAATTCTTAACTGTGTCAAATCTCTTCTGCAGCAAAACATGGACATGTACCGGCGATCCAGGCTGAGCGAGCAGGAGCTGGAAGCCTTGGAGCTGAGGGAGAGAGAGGTGAGCGGGGCGTGTGCCGCTGGACAGAGTGTCTCGGGGTCTCTGCCTTGAGCTTCTGTTGATAGCACTTGGTTCCAGGTCCAGGGGGAGGTAGGGAAGATGATCACACACTTAGCGGCCGCTGTGGCTCGTGAAACTGGACCCAGGCCACACGTGCTTTGCGAGCCCTGCATGGTCCCTTCAGGAGGTGCCCTGAGGCCTGCTCTCGGGTCCTGAATGCCAGGTACTTGCAGGGGAAGGACCCGAGTTTGAGGAAGGAGCAGGGGGCTCTCTCTGGCCCAATGCGGGGAGCCTTCCTGGGCAATGCTGAGGCTTCACATTAGGCCCAGGAGGCAGCAGGGCCTGAGTGGTTGCAGGGGATGTGGAGGAAGCAGTGGATGGGGCTCAGGTGAAGGCAGCAGAAAGCCTGTGCAGCCAGCAAGGGGCAGGGAGCATGGAAGCCTATAGATTAGAAATGAACCCGTGGGCCCTAGCTGGTTTGGCTCAGTGGATAGAGGTCGGCCTGCAGACTGAAGGGTCCCAGGTTCGATTCCGGTCAAGGGCACAGGCCTGAGTTGCGGACTTGATCCCCAGTAGGGGGCGTGCAGGAGGCAGCCAAGCAATGATTCTCTCTCATCATTGATGTTTCTATCTCCCTCTCCCTTCCTCTCTGAAATCAATAAAAATATATATTTTTAAAAAGAAAGAAATGAACCCGTGGGGAAGTTACTTGAAATTCCCCGCAAGTAATCGGAGGTTCTGTAGGTAGGGGCTGGTTTTCTGTTTTGTTGTTTTCCTGTTTTCCCCCCACTGTTTATGGTGCCAGCTCCCCATGGACTGCCCACAGGTCTTGGGCCCGGGGGTGGGCCTGTCCAAGTGCCGAGGGGAGAGGATAGCTCTGTCGTCCTCCTCCTCTTCCTCCTCCCTCCTCCTTCTCCTCCCCCCTCCCCCCTCCTCTTCCTCTTCTTCTTCTTCTTCCAAGACGGTGGCAGGCTGTGACGCGTGGTGACCGATAATAAGCCTGCTCATTGGGGACATAGCTCTCCGCAGGGCCCGCAGTTTCTCAGGCCACTGGTGAGGCCCTGGAGTGTGGCTGCCCCAGGCTGAAGCCTGGTGTCCGAGCTGTGTTTGTTCTCACGCAGATGAAGTACCGGGACCGTGCCGCTGAGAGACGGGAGAAGTACGGCATCCCTGAGCCGCCAGAGCCCAAGCGCAAGAAGCAGCTGGACGCGGGCACCGTGTATGTGTCGTGAGCACGTCCCGCCTCCTCCGCGGGGGCTCGAGCCCTTTAAGTAACTCTGTGTTTGCCGCTGGCAGGAATTACGAGCAGCCCACCAAAGACGGCATCGACCACAGTAACATTGGCAACAAGATGCTGCAGGCCATGGGCTGGCGGGAAGGCTCGGGCCTCGGAAGGAAGTGTCAAGGCATCACGGCCCCCATCGAGGTGAGCCTGGGGCGGGGCTCCGGGGCCTGGGACCCGGGCAGCGACCTGACACAAAACGGCGGTCTCCCCACAAGGGGTTCTGCTCCCTGCGCCTCCCTGACTCCGCCTCTGCTGCGATGGCAGTTGGGAGGAATGCTCGCGTTTTCTGGTGTTTGGTGTTGTCCTAAGGGTAGACCTGTTTTCTCCTGAGGCCTGTGTATTTCTGTGTCCTTGGTTGTAAACAAACCCTTACCACCACGCAGACCCCTGTAGCCGCCATTGGGTTATTGAAACGTATCGTGCTTTTGTTTCTTTCCTAGTGGTTTTGGTTAGGCATAAAGCAAATTAAAATGTAGGATTTTTGTTCACGAGAAGAAATCCTTTAGTTGGTCGGAGGTGAGACTGAGGTTCAGTCCCAGGATCAGGGCACCACCCGCTGGCCTTCTAGACAAGACCCCGCAGGCACCACTCCCTCCCCACCTGCGCCGCCATTTAGGTCACACCTTCCAGGCCGGGTCTGCAGGGAGCTTTGCTGGCGCCAGGCCGCCCTGCCGCTGTCTGAGCCCTTAATTACCAGGCCTTTCCCGGCTTCGGTCATGTTTGGGGCCTAGTTTCCGGCGTCGATGCTTGCTCAGCAGACACTGGGCGTGGGGGTGGGGGCGGCTCAGTCTGCCTGTCTCCTTGGCCCATTTTATTCCCCCAGACCCTATACCGGCTCCAGGTCTCCAGTGCAGAAGTCTTGGTCTCTGGCGCCTGGTGGGTGGTCCTGCCTGGTAGGGAGTGGGCTGGACGAGGCGTGGAGCGGCCCATCGCCTGCCAGCGCTGACAGCAGTTTTCTGCCCCCAGGCTCAAGTCCGGCTAAAAGGAGCTGGCCTCGGGGCCAAGGGCAGCGCATATGGACTGTCAGGTGCGGATTCCTACAAAGATGCTGTCCGGAAGGCCATGTTTGCCCGCTTCACGGAGATGGAGTGAGACTCCGAGAGAAGAGAGAACGAGGAGCTCCAAGGGCACGGATGGGCCATCGCCCAGCTCCCTCTCCTGTCGCTAAGGGCATGCCTTGCGCTGTTCCCCGCTCCCAGGAGCCCCTCTGGGCTGTGGGTGAATGGCCTTCCTCCTTCCTGCCGGAGGGCTTGTGAGCGGGCGAGGGACTGGTCTTTTATACTTCCGTGTACATAGTGTCACGTACTGTTTTACATGTAGCCTGCGTGTGGGCCGCCAACCCCGCTTTCCCGGGGGCGTGGCAATGCCCTAGGTGGTGTGCGACACCAAAGCCGCCTCGTTACTTGTTGTGTTTTTTCTTGGCAAAAGCCTGTGTATATTTGTATATTAAACATTTGTACAGAATTTTGGAAGATTTTCAGTCTAGTTGCCAAATCTGGCTTCTTTACAGAAGAAATACCTTGAAAAATGAGTGGCTGTGTCTCTTTATTCCTGGGAGACGGGGTGGGTGAAGCGTGTCAGCCAGTCGGGCCTGGTGGTGACGTAAGGTACTTAGAAATACTGTTTTATATTATTTTCCATGCTCTGGTCATGCTCAGATGTTTTTTCCCCCATTACAGTTTACATTCAACATTATATTTTACTTATTTTAAAAAATGCATTTTATTGTTTTCAGAAAGCTCCTCCTCCCAGGCCAGGCTGCTTGCAGGGAGAGAGAGAGAAAAACATCAATGATGAGAGAGAATCATTGATTGGCTGCCTCCGGGACGCCCCACACTGGGGATCGAGCCGGCCTTGTGCCCTTGACCAGAATCAAACCTGGGACCCTTCAGTCTGCAGGCCAACGCTCTAGCCACTGAGCCAAACGAGCCAGAGCCAATATTACTATATTTAAAAATTGAATTTAGAAGGGGAAAGAGAATGGAACATTGATATAAGAAACATCAGTGAGTCGCCTCCTGTACACGCCTCACTGGGGATCGAACCTGCAACCTGGGCATGTGCCCTGACTAGGAATCGAACCTGCGAGCCCAGCCGAGCCACACTGGCCGGGCCAACATTCAGTATTTACTCCAGGTGTACAGCATAGTGGTTAGACGACCGCATACTTCACAGTGTCCTCAGGCTCGGGCTCAGGTTCAGGTTTTAGTTTTAAAACTTCATGGAGCCCTGACTGGTTTGGCTCAGTGGATAGAGTGTCAGCCTGTGGACTCAAGGGTCTCAGGTTCAATTCCAGTCAAGGGCATGTACCTTGGTTGCAGGCACGTCCCCAGTGGGGAGTGTGCAGGAGGCAGCTGATCGATGTTTCTCTCTCATCGATGTTTCTAACTTTCCCTCTCCTTTCCTCTCTGTAAAAAAATAAAATATATTAAATAAAAATTAAAAAAAATAAAACTTCATGGAAATGCGGTCAACTGAGTTAGCGTTCCCACATCCGGGCCCTGAAGACCAGTGAGTGCGCACTTGTGCTTTTCCAGGCTTCAGACTCTTGCGCAGGGGCGGGTGTCAGGCCAGTCCATGGCTAGTGGATGGCCACCTTTTCCTAGTTTCAGGCAGGCCTGGTCCTGAGAATGGAGATGCCCCCCCACCTCCCAGGTGCCTTGGGGGATTGAGCCCCACTTGGCTAGGCAGATGTGGAGGCACATGCAGAAGCCCCGAGTCGGCTTCAGGGAGTGGGGCTTGGGAGCCTCACAAATGAGGGTCCAGCCTACATAGGGATCCCCGTCTTCCCAGGTCAGCCCTGGGGAGAGTCTGCCCCGCCCCCCCTCCAGCCCTTGAGCAGCAGGGGGAGCTGCCCTGCACCTGAGTGAGTCAAGCAGCTCATTAGACACCTGACAGCCACCAGGAGGCCCGTCCAGTGAGCGCAGGGACATGCCCAGGAAAGGCCCCGGGGAGCCTCCTGCCTGGGAGCCCCAGGGGACAGGCCTCGCAGGCCTGGAATCAAAGCTTCGCTCCACGCCAGGAGAGGCATCAGTCCCCCCCGCCGCCTGGAGCTGACAGCCCCTTCTCGGTTCCAGGCCCCATGGGCTCAGCCACAGGCTTCCTATGGACATGGGTCATGTCTGTCCCTCAGGGAGGCCACAGGCCCCTCTCCTGCCTCCGCCTGCTCCTCAGCCACTGTCACCAACACGCCCAGCCCCATGACTGCGGCCCTCACCTCGCACCTGAACCAGCTCCCCATTTCCCGAGGCTGCACCTGGCCCAGATCTCTGGTGAGACCGTCTTCCGGAGACCCTGCTGGTGCGCGATGGCTCACCCTGAGCGCCTGAGGCCGAGGGCCAGCGTCCCCAGCAGCTCATCGGGGTCTGCTCCGGCCCCTCACCCAGGATGGGTGGGCGGTGCCCCGCCCCTCCCCGCCCGACGGGTGAGGTGAGGCGAGAGCAGCCCAGGGAAACCCAGATTCCGAATCGAATCTGGACGTGACTATGACTACTATTTTTCTTTCTTTCTTTTTTTGCATTTTGTCCCATCTTTATATTGTTACTCTTTTCTTGCCTTCCTTTCACTTACATGACTATGTCTTCGGTATTCCCTTT
>NW_006295816.1:2031239-2034847 GCF_000327345.1 Myotis davidii
GAACCTCAGGGGCTCCAAGCCCGGCCTGCCCTTGACTGGGACAGCTGCCGCGAGTGCGCTTTGAGGGCCGTCCAGGAGCAGCTGCCGTGGCCGCGCATCAAACGAGTTTCAAAGCCCAGATGAGCAGCCAGGCCTGAGCTAAGCTCCCCAGGCACGCAGTCTGGCTGGGGGGTCTCAAGGGCACCCGGAGCCCAGCCACCAGCCACCCTGGTTCCCGAGGGATGAACAGCTGCCGCGAGTGCGCTTTGAGGGCCGTCCAGGAGCAGCTGCCGTGGCCGCGCATCAAACGAGTTTCAAAGCCCAGATGAGCAGCCAGGCCTGAGCTAAGCTCCCCAGGCACGCAGTCTGGCTGGGGGGTCTCAAGGGCACCCGGAGCCCAGCCACCAGCCACCCTGGTTCCCGAGGGATGAACACCCTCAGAGACAGGTGGGGTGTGCGTGGGGGGGAGCAAAGGGGGGCATGGTGGGGGAGGTTGCCCAGACGGGACCCTGGAGGAGGGGGCTGTGCTGCTAGTGACCACCAGGTGGCAGCACTCCATCACCTATTGGGCAATGCTGGTGCAGGCGGGGCGCCGGCTCTCACCCAGTCCCGGGCTGCTGGGGGTCCCAGGGTCTTTGGGATTCAGGGGAACCTGGCTGGAACTCAGCCTGGCTGGCCCTGCATGTTCCTGACAGGTTTCCTACCCCAGGGACCCCCTGGTTGGAAGGGGTAGTTGCTCCGCTGAGGAGCCAGAGCCAGGCCCGCATTAAGTGCTTCAGTCTCTTAACAATTCTTTCCGACACAGGCCACTTCTGCAGTCCAGTCGATAAAGTGCATTTCTGCCCCTCACACGCCTTCACCTCTGCCCGATGACTGACTCACTCCCTCCGCAGGGCCCACAGCTGGCCCGCAGCCTCTGTCTCTATAGCCCAGCGAGTTGGGGCTGAGCTGCCAGGCTCTCCGATGGAGACCGGGGGTGCCCACTGCTCTCACCAGCCTCCTGAAACGGGAGGGGGTCCCGCAGGAGGTGCCAGCCAGGAGCACAGCCCCTTCCCGCTTAGCCCCTGCACCACTTTCATCCCGTTTATTTTTTTAATATATTTGTATTGATTTCAGAGAAGAAGGGAGAGAGAGATAGAAACATCAGTAATGAGAGAGAATCATGGATCAGCTGCCTCCTGCACGCCCCACACTGGGGATCAAGCCTGCAACCGGGCATGTGCCCGGACTGGGAATCCAACCATGACCTCCTGGTTCATAGGTCGGCGTTCAACCACTGAGCCACACCAGCCGGGCCATCTGATTTAAAAAGGAAACTGAGGCTCAGAGAAGAGCAGCTGCTGGAGGCGACCAGATTGGGAAGTGCTGAGTCTGGTTCTGGCCCAGATGCCCCCCCTCCCCCACAGCTGGCCCGGAGCCGAAGGGAGTCACCGAGTGAAGATGGGCCCCTAGCTGCAGGCACAGGGTCTGGCTCCAGCTTTGGGCAAGACGTGCTCCAGCTGCTGTGTTGAGGATGGAGCGAGCTCAGCCTTGGGAGGCCCACCCCCCACCCCAAAGCCCTGGGGAGAGAGAAGACAGGCAGGGAGAGGCAGGAAAAAAGACAACTGCAGACAAAGCAAGGCCGAGAGGATGCTGGGAAGAGGAGCGGAAAGGTCTGAGGCTGCTGGGGGGGGAGGAGGCTGCAGGGACAAGATAACGCAGGGTGGGGGCCGCTGGGTCTGGGGGAGTCGGATCTGCTCCACCCCCGGCTGCCGCCAGATAATACGGCCTACGACAGCAAGTAGCAGCGGAGAATTCCGCAGGCTGATGGGCAGGCCAGGCTGCAGCAGGCAGAGGGGAGGCAGGAGGGACCAGGACCCCGCCGGCTCTCCTGCCCACTGAGGCCCCGAAGCTGATGCACACAGGACAGGCCCCAGCTCCAGGCAGGTCCCCCCACCCCGAGTCCGGCTGGACAGAGCTGTTGGAGAACGACTCACGGCTGTAACTGTCCCCCGCCCCCCTTTACCTGGCCCTGGGGTGGGGCAGACGCTGGGTTCAGTGCCCCGGATGCCCTGTCAAGATGTGTGGGCCAACAGGCAGGGCTGGGCTCGATCCTGACTCCTGGGGGCACCGTAATCCTTGGCTGGGCCGAGGGCAGCCCTCTGCACTCACAGGCACACGCATGCACGCACAGGCCTGCGAGTCCTCCGCGCAGCAGGCGTGCCTCCCAGCACCAAGGTGTGTGTTGGGGTAGGACACGCAGATGCCTGCAGACCCAGCCCGCCCCACCCCGCCCGCATGGGTGAGCCAACTGTGCAAGCGCCCGAATGAATACCCTCCAACTGCCCACCCGCACAGGCAGCGCAGGTGGGGCCCTGAGAGCTCACCTGTGTGCACTGCAGCCTGCGGGGGCCCGGGAAGGAAGGAAGGAAGGAAGGAAGGAAGGAAGGAAGGAAGGAAGGAAGGAAGCCAGCTGGGAGCCAGGACCGGGAAGCGCCGCGGGGCGCAGGCACACAGGCTCACGCACACAGTCACTCGGACTCCCTCCTTCGCTGGAGGGATCTTGGGGGTTCCACCCCCACCAGGCTCCCGGCTTCCAGAACAGGGCCCACTGCTCAGCTCTAGGGCCCAGAGTCAGGGCTGGAGGCAGGGAGGCTGAGGGAGGCTGAGGGAGGGCATGTGCGTCTGAAGTGGGTTGGCTCAGCTCAGAACCTTCCCTTCCACCGCCTGCAGCCACCCCTGGTGGGGAGAGAGGGAGCAGCCTCCCACACAGATGGTAAACTGAGGCTCAGGGGTGGGTAGCAGCCAGCCCTGGCTGACAGTGTGCATCAGCAGCTCGTGGACACCCAGGGCGCCTGCCTCTGCCCTCTCCATTTCCCTGGGTGGGGTTTTACCCACCAAGATGGGCTCTGCCGGCCCCTCCGACTGGGAGGGACTGGGATCCCCGCGGGCTGGTGGACTCTGCCTCCTCCCTCGGACTGGGCGCCGCAGCACCGGTGTGGCCGGGCCTCTCTGAGACCAGCTCCCTGGCTGCTCAGGCTCCTCCAGACTCCGGCAGAGCTGAGCAGCCACCGGGCTCGGCCCACCCCCCCCACACACACACACACTTTTCTGGTTCTTATTAATGTAAATGAAGTCCGCTCCAAGCTCCTTAATGGAAAGCGTTCCTGGAATTTGACTGTGCACACGTGGTGGGCACCCTGAGATTAACCCCTGTGCGGCCGACGGGGACCCAGCAGGCGCAGTGGCCCGGCCACGCGGGGCTGGGGTGGGGCTGGGCACCCAGGCCGTCAACCCCCCCCCGGACCCGTCCCGCCAGGACAGCGACACCGCGGGTGCAGAGCGGCCATCATCTGGCTCCTGGTTGGAGGGGGACCCCGGCAGCGGACCTCTTTGAGCCTCCCACCCTGTGGGGAGAAGGTCCCGCCTCTAGGATGCACCCCCCTCTCTCCCGCCCTCCTCCCCCCGGAGGTAGATCTGCCAGGACAATTAGCTTCACAACTCTGGGGGCGAAGAGGGGAGCTGGTGACCAAGTGGAGGCCCAGAGCTGGTTGGTGTGGGGGTGGGCGAGGGGCCGGGCGGGAGCCGGCAGCCCCCCCATCTGGATGCTTGTTCTGGCGCAGCCTGGGCCCGCGGAGCGGGGTTTACTG
>NW_006295816.1:2035039-2036338 GCF_000327345.1 Myotis davidii
AGGCTGACAGGCTCCCACCCACACCTGCCAGGCGGCTGGGGGAGGGGACTGACCCACTTAGCTGCCTTCCTCCCAGGCTGGTGCTAATGAGGCAGCCTCCCCCCAGGCTGCGCCTGAGGCTGTCCCTTCCCCCGCAGCCCCTCATTAGCTCCTGGGGTGCTCACTGGCTCAGGCACCCCCCTCACCTGCAGCCGCGCCTGCCTGTGGCAGTGAGGAGGCGCCTCTGCGCCCCAAATGTGCCCTAAGGAGGCGGAGGCTGACCAGGAGGGCCTCCCTCTGGGTGAGGGGCTCCTGACGCCTGGGGAGCACAGCTCAGAGGGCTGAGAGGAGGTGCGTGGTTCAGGGAGAATGGGGTGCAGGGAGCCCAGCTCCAAGGCAAGGGTGGGGAGAGTGTGCGTGGGGCACAGCTCCATGTGGACTGTGCACCCGGGAGCACCCTCTGCAGAGCCAGGGACCCTGCAGGAGCACCGCCCTGGGAGGCCGATGCAGGCAGGAGGGTGGGCGCACTGCTCTCAGGCCATGGGGGCCCGAGGAGAGCTAGCAGTCTGGGCCCATGTGTGTGGGGGGCAGGGCTCTTGGGATCCCCTGTGAAAGGGGGTCCAGGGCCTCTTCTGGCTCCTCCCCCACATTCCTGGGGTGCATGGGGATCCGGTGGCTGGAGCACGGCCAATGTCCCCAGGCTGCTGGATGTCCCGCTGCCCATCTGTCCCCTCCCCAAGGACCCCGAGCCCAGGTGGCACTCCCCTCCCAGCACCCTCATTAGGAAAGAACCCCAACCTTCTGGCGCATCTGCCCCGCCCCCGCCCCCACACCAGCTGCAGGCTCTGGCCCCTGGAGCCTGATGAATATTTATGATGAGATAAGCTGAGCCCTGACCAGTGTGGCTCAGTGGCTAGAGCGTTGGCCTGCGGACTGAAGGGTCCCAGGTTCGATTCCGGTCAAGGGCATGTACCTTGGTTGCGGGCACATCCCCAGTGGGAGGTGTGCAGGAGGCAGCTGGTCGATGTTTCTAACTATCCCTCTCCCTTCCTCTCTGTAAAAAACCAATAAAATATATTTAAAAAAATAAGCTGGACGGCTGGGTCCCAGCCCAAACCTTTGTCCTGAGCAAGAGGCAGGGTCAAAGCCACAGGGGGCAGAGCTGGGTCTTGGGACCCTGGGTTCTGGGTCGGGCGGCCTGACTGGGGCCCATCCCAGGGAGGGGCTGGGAGGAGCCAAGCTCTGGACTGCAGGCTGAGCGAGGGAACTGCCTCCAGGGTGCACACTGGCCAAGGCCGACCCCCCTCCCCCCCCCCCCCC
>NW_006295816.1:2036374-2041225 GCF_000327345.1 Myotis davidii
CATGGGGACATGGGGACACACTGCCCTGGGACACATTGAATTCCTGCTCCAGAGTAGATACGTGCTGTATTCCTAGAGTTGGGGGGTGATCCATGAGGTCACCCACAGATTCCAAACCTGCCCACAGGGTGCCATCCCCACAGCAGCCAGCCTAGCTCTGCCAAGCCGGGGCCCAGGGCTGGTGACAAGGGGGTGGGGCAGCCTGGAGGCCTGGGGTGGAGCCCATCTCCTCTGGCTTCTGCCACCAGCGCCTGGGAGCCCCTGGGTCCCTGGGAGCTGGGTGCCGCGGGCCGCGCCCTGAGAAGGACCACAGGCTCTTTTAGGGGCGAGGTGGAGGCCAAGGCGACCGGGAGGGCCGGGCCCTCAGGTCCAGGGCACATGGCAGCCGCATGCCAGCCGGGGCTGCAGGGACCACACCCGCTGGGCGAGGGTGGGAATGCGAGCGTGCCTGCTCTGAAGGCACCCTCAGGTCGCCCACCATGGGAAGTGTGTTGAGGCCAGAGGCCCCAAGTCCTGGCGGTCCCCCGAGCTGTGCCTGCAGTCCCTGTGCCCGCGTGCCCAGGTGTGGAGTGGCCGTGAGAGGCATGGCCTGGGTGCACCGGTCCACCCCCCTACCCCCCCGAGGAAGGTCAGGGTCAGTGCCCCCTTCCCACAGCCATCGCTCCAGCCTGCCTTCCGGGCTGGGTGATGAGTGTCCACCCGGCCATCAGGACACTGTGGGGGGCACATGGGCCTGGTAGGGCGCATGGGCCGCAGGATGGTTCTGTGTTTAGCAGAATCGCTGTCGCCACAGGGACCCTGGAGTTTGCTAACCTGAACGAGGGAGGGAGGGAGAGCCCTGAGCAGGCAGCCCTGGGCCAAAGGCCCCTCCCAGGCCTGGGAGGAGGTGCTGGACAGGGTTGGCCCCTGTGGGCTCAGCTCTGCTGCAGGAGTGGGGTGGGGTCGGGTGGGGGTGAGGGCTGCCTGAAGCACTGGGGTGCCCGGAAGGAATGCTTCCCTTCACCCTCGGGTCTGCAGCCTCCGGGAGGGCAGCCAAGGCAGTGCTTGGGGGGCAGGCAGCCTGGGGAGGGGGTTCTCCCGCCTGCAGCCAGGGGGCACTCTGACCTGCCTGAGGGTGGCTTCGCCAGCTTGCTCCTCCCTCTCCCACCCCAGCAGCCCTGGGCCGGAGGCCGCAGCTCCAGGTCTCCCCAGCGCAGTGCCCAGGCCGCGCTCTCACGGAAGGAAACTGGGAGTGGGTCTGGGAGCCTAGGTTGTAAGAAGCCTGCTTGGGGCTGGCGGGGTGGGGAGGCAGACACCCCACCTCCTCTGCTGACCGTCCTGTGTGTGCGTGCATGCACACGTGTGCGCGCACACACACACATGCACACGGAGCCAGGTCTCTGAGGCCACAGGGCCCGCTGGGCTCTGGCTGCGGCGCTCATGCATTAATGGACAAGCGGAGCCGGAGCCGAGAGGCCCCCAGGTGTGTCTCCCAAGCAGTTCATGGCGTCACTGGGGGCCCCGGAGACTGAGGACGGCTTCAGGCCGCGGGGCAGGGAGCCGCGTGTCCGTGGAGCCTGTGGACGCGACAGGGCAGCTGAGACCAATGGCTCACAGGTCAGTCCTGCGCCTGCACCAGGCCCTGTGCAGTGTGGCCTGGCTTCCCGAGTGCCTGGTGCTGAGACGGGAGCCTTTCCGCCCCTCCCTGGGCCTCGCACTGAACCAGGGCCTGCGGAGGCTCTGGAGGCCTGGAGGCCAGGGCCTGGGGGCGACTGTCACCTTGAGGAGCCATCCTCCAGGTGCGAGTGGTCCTCCTCCAGGTGTGAGTGGTCATCGTCCAGGTGCGAGTGGTCCTCCTCCAGGTGAGTGGTCATTGTCCAGGTGTGAATGGTCCTCCTCCAGGTGTGAGTGGTCATCCTCCAGGTGAGTGACCATCCTCCAGGTGTGAGTGGTCATCCTCCAGGTGAGTGACCATCCTCCAGGTGTGAGTGGTCCTCCTCCAGGTGAGTGGTCCTCCTCCAGGTGTGAGTGGTCCTCCTCCAGGTGAGTGGTCATCGTCCAGGGGGAGTGATCCTCCAGGCTGTGGCTGTCCTCAGGGTATCACATAGTTGTCCTCGGGGCCTCATCGAGCTGACTCCTGACCATGCACTTTTCTTTTTCGGGACAGCAACTGATGTGACGCCCAGCCCGCCACTGCCCAAGGTCAGGAGCAAAGTGCATGGTCTCCAAGCCCCGGCTCTGCCCAGCTAGGAGCCCAGCTCAGAGGCTCAGGGTCCCCTCGGGGCTCCTAGGTTGGTGACCCAAGAGGTTGGGGGGGTGATGGGGTCCTAGGGGATTATTCCCAACAGTCTTTCTCCTCTGAGACCACTGCCGGGGAGGTGCCAGGCCAGCCTTCTGGCTCCTGGAAAGTTGGGGATTCGTGATTCCAGGCTGCATAGCCGCCCCCCACCCACATACAACCCAGGCCCAGCCGCCTCCGCCCACCCCCTCCGGCCACATCCCAAATCCCCAATCCCAGCAGCAGACCTCGGTGTTTGCCTGTTGCCATAGCAATGGGATGCACCTTTCTGTTACCATGGCAACCAGCCAGGGTTTTTAAAATTCAGTTGAGGTAATTTCCACCCCTCAATCCGCATCCTCAGACACCTCATTCTCCTCTTTTTTCCCTCTGAATCTTAGAGGGCTGGGGACACCCGCCACCAGCCAGAGCCGGAGGGTCGGAGAGGCTGGTGGGAAACGCAGATGCAGCCCCAGTCCTCCCTGACCCCTGCAGCCAGCCTGGTCCCTGGGGGCAGGGCAGCCTCTTCCTGCTCCCGCTCCAGGCCCAGGTTTGCAGGGAGAGGTGTGGGCTCTCATGGCTGGGCAGCCAGGTGCCCGGGAAGCCTGGTGGGGCAGCCTGTGTGGCTGTGCCTATGGGGGCGCGGGGGGGTGGGGACAGACAGCAGGGACCCTCCCCAGCCGCCCGCCCTGTCCCTGTGTCCCCACAGCTCAGAGGGGCTCCCAGACCCGGACTATAGGGGCCGTGCTGTTTATGCTGCGCCCTGGCGCTAAGGAGCTGAGCGGGTGGCCCCGGCCCAGCAGGATTCTGGTGGCGGGGGTGGCGGGCGTCTGAGGCTGGAGGGAAGAGGATGCAGACGCCGTCCATTACCTGATGCCCCCTCCCCTCTGGGGCCCTCGCAGGCTCCAGCCTCATCAGTCTGCTCATTGTGAATTCATGAGCCGCCCTCCCCTCCCTGCCCCCACCGGCCTTCTGGAGCTGAGAGCCCAGGACGGACAGGTGGGTGCCAAGGCCAAAGGGAAGTCGCTCAGCTTCCCTGCCCTTGGGCTCAAGGGCCAAGACCCTATAGCAACCGCTCTGCTGGGGTCACAGATGGGCTACAGAGAACCCTGCTTGGGCCCAGGCTGCCTGAGGCCCTGCCACGCCTGCTTCTCCCTGACCCGAGGCGGACCGGGACCGGGATCGGAGGCCAGAGCATTGTCTGCGGAATCCTGGCCCTCCCCACTCCTCCTCTGGGAAGCAGCGGCCCAGCCCGAGTCGCCCACAGGCCTGTCAGGGTCCACAGGTGGCTGGACACCTGGTGTGCGGCCCCCACGCGGGATAGTGAGGTCTGATTATTCCCACCAGCTCCGGAGGCTCCATTGGCACAGACAAAGCCACAGGGCTCTGGGTGGCAGACATGGTTAAGTATCCCCTGTGCTCCCAGCCGGTGGGAGAGCTGGGGTTGGTGGGGGGCGGCGGCGGGCAGGATGGAGGAGCGGAGTGTGTGGACACCACCCACCACCTGCCCACTTTTCTTTCTGCCTCTGCTCCTCCCAGACGAGGGAAGCCCCAGGCTAGGCAAGGAGGGAGCCCAGATCAACCCTAGTGAGAGTGGGGGTGTCCAAGGTGGGGACACTCTGGTCCCGGAACCTTTTCCAGTGCTCAGCTGCCGGGCACCTGGGAGTCTCTGCTCCCCTCCCGGGCGCCTCCTCCCTGAGCTGCCCCCTCCCAGCCCCTGGCCCCAGCCGGTGGCTCCCAGGCTCCTGGAAAAGCTCCCAGTACTAGGAACTGACCGTGAGCCCCGCCAGGGCCCCTACGCCGGGGACCAGGCCGAGGTCCTGGGGCAGGGCCGCGGTTTCCTACGTGCGCAGCAGGTGTTGTGGGGACTCGGAATCACGGACCCCGTCTGGCTGGGCAGGTCCTGGGGGCAGGTCCGTGCCCTGGTGGCTGGGGCAGCACGGGAGCCCCCGGTCAGAGTCAGAGGAGGTGCAGTGAGAGGCCCAGGGGGCCGGGGCGGAGCCAGCCTCAGCTCAGAGAATGCGGGTCAGGCGTCCCCCCCTCATCCTGCACCTCCTCTCCTCTGGCGTCAGAACAGCACCCTGTCCCCACCCCGCGTGCGCACACGCCTGAGGGAGCAGGACTCAGACTCACGGGGGGGGGGGGGGGGGGGGGCGGTCCCTGGACTGGCCTGACTCCCAGAAACCCCGAACTGCCTGTTGCAGTGGAGAGGGGTCCCTGGGGCCTTGGACCAGGAATCAGGACCCAGAGGGCTGCCTCCAGGGGCCACTTAAAGGAGAAGCTGAAGAAACGCCAGCCAGCGGTGTTTACAGCCTGAGTGACTGCCAGCCGGGATCCAGGATGCCTGCCCTCGGCCCCCGCCCGCCACGGGCTGGGCATCCCACTCCACAGCTGGGGGGCCCCAACGTTCAGAAGGAAGGAAAAATAATATGTCTATATTTGAACTCCACACTTTTGGGTCTGGTGAAATATTTAATTTGCATCAAATTAAACAGTTAACTATTAAAATTCATGTTGTATGTCTCTTAAATATTTATAATTCTACTTTTCACATCTTGCACTGTTTATTCTCTCTCTTGAATTTCATAAATTTC
>NW_006295816.1:2041342-2041859 GCF_000327345.1 Myotis davidii
GGTGGAGCCCAGGAAGCCTCCAGCCCCTGATGCCCGCGCCCTCCATGGCGCCCCTGCAGGAAGCATCTGTGACCCCCGAGCCCTAAGCCCGGACCCTGACCACCCACCCTGTCCCGGGCCCTGGTGCTCTGGTAGCCCAGCCATCCCAGGTCTCTTGGGCTCGTCTGGGCACCTCTTCCCTCCATCCCAGCCTGTCCCCCGGAGGATGCTGGGCGCTGTGCAGGCAGGAACCGGATCTGGCTAAAGTCCACCCCCTCCCTGCCCGCCCCCCGCCGAGGCCCGGGAAGAGGCACACAGGCTGTTCCCTGCCCGAGGCAACGCATCTGCCTTAAAGCCTCGGAACCGTGCCCGTGCCCGGGGCCACTGGCTGAGTGCTACCCCGGACAAGTGTGACGGACAGTGGGACAGACAGCGGGACAAGTGTGACGGACAGCGGCGTCACACCCTCCCAGGCTCTGGCCCCGGGGCGAGGAGGACGAGGCAGGCACAGCGAGGCCTGGCGGTGGGGGGGGGGGGG
>NW_006295816.1:2041918-2042530 GCF_000327345.1 Myotis davidii
CACTGAGTGGCTGACCCAGGAGTGTCCAGTCAGCAGCCCAGCATGTCAGGCACATCAGGACCAGGAAGAGCCCCGTGGCCGGAGCTGTCCCCCCAGGTTTCCCAGAGGCAGGTCTCAGTGGAGGGGGCAGGGGCGCATCTTAGGTCCACATGCATGGCCTGGGGCACCCATGTCCACATGCATAGCCTGGGGCACCCCGTGTCCACATGCATGGCCTGGGGGTGTGGAGCCAGGACAGGCAGTGGCAGGGCCTCGGGTCACGGCTCCTCAGTGGCCTGGAGGACAGGCCAGCTCAGATCTCACTGGCCGCTGGCTCCACGGAGCTGCCTGGACACTGAGACACAACCAGGAAGTGGGTAGGGACCGTTCAGGCCGGGAACACTGGGGAGCAGGCTGTAGAGGCTTCTGGCACCCGGGCCTTGTCTGAACTCAGGTGTGTCCCTTCCCAACAGGCACAGCGCAGCTGTCGTGGGCGGCAGCCCATCCCCAGGCACTGGTTTGTCTCCGCCGGGGCCTGCCAGGGTGACCCCCTGGCACCAGCCGGGCGTACACCTGCCCACCTCCCAGGGACACCAGCCTCCGTCCTGGGGAGCCACCTGCCCAGCTCGGGCG
>NW_006295816.1:2042588-2044098 GCF_000327345.1 Myotis davidii
GCCTCCCAGCCCTCAGCGCGCTGACCACTGCCACCAGCGTCAGCCGGGCACCTCTCGGACCCTCCCGACAGCCTGTCTTCTCCTCCTTCCCTGCCCCCACACCAAAGGGCTGGCGGTCCTCCCCAGGGCCCACCACCGCCCCGTGCCCAGGCCAGGCTGGCACCCAGTGGGGCTCAGCAAGCACGGTGGCCGGCAGTCATGGCTCTGGGTGAGCGGGCCCAGGGATGATGCCCAACCAGTTTGGACCAGTGGCTTCACCAGGCCCCAGGCCTGATGCCGACCGGCTCGGGGGCTGGGCCCGGGCATGAATGCCCGTCTGAGGCCCACACGCAGTCCAGAAGGTCATGGCTCCTCCTGGCACTGCCCTGCGGAGCCTGTGGCCTGGGAGGAGCGGCCTCTGTGGGCCGCGCTCCCTCTGAGAAATGGGATGAATGATGGGCCACCAGGACCTGAGGACCAGGAGCTCACGCCCACGGCGAGGGGGGCAGACCTCATGGGCTGGGGGTGCTGTAGACAGTGGACCTGGGCCTCGCTGCCCGGAGCCCGCGCGCTCGAGCCCCCACTTTGCTGGCTGCCTCGGGGTGAGGGCAGGGGGTGCACGGACCTCAGTGCATCTTTCACAAGAGGGGCTGTCGGGGCTCCTGCCTCCTGAAAGGGACTGCATGGAGCTCTCCAGGACCCACGGGCCCACGGGGGTCCCCACAGCCTGCCTGGCCTGGTGTGAGACCTGGGGGTGAGGCGTGCCAGCCCCGCCCCGGAACTCCAACAAGCGGGGACGCAGCCCCCAGGTTCATTTCCCATTTCCTGAAGGTCGGGTCTCAACCTGACAGGCATCCCCTCTCACCTCCCAATCACCGTTCCTCCGCCCCCTCCCCTTCCCCTCCACTCTCCCTCCCCTCTCCCTCCGCTACCAATTCAGAACGTGCCACCCCACAGAGTGGCTTCCTCTCCCCGTCTCATTCCCGCAGAGGAGGGAGCCCCCCGCCCCCCTTGCAGGTCCCAGCCTCCCCAAGTCCCTGTCCTCACCCCTTGGCTCTTCAGGGACCCCCACCCCACCCCGAAGCACCCCACCTTCTGGACCTCCCTCCCCAACCTGCGATCCCTGTCCCGGCCCCACCCCCAGCAAACTTGGCTCCTGTCAGCTCCCTCCCTGGCGGGCAGAGGCAGGGCGTTCAAGTCCATTTAATCTTGGCAGAATGCAATTTCCTGCTTCAGGGAGCTGGCGGGCTTAGGAGGCTTAATGAGGGGGGAGGGGAGCGGGGAAGGAGAGAGGCTGAGTGGGGCCGGGAGATGGAGGGAGCCCTGAGAGGGGTGGTCGGGAAGCCCAGGGGTGTGCCCGGGGTGGCCTGGGGGCCTCTGGGATCACGCCGGGCCAGCTCTTCAGCTTTAGGCTCCCAGTGGCAGGTCAGGCTGTCAGCGAACCCACATCCCCCTCAGCTCCAGCTGCAGAGTGGGAATGCGGGGGTGGGGGTGCCTCAGAGTGGCTCACTGTCAGCCACGGGGGCAGGGG
>NW_006295816.1:2044220-2045139 GCF_000327345.1 Myotis davidii
GGAGAGGCTGCAGCAGGCAAGTCCCAGACCTGCAATGGGGGGGGTGGGGGCAGCTGGGCTGGAATTTCAGCCCGAAAGGGATGCTTATCTGGGCCCTGCCACCGAGGAGGCAGGGAAGATAAGGGACAAAGGGCCTCTGAGTGCCGGAAGCCCCACCCGATGGGGGCAGGGCAGCCCAGAGCACACACAGGCTGGGGGGCAGGCTGACACCCTCCACTGCCCCTCTCCTCGCCCCTCCCCATCTCTCCTGACCTGGTTCAGCCACCCCACGGCACAGGGAGTCCGCAGGCCGCGGGCACAGGACCACCCTCACCCCCAGGCAGCAGGCCAGGGGCACAGAGGGGGTCTCACAGGGAAGAAGGCAGCCTGGGGGCCTCCGGGGAAAGGACAGAGCCAGGGGGCTGAGCAGGGCTGAGGCACCTCAAAGCCGCAGGCCGGGCCATTGGGAACCTCACTCCCTGGGCGGGGGAAGGCCGCGGAGACCACGGCCGAAGCCCCAGCCCTGGGCCCCTGGGGCTCTCCTGGCCTCAGTTGCACCACTTGTGTGCAGGCGTCTCTAGGAGTGGCCAGGCCTCCAGGTCCCGGGCAGGTGTGGGAATGGCAGCAGCGTGTAGAGGCCGCTAGGACCCTGGGAGGGTAGGAGGTTGGAGAGGGACGCACGGCCTATGGCTGTGAGCTCCTGGCAGCCTAAGGCCCCAGCTCCCAGGCCCCTGAGTAGGGCTGCCCTGGCTCCTCAAGGCTCTGCCTCCCCTTCCGACTAGCTCACCGGCTGCCT
Organism: Myotis davidii; assembly: GCF_000327345.1. Classification (NCBI taxonomy): domain Eukaryota; kingdom Metazoa; phylum Chordata; class Mammalia; order Chiroptera; family Vespertilionidae; genus Myotis; species Myotis davidii. The sequence continues at coordinate 2,044,996 of NW_006295816.1, forward strand.
GGGCCAGTGGCTGCCCCTCACGGCTCTTCCTCTGGCCGGGGCCTCCCCAGGGACTGTCCCAGGGCCCACGTGTGCCTCTTTGCTTAGCTCAGCCGTGGCCACTCCTCGGCCCTGAGTGGGCCCCTCTGCCCCTCTCCTCCCCCC
>NW_006295816.1:2047375-2047595 GCF_000327345.1 Myotis davidii
TCCTGCCCCCAGGCTCCCGCCCAGGTCGCCTGCATCCATCAGGCTGGGTGATCGCTAATTGGCCCTTTAAGGCCCAGTGGCAGCATCACCTCCAGGACATGGCTTCCCCAGCCTCCCTCCTGGCCCTCTGGGTACCACACACCTGCCAGGATCCCTGCCTGCTGGCCTGGCAGCCTCATCACCTCGCTGACCGCAGCACTGGTTCATCATGTTTGGAGGC
>NW_006295816.1:2047695-2052166 GCF_000327345.1 Myotis davidii
GGCGGGACAGTGGGTCAAGGCCGCCCTCCTGAGTGGACTCTTCTGCTGGACGAGAGGCGAACGCCTGCCCAGTGGTGCAGAGTGACCGGGCCCCGTGATGGCGCCGTGGTCTCTCACCCACCGCGGATGGACAAGGGGTCGTGACCAAGGTGACGCGGGCAGTGCGCCCTCCATGCCGCTCCTCGCACCTGCTCTCGGGCCTGTGTGTCCCTCCACTTCTTGGAGACAATGTGGTTAAATTTTAGGCCAAATGGGGCTGGAAGAGCAGCAATGGTTGGGGGGGGGCTTGGTGGCTCCTCACCCCGTGGCAGTCCGGCCCCTGCCACCGGCCCTCCCTGTGCACCTTAGCCCAGGGGAGACTCCACGGCCCCCCCGGAGTTCTTGGGCAAGAGCGAGGGTGGGGGTGCGGAGACATCCGCCTCTGCGCCCAGGGCCCGGCACGGAGGCCAGGATGTCTGCAAAGTGAATGATGAAGGAAGGAAGGATGGCCTTTGACTGAGACACAAGGCAGAGTGAGGGCTTCCCCCAGAAGATCAGAGGACAGAGACTGGCTGGGAATCGGGGGCTGTTGGGGAGACAGCCAGGAAGACCAGGAGACGCTCCCCGGGAGACTGGCCTGGGCAAGGTCCCGGGGGCAGCATGGACCCTGAGGGACCCAGGGAGCACGCGGCCAGGCAAGTGCTACTCAGAGAACAGGCCTCCGCCAGCCCTGCCTGCCCCTCCCACGGAACAGGGCCCAGCCAGACCCTCCACCCTCCACCCCCCAGGATTCACACCCGGGTCAGGCTGCGCTGCAGATGCCCTTGGCTGGGGGGCAGGATTGCTGAGGGGCAGCTGCAGGAGGGCAAGGACAGCAGGGTGAGGCTGGCTACAGCCTGACCTGGGGAGGGAGCTGAGGCGCAGCCTGCGGGCCATGTCCCTCCCTCCCTGCTCCCGGGGACTCAGACAGAGGCTGGGCAGGAGGCAGTGGGGCAACGGTGTGACCTTCACAGGAGGAGGCGGCACACAGTAGGTGCTCAGGCAGGCTGTGCACACATGAGGGCATCCTTCTGGGAGCGGGAGCAGGATCAAGGTCCCCCGCATTCGTCTGGGGGTGCTCGCGCAGACGGCCCCAGGTGGAGTGCAGATTTCTGATCTCTCCTTGGTAGGCCTGGCCTCCTCCCTTATCCCTCCATCTAGGCCGGTCCCTCTCCTTCCTGGAGCAGATACGAGTTTTGCAGAAACTTGTCCGATTCCATCCTAAATCACTGTGTCAGGAGAGGGGGCAGGGAGGCCGCCAGCTAGGCCGTATGTGGAAGGTGCACAGGGGCCAGCGAGGAGCCTCTCTCCACCCCAAAATCTCAGGTGAGATCTGGTGGCTGGTCTCCCAGGGAAAGATGAGGGGCCCTGCTGAGTTTGAAGCTACTTAGCGGCACCCCCAGTGCTCCGGCTGAGTCCCTGTCCTCTCTCTCTCTCAGGTCCACAGCTTCCCTGTGGCCCCTGAGGAGCTAGAGGGACCCTAAAAAACCAAGACCAGACTCTGTCACACCTCACCATCCCCGGGCCTTTTCTCAATCGGAAGCTGCACCCCAACACTCCAGGGGGCCTGGGATCCCCAGACACGGTTGTCCAGGCCCCTGCTCTTCAAGGTCTTGGTGTTCCCTTCTGCTAAATGGGCTCACAATGATGCTCCAGCCAAGGTGAGCCAGCGGCCTGGTCCTCCCTAGGACTCCACAGATAGCACACGTGGAGGCCCAGCCCCTGGGCGCGGGGTCAGAGGTCAGGGATGGCCACGGGATCGGCCCTGTTACATTCGGAGATCAAACCCTGACAGGACAGGAAGGCACCTGTCCCGGGGTAGGGAGCCCGGGCTGGGCTCTGCTGCCCGCCAACCGCAGCCCAGGGAGCAGCAGGCGCATCGCGGGTGAAGTGCTTAGCTGGCACCAGCTCTGCCAGGGCAGGCCCGGCTCCACGCCCCCTGGCATTAGCCCTGCTACCCGCCCTCCCCCGAGGCTCTGACACCAGGCGCTGTGAGGGGGATTCCCTGCAAGGCGCCCTCCTCCTTGGCCAGTCCCAGCGCCGGTGCTGGTCAGGATCCTGCTTCCTGGCTCAAGGGGGATGGAGACCAAGATGGGATGCCCTGGCCTTAGGCCTCTGGTCTGAGGGTGCAGACAGGGACCTCCTATTACAGCCCTTCCTTGGGGAGGACATGGAACCAGGCTTAGCAACGCGGTCAGGTGGCAGGGTGCCCAGGGTCTGCTCACCAGCCCCTCCCCTTCGGGGGCCTGCCTTCGCCTGGGCCCACTCCCCTGCCTGGAGTGAGGGACCAGGGGAGGCCACTCACGGCTGTCACGAGGGGACATTCCCCAGTCATTTGGAACTAAGTAAGTCCAGATCCCACTCACAGACCTGGCTGCAGGACCTTCCGTGGGCCCCCTCCCCCCGGACCGGGGCCACACAGACACATGGAGGGTGTGCGCAGCAGATGTGGGCCTGGGAGACAGCCAGAAACCCCACAGGACGGAGCCCCTCGCAGCCAGCGCGGCGAGGGCTGCACGGCCTCCGGCTCTCAGGACATCTCTGCCTCAGGGGCTTCCCTCCCCCTGGGGGCTCCCAGCTGGGACATCGCTGCCTTTTAACTCAAGGCCAAGTCTACCTGGAAGTCCTGCTGCGGCAGCCGGAGACGCCCTCTGGTCAGCCCAGCTCTCTGGTGAGGAGGGAACGGCAAATGGGCACCCAGCTCTGCTCCATCCTCAGCTCTGGTGATGTGAGCAGAGGCCCCCGGATGCAGCAGCTCCCCGACCCCGGTCAGAGGACAGAGGGGCCCCGGGCTGCGCCCCCTCCCATTCGGTCGGCAGGAGCCCAGAGCTGGAGTGTGCCCGTGTGGGAGGAAGAGAAAGGAGGATGTAGCCAAGAGCAGGATACGAGTCAGAGAGGTAGGCAGGGCGCTGGGGGGACGGGATGGCCACGGTGGGGACTTGGCTGTGACCCCCAGTGAGCAGGAGCTGTGAGCTTTGGGCAGGAGACGGGACCTGGCTCCCACTTGGCAGGTGGCTCTGGTCCCGGTGGACTAGATTGCAGGCTGCAGGAGAGAAGTGGGGTGGGGGTGGGGGTCCGTCAGGAGGCTCCTGAGCTGTCAGGTCGCCTGTGGAGGTGGTGGCTGCATGGACAGCGGCTGCAGGCTGCTGGCCGGGAAGTGGTCACCTGATATTTCCCATATTTTGAAGGTAAGTATTTGCTGATGGTTTGGATGCAACTGTGAGTGGAAGAGAGTCCAGGCCAGTTCAGGTTTTTCACCCCGACCGTCTCCTCAGCTGAGCTCCACCTGAGCCCTCGTGGCTGGGGCTGCCCAACCATCACCCCCCAGGGCCCAGGCCCCAGGCCCAGGACAGGGACCCAGAATCCCCATCCGACTTGGTGAGGAGGCCTCCCTGCCACCAGATGAGGACTGAGCTCTGGACCCACGGCCTGGGCTCCCAGCAGGGGCCGGGCAGGCCTGGGTGAGTGCGGAATGGCCGTCTGGCCTCTGTCTAAACAGGATGCGCTTAGGCGGCCCACAGTCAGGGGTCACTTGGCAGCCAGCCGAGCTTGGGCCCACCCGACCGCCACCTCCCTCAGCCCCCCAGCACAAGCACGCATACAGGATGAGGGTGCGGGTAGGTGACACACTGCCCTGTGTCCCCCTCTCTCGTTTACTCCGTTGTCCTATGAGGAGCAGTTGCTGATCGGATGGGTGCATGGGGGGCCCCGCTGGGGGAGTGAAGAGGGCCCGGGCCGGATAGGGTCTCTGAGTGTCTGGAGGGTGCCAGACCCACAGGGGCCCAGGGACACCCGACTCAGCCAGTAGGATGGGGTTTCTGGGAGGACTGTCTCGCCGGAGGCCCGAAGGATCGAGAAGGAAGTAGGAAAGGCGTTCCAGGCACGGAATGGCGTGTGCAAAGACCAGAGATGAGCGTGCAGAGCCCCTGGAAGAGGCTGGGGTGCCCGCAGGCTGCAGTGGGGAAGGGAGGATGAGGCAGCCTTCGGAGGGGCGGCCAGGCCCGGGTGCAGGAAGGGACACTGTCAGTGGGGGAAGGAGGTGGCCACGGGCTCTGGGCTCGAGGAATCGGGGTTACACGGCGCTGGCGGCTGGGACGAGCATCCCGGTGGTGGGGACGCAGCAGAAAGGCCTGCAGGCAGCTTTGGGAACCTGCCAGGAGGTGGGTCGCTCCAGCTCTGATCGGCTCAGAGCCAGCCCCTGGGGCAGGCTGGGCAGGAAAAGGCTGAGCTGGGCCGAACCCATCCTCGCTCTGGGCTACGGTGACTCCTCCGTGCCCGCCCCTCCTGGTGCTGCCTGAGCAGCCTCCGCACCCCCTCCCCGGCCCCCTTTCAGCACTCCCCCTCTCTGGGATCCAGTTCCGGCAGTGGGGGCTGGGCCAGCGAGCAGGCAGCGCCTGGGGCAGGGGAGATGAGAAAACCAGAAAGAGGAGAAACCTGAGCCAGCGACGCTGGG
>NW_006295816.1:2052314-2053201 GCF_000327345.1 Myotis davidii
GACTGGGCCAGAGGAGGGGGTGCTGGTGTAGTCGCCACCTTCATTCAGGGGGCATGCAGCCTCTGAAGCCCAGGCCCCCCCAAGTCCAGCCTTCCAGAGGCGGAGGCCGGAAGGGAAGTGTGTCTCAAGGTCAGCAGTATAGCGGCCGCCCCTCCCCACCTGAGGAGGAGGCCACAGGGTAGACGGAGGGAGGGGGTCAGGGCGCAGGAGGCCGGGGCTGCACTCCAGGCCCCTCAGCTCAGCCTGGAAGAGCCAGAAGGAAAAGAAACAGGCGGAGCACTGCCAGCAGCACGGACTGGCCCAGGCTGAGGGCTGGGGGCTGTGCTCGCGCCAGACCTGTCACCGGGCGGCTGAGACCCAGGGGCCAGTTCCACACCCGCTGTGGGGCATGCGGCCCCTCAGAAGTTCCTGGAGGTGCTGAGCCAGGAGCCCAGGGCCACACAGTCAGGGTGTCGCCCCAAGGGCCTGCCTTGTGACAGACACTCAGAGCCCCTCTGGGAAGGGAGCTCCAGCAGGAGGACCTCAGAGGTTGGCTCGGTGGGTGAACCAGACCTGGCCTAGCCATCTCTGCGCCCCCCTTCCCCCCCAAGTGCCCTGTATGTCCAGACTGGCACCAGGTGGGCTGCAGGGGAGCTGGAGAGGCAGGCCTGGGCCCTGGGTCCCGCAGAGGAAGGCGGGAGGCCTGGTCAGGGGGCCGTTCTGCAGGCGTCCTGGGCGGCTCTCAGGTGGAGCCAGCACGCTGAGTGGCCTTTGGAGGGGAGACACAGGACACTGGGGGGCAGGGAGAGCATGGGGTGGGGCAGCGGTCCAGGGGGCTGGGTCTCAGGGCGAGGAGTTGGCTCCCGGCCACTTGGCTCTTGGCTGGGTTCCTTCTCACATCGGGTGCT
>NW_006295816.1:2053317-2054246 GCF_000327345.1 Myotis davidii
CAGGCTGGGTGGCAGGTCTTTGGCTCCACCAAAGGGCCTGGCTCTGCCCTCCCGGAGCCTTCCCAGGGCTCCCGAAAGGCGGCGCTCCCAGTACCGAGGCTGCCCTTCTCCCAGGCTCCCTCCTCCTCGGTGCCATGGGACACCTCGTGCTGAATAACCACACACCTGGCACTCAGGGCCCCCAGCCTGGCACTGGGCTGGCTTCCAGGGCTCTCACATGGAAGGCAAAATCGTGGGAGGCTCTCCAGTTGCCTCCCACTAGTATATACTTCATATGCATAGATAAGGTCTAGATTTAGAACAACATATAGTGATACAAATGCGTAGCCCAGCCCAGACACAGGCAAGGGTGCAGGGCGGACTGCGCGGCCATGATGGTCTTACAGAGACTGATGATTCGGCCTCCTCACCTTGTTTAGAGGAGGCTTGGCATTCCTCTTGTGTAGCCGGGCTCAGCTGTAGCCTCTTCCCGCTCCTGTCCACGCCCCCGCCCCCGCCCCCGCGGCCCCTTCTGTGTCTGTGAGTGGAGCTCCATGGACAAATCAACTGAGTCTCTTTCCTTCCCAGCCCAGCACCCTGGGGTCACAGGCAAGTCCCAGCAGTTCTGCTTTAGTGACCGCGACAATGATCACGCGTGGGGTGGTGACAGGTGGCCGGGCCATGAGGGAGGTCGGAGCTGGGGGTGGTGAAAGGGATGGTGGCGTTGGAAACCATGGCAATGATGACAAGGGGCACTGGTGATGGAGGCTCGGTGGTGGTACCCTCAGGGGTGACCCTGGGACAGAGGAGTGGGGATGAGGAGAGATGGCTGTCACAGTGTTTTATGTTTTTATTTTATTTTTTAAAATATTTTTTAATATATATTTTATTGATTTTTTACAGAGAGGAGGGGAGAGAGATAGAGAGTTAGAAACATCGATGAGAGAGAA
>NW_006295816.1:2054393-2055378 GCF_000327345.1 Myotis davidii
AACAAAAGAGGAGAAAGTAGGAAAAAGAACACATACCTTAGCAAATATTTTTGCATATCTTTATGTTTTTTTATTTTTAAAAAATATATTTTTTAATTGATTTCAGAGAGGAAGGGAGAGGGAGAGGGAGAGAGAGATAGAAGCATCAATGATGAGAGAGTCATTGATTGGCTGCCTCCTGCATGCCTCCCAAGGAGATTAAGCCCAACCCAGGCATGTGTTTTAAATGAGATGTGACAGAGAGGAGAGGTGCAGGTGTTGTCACTGCAGTCACGTGACTCCAGCTGGGGGTTCCGGCCTCAAATGGCCAGCCTCTGCCGGATGGAGCCTGTGGGCCACACTCCGAGGCTGGTGGGCAGGATCCCTAACATCCCACCCCACCCCACCTTTGCAGTCAAGCAGCCACTGGGCCAGAGAAGGGAGGCCTTCCCCAGAGGGTCTGGTCAGCCAGGAGGAGAAGTGGAGGAGAGAGGAGCTGAGGGGGGTAGAGAAAGGAGAAGGAGTTGGGAGGGAGAGGAGGGACCAGAGGAAGACAAAATAGGGGAGGAGAAGAAGGGGGAGGGAAAAGGAGGGAAAGGAGAAGAGAAGGGAAGGCAGAGGAGAGGGAAGGAGAGAGGAGAGAGGAAGGAGGAGGAAGGGGGAGGGATAGGAGAGGGAGAGGCTGGAGGGCCCATGCCCCTTGGGACCTTAGCAAAGTGCCTGGGCAGGGCTGAGACTGGTCCAGGCTGGTGAGGCCATGACCTTGGGGAGTGGGCTGGAGGGTCCCTTCCCACTCATTGCAGGGCCCTGGGTGATCACGAGGCCGTTTGACAGCAAATGTCCCCGGTAGGGGGGAGGCCAGCCTGGCTGGCTGCTCTGGGACATGGAACTATGCAGGGTGGGTCCCTGGGGCCGCTGGCTTGGAATAAGCGGGCGGCTGGCAGCCCTCGAGGGGCTGGACAGCCGGACCGGCGGGGGCTGGAGGGTGTGGGCAGCACCAGCGGTG
>NW_006295816.1:2056633-2057563 GCF_000327345.1 Myotis davidii
TGTCCTGGCTGCCCCCACGCGGAGGGTCTCCCAGGTCCAGGGCAGGGGGGAACCCCAGCCCCGCGGCCTTCCTCCCAGCACCGGGCCAACCCGAACCCCCTGCTGCCAGCGCGGGTTTGCTTCTCCAGCAGCGAGTCTTGCTCCATTAGGGACCCAGCTGTGTGTGGGGTGTGGGTGAGCTGGGAGACCCGCAGCCAAGCCCGCATCTGGGCCGCTGGGCCCCAGTGGTGAAGTGGGCAGGGGCCCCAGGACAGGGGGGGGGGCTCTCTTAGAGCAGGTGGGCCCTGGAAGTGCCAGGCTGGCCCGGGAGTGAGGCAGGGGCTGGACCGAGGGCTGGGCCTGGCCGGGTAGGTAACTTCTCATTCCTGAGCTGCTGTCTTGTGAACACCAGCCCAGAGCACCTGGGGGAGGGGGCCGACTTAGGGCACTGGTGTGTGTGCCCTGGAGATGTGTCCGGTCGGGGGTTCCTGTCCTGAATTCACCCAGGAGCCTCTGTACAGTTCCAGACCCGGGACCTGCACCCAGGGCTGGGGGCTCATCCCAGCCGGGAGGTTAGATGAGCTGAGCCTTTTCCCAGGTCGCCAAGGGAGTGACCTGCAAGCCAGGGCCCTGGGCCGGGCTGCCCCTCAGTGCAGGTCAGGAGCCGGATGGGAAGTGTGGCTGTGGGGAGAGAGGGCCAGCAGTCCCCCGCGGCCCCCCTGCCCCCCTGCTCTGCCAGGCATACCTTGAGGTGGAGGATGGAGCCAAGCCCAGGTGACCTTGACTGGGAAACCCCCACCACGAACGAAAGGGGGGGCCAGTCCCAGCTCTGCTGGGCGGCTCTGCTTCCTGGCCCAGGGGGTGTTGGGGGAGGGGGAACGCCTAGGAGCTGGGGGGAGCGCTGGCCTGTGCAGGGGGCAGATCCAGGGGCGGGGGAGGGGGTGGGGTGCT
>NW_006295816.1:2057779-2060240 GCF_000327345.1 Myotis davidii
TACCACCTCGCCCCCTGGCCCCGACCCCAGGTACCTCCGGACCCCCTCGATCTCCCGCCCCTTCCCTGCACCCCTTGCCAGCCCCAGCTCCTCGGTTCTTTGTTTGAGCGTCTCTCTCTGTCCCTCCCTCTCTCCTCCCTCTCTCCTCCTCCCTCCCGCCTGCCTTCCTCCCTTGCTCCCTCCCACCAGCCTTCTCTCCTTCCTTCCTTCCCTGCTCTCCTCCTGGTGGGCTCCCAGGTGGCGGTGCCTGCTCCTCCTCTGTCCACCCACCTGGGCCAGCTGGCTGGGGAGCCTCTGGGCCTGGGGCTGAGTGGGATGCCTCCAGGAGCTGGCCGAGGGGGAGTGACAACAGAAATGCCCTCCCCGTCCTCCCTCTGTCCTCTCCTTCCTTTCTGCTCCTCTCCTCTCTTCTCCTCCATCCCCCAGGCTGCTAAAGAGGCGGCCTGGACTTGGGCCTCAGGCCCCAAAAGACTCGAACCTCCCACATTCACCCCTTTAAAGGGCTAGAGCATTGTGGGAGGTCCTTGTAGGAGCCCGGGAGGGCAGAGCCCTCCACCTCCATGGACACCTTGGGGGACTCCAACACTCCTTGGTGACCCTGACCTTGTCACCATGAACATGGAGGCAGGAGAAGTGAGGCCATGGAGAGGAGGGGAGGGGAGAGAACCGGAGGCCCCCCTGCCCCCCTACATGGGATCAGAGCTCCCTGAGGGACCCCTCCCAGGCCAGGACCATGTCTCCCAGCTTCTTTGAGCCGCACCCCACTGGCAGGTCAAGTTCCTGAGCAAACACATGCCTGTGTGAACATGTGTGGGCCTGCACGTGAGGGTGTGTGTGTGTGTGTGTGTGTGTCCATGATTGTTAGTGGGGCCTCCCGGTGCACCCCGAGGGGGTGTGGCCGCTCAGCCCTTCCCCACCTGCCCCCCTCAGCCTGCCATTCAGCCAGCACCAGCCTGGTGCCCCCCCGCAGGCAGGGAAGGGGCTGGTTCTGATTCTCCCGCCCCCCCCCCCACCTCCCCAGGAGGGAGCATCTGTGATGGGGGAGATTCGGGGGGAACAGAGAGGCGCCAGCTCCCAGGAGAGGGCCTTCCCCCACCCCAGGGCACCCTTGGGGAATGGCCGGGAGGCCCAGGCTGCACTTCCTGTCCGAGGAACCACGAATGGTTGGCCCTGGCAGGAGAGGTCAGGGCTTGGGGATGCGGGTCAGCGGAGGGCACCAGGTCTGCCCAATGGGGCCTGTGGGGCCTCACCCAGCATGTGTCAGCAGGTGCCAGGGACTCGCAGGCCCAGGCCCTCACCCCACCCCAGGGCCCAGCATTCACCTGGGCCTGCCTCCCACGGGCGGAGGGGGGAGACAGAGCGGGTCAGGGGGCGGCTCTCATTCCAAGGTAAGAGGCCGCCCCCTCTGTGCACAGCCCTCGGCCTGCCGCCCGGGAGAGAGGAGAGGTCACCGCAAACAAGGACCACACGTGGGTGGCCTGGGGGCAAGGGGGGACAGGAGGTGGGGGCTGCTGGCCCATGGTCGTCTTGGTGCCCCCACTGCCGGTGCATCTGGGTGGGGGGCGGGGAGTTGGCGCTGGTTTTTGCTGGGAGGGAGCAATATGTTCCGACAACTGGTGCTGGGCTGCGTTTACCCACAGCCAGTCTGCCTGGGGAGACAACATTGGGAAAACATCGCACTGAGACTTGGACCCGCCGGGGGTGCGCGAGTTCTGCAGGGGAATCTGCAGGCCCGCCCAGGCGGCCGCGGGAAGTCCTTCCGTAGGTCTGACCTGGATCCCTCCTGCTGTGGTTTCAGCAGAAGGAGACGGCTCTTCCCTGCCTCTCCTTTCCTGGCTGCTGCGCTCTTGCACTTTGGGCTGTGTACACGGGCCTCTCGCATTCTCTGCTCTTCCGTGCACCGCGCCCCGATAACCAGGTCCAGATTTCCCTGTCCTGGGTGGAGCAGGCCCCCTCTTCCTCCAGTCTGAGGTGGGAGAGGGATGGGCAGCTCGTTCGGTGGGGGGTGGGCTTGAGGAGGAGCCTGTGGGGAGTGCAGTCGGGGCTGGGGCTGGGGCTGGGGCTGGGGGAGTGAGTCCCCAGTGTTCGCCCCCCACCCCCCAGCCCCGTAGCTCTGCTGACCCAGGGCTGCACCTGGCTGCCTGGTCTTCAGGGCCGTTGGTTACATAGACGAGACAGGGACAAGAAAGTGTGTGAGGTTTGAGTATGGGGGCACTCGGGGCCCTGGCCGAGGGTGTGTGAGGAGACATTGTCACCCTGTTTGTTCAGATGGGGGGCTGAGGTCCTTGGCAGAATTACAGGGGGGCTGGGGGCTGTGGGTGGGGCAGGATGCCCCTGTCTGCTCCCACATCCAATCTCGGTTCTGCCCTCCCAGGTGTCCGGACCACTGAGCTGCGTCCTGGGCCCCTGGCCCCTCCCACGATGCCTGTGGCTGGTCTCCTCCTCTGGGCTTCCCTAGTGA
>NW_006295816.1:2060346-2063821 GCF_000327345.1 Myotis davidii
GGAAGGCTGGGGACTGGGCCACTCAGACATTTTGGAGCAGGGTCCTGAGTCTGGGTCCTTCTAGAGGCAGGGGGGAGTCTCGCCTCGGGCCTGCAGGGGCTCCTCTGAGTGGGAACTGGGCGCTGGCGCTGCCGCGCCCCCAGCTTGTGTTGGCAGAAGCCCTGGCGCCCGCTCTGCGTCTGGTCCTGCCCTGGGCAGCCCCGGGTGGAGGGTCAGAAACCAGCAGACACCGACTCCAGGAAGTGGAGGCGCGGGACCTGCTCTGCAGGGGTGCGGGCGCTGAGGAGCCTCCCTGTGGGTGGAGGTGGGAGGGTTCCCAGGAACTGGGGAGGGTGCTGTGGCTGTGACCGGAGGGCAGGCCACCTGGCGAGCTCTGGCAGAGCATGTGCTGTGGGGACAAGCCCGCGCCCCTACATCCCCCGTGAGCACTCGGAAGTGCCTGAGAGGAGCCAGGGACGGGCTGGGGTCTGCAGAGTGAGAGCGGGTCCCGCAGCTCCATCACCTGAGGCACCGGGAGGCGAACACGCGGGGTTCACGGGCCCTTCCTCGGAGGGGCGTGCGATCGGAAGTCTCCTGTGCCCCTGGGTGAGGGCCAGTGGCCACGCTGGGGCCTGTGGGGCCTGGGTCACTCCCGAGTTCTCAGCGTGGCCCCCCTCTGGCCCGAGGTCACTCAGTCCAGCCGCCGGCCCTGGGTGGGGCGGACTCAGCCTCGGCCAGGTTTCCGGGCACACATGTCGGGGTGAAAGGCTGGGCCCGGCTCTTTCCTTCCTCAAGCCTGGCTGCAGCCCAGCTCGCCTCGCCTCGCCTCACCGTGTGCCGTGTCCCCGCCGAGCCCCTCCTGGCCCCTCAGTGGGGGGATGGGTCAGTGGGGGGATGGGTCAGTGGGGGGATGGGTTAGTGGGGAACGGGTTTCTGAGGGTGAGCGTGGAGGGCAGCCCGTGCAGGGCCTGAGGAACGGGCAGCCCCTGGCCTAGAGCCCCTCGCCTAGGCCAGGAGATGAGCTATTTATTCTGCTGACACCCCCACCCTTTCCTGGTGGAATTCCTCAGAGCAGATCAATAAATCTTGAAGGGGCCTGACTCCCTCTCTGCCCCCCTTCCCAGCAGCCCAGGGTGCAGGCAGGGGGTTAGACCATCCCCTTCCCCCACAGGACGAGGGTGGGGTGGCTTGGTCTCCACACCCCGGGGACCCTGGAGCCCGGCATCCACTCTGGGTTATTTTTGCCATCACCCTGAAGACCATGGGAGGTCGCAGGAGGACGACGCATGGGGAGGCCCTCTGCAGGCTCCTCTTAAACCTCCTTGGCCTGCCGGGGGCAAAGGGGCAAAGGCTTTTGTTCCTGTTTCCCAGAGAGAGAAACCGAGGCTCGGCAAGGGCAAGGCCAAGGTCGGGCAGGAGGCAGAAGTGAGGCCAGAAATAGAACCCTGGTGCCCTGGCCTTGCCGACGCCTGACGCCCACATCAGTCAGGTCGATTCGCTCTCAATTAGCTCTGAAGCCAACACCCGCGGTGACTAAAAGGCCAGCTCCTGGCAGGCGGCCTACGGAGCGCTGACTGCCCTGGCCGCCGGGGTGGGGCTGCGGGAAGCCGGGGCCGCCCATGCCCGGGCCTTGGGGCCTTTGCACACGCAGGTGTCCTGCCCTGAACGGCCTTTCCTGGTCCCCACTGGATCGCGTGTCCTGGTTTTATGGTTAACGTCACTGAGTGTAGCGGATACCCGAGCGCCTACTGTGCGCCAGGCCCTGTGCTGAGCACTGGGGACTCTGCAGTGAACAAGACGGGGTACCTGCCGTCAAACCGGCTGAAAGACAGTGGGCACCCTGTCGCCTGTGCCACCTGGGAGCCCAGCTCTGACTGTGCACCGGGCCCCAGGATGGTCTCAGCCAGGTCATGAGCAGGAAGCGGCCCTCGCTGAGGAGTGAGTCCTCGCCGAGGGTTTGTGGAGTGAGAGCGGAGGCCAGCTCCCGCAGAACCTGGGGTCCCACAGCCTGGTTGTAGCCTGGGAAAGTGGGGCCTCCTCCTGGGCACAGAGAGGGCTGCTCCCAGAAGCACTGGTGGTCACTCTGGCTCCAGGCCTCAGGGACTCGGTCCGGCTGCAGTTGGGAGGCGCTGGCATATGGGGCATTCCTGGCCACAGCACATAAAGAAACAAAGGCAGGAACTGGGCCAGACGTGGGCTTGCTGCCTGCCCGTCTGCCTGGGCACCCCCTGCCCAGCCTCAAGCAGAGGGTGGAGGGGAGAAGGGACCGGGGTTCGGTCAGAGTCGGGGCTCCTGTGGCCCAGCCCTGAGCTCCCATCAGCAGCACGGCCAAGGTCGGGCAGAAGTGAGGGGCCACGTGGGGAGACCCCAGGAGCAGGCAGGGTGTTCTCTGAGCTCAGGGTGCTGGGCCTGGAGAGCCGGGACCGCAGGCCCCTCTGTCCTCCGCCCTCCTCACCAGGCCTGGGTCCCCTTAACCCCAGAGTCACCAACCAAGTCTGGGAGAACAGCTCCCCTCCCCGCACCTGAGAGGGCACCACCTTGGCTGCCGCAGGGAGGTGCCGGCTTGGGGAACGCGCGCTGTGCCAGGGAGCCCCCCACAGGACACCGCTGCTGCCTGGGCCGCATTGGGCTGGGACTTGGGGCCAAGAAGTGTTCCGTGGGGGAAAGAGGTCTTGTGATGACATGAGGGGGCTGGACTGCCGGGGAAACTGAGGCAGGGGTAGGGAGCTGGAGCAGAAGGTCATCTCGCCAAAGCAGGTCGGGAAAGATGCCTCCAATAGGAGTAACTGTGGGAGCCCCTGATGACAGCCAAGTGGCGGCCTCCACAGCCTGAGGCCCTGCTGGTCCGCCCCGCCCGCCCCGGAGCCACTGACATCATTTGCATGTGGCAGCGAAAGCCAGTCTGCACTTTCCTTGTTAGGAGAGGATGAGATGGGAGGTTAGGAGGGGTCACCGTGGGTGGGGGTTGTGCAAACCTCGCTGGCTGGCGCACTGCCCCAGTCCCAGGCCTGATGCACAGACGTGGAGTGAGGTTGGGGGGTGAGAGGACCTACCTGCCCCTCCCGGGGCTCCCAGGCCAGGGGCCAGCCAAACAGGCGTGGAGCCCCAGGTTGCAGGGGAGGCGGTGAGGAGCCTGGAGCCCGGAGCCTCGAGGCCAGGAGCGGCGCCTGGAGCTGGGCAGGCTCAGGTGCTGGGACAGCCACGGGACCTGGAGCGGCACAGCAGGATGGGCGTGTGTTCCTGGATGAGCCAGAAAGAGGGAGGAAGGAAGACCCAACGCGTGAACTTGAGCCCAGATCCCTGCATTTGGGATCAGCTTTCCTGGCAGTGGGAGCGGCCTCCCTCCGGAGGGGGAGCTGGGAAATGGCCACTTGGGGAGTTGGCAGGTCCTGGGGGCTGGCGCCCGCCCCTCAGTTGGCCACCCTCTGCCCTCGGAGGGAGCAGGGGCAGGTCCTGCCTGAGCCCCGCCTGTCAGCCAGGCCAGGGGCTGTGCCTT
>NW_006295816.1:2063843-2064741 GCF_000327345.1 Myotis davidii
CTTCGGCCGGGCCTGCCGTCGGCGGGGGACCCAGCAGGCCAGGCCTGGTCTCGGGCTCCCTGGTACCACGCCCGCCCTCCCTCCTTGGCACCGGGCGGGAGCTGGTGCATGCTCAGGGAGTAAATCATGCTCCTTGGCAGCCCCCGCTGCTTCATAATCGTAAAGAATTTAAAGAGAAACCGCCAAGATAAGAATCTCATCCCAGCTCATAAAAGCATCTTTCACCCTGTGGCTTGGGAGGCGGCCGCGGAGAGAGGGCTCCTGGCTGTCTGCACCTGTCTGCTCATCCCCGCCCTGTGACCCTCCCCTGCCCACCCCCCGCCCCCCCAGGGCAGGGAGCAGGCACTGAAAGTGGGTAGAAAGCAGAGGTGCGGGTAGTGGTGGTTGAGCGGACTGGCCCAGAAGGCAGGCAGACCCCATTCTACCCTCGTCAGTCAGCAGTGTGACCTTGGACCAGTGGCTTCGCCTCTCCCAGCCCTGGTCCCTCCCCGGGCCTGCACGGCTCGGGCTCCTGCTTGCATCCTGGCCATGGGTGGGCCTCAAGTATCTGAGTCCCTCTGTGTCCCCGCTTCCTAATGGGGGTACAAATGGGGCACACGCGGTACCGACCTCATGGTGCTGTTGGGAGGGTTCGCCGTGAGTCCAGCTGTGGCCCCAGTAAAGGAAGCAAGGAGCCCCCCTGCGGGAGGCGGACAGGTGAGGGCCAGTCTGGGGGTGCCCAGGAGCCCCGCACAGCCTCACCCCTCCTTCCGGTTTCTGACCTTTGGAAAGGACTGCAGGCAGGACCCTGAGCCCTGTGGGTGGAGGGGGTCAGGAGGAGAATGGCTGTCGTGGGCATCCTGGCAGACTTCATGGAGGAGGCTACGTCTCAATAGGGGAAGGGAGATGAGGCGAGGGA
>NW_006295816.1:2064774-2065076 GCF_000327345.1 Myotis davidii
GGGCGGGAGCAGGCGGTGTGTGCGGTGGCACCTGGGGAAGGGGCTGCTGGCGGGGGTCGCACGCTTGGTGCCGGGGCGCAGTCTGTACTTGTCCTTGTGACTTTTAAGCTCTTTAATCCCGGAGGTGACATCCGCTGTGGGGAAAATCCAGTGTTAGGAAGGCGTGGGGAGAGGGGGAGCCTTGGAGGGCGGCCAGTCTGGTTGGGCCCACGATCCGCTTCAGGGACCCCTCCTGGGGCGCTATCCTGGCTCCTGCAGCTTGTGCCGGGGACACCAGGCCTGGCTGCTCGCCGGGCATCCGC
>NW_006295816.1:2066144-2066671 GCF_000327345.1 Myotis davidii
GCACTCCGGGGCCTCTGCCAAGGCTGCCCACTGTCCTGTGTCCAACACCTTCCGGTGTCAGTACAGGCCTCCCGCCTGGGCTCCGAGCTCAGCCTCACTGCACCCCCGAGGACGGCCGTGAGCACACATCTGCCCGTGCGGTGCCTCCGTTTCCCCGCCAGATGTGGGGCAGGGGTTGAGACTGTGGGGGCACCTGGGAATCCCGCAGGGACCCCCGCAGTCGGGGAGGACAGAGCAGAGGTGGGGCTGAGCTGCCGCGGTGATTTATGGCAAATGAGCCGTGGAGAGTTTGTTGTCTTTTGCAGCCACAGGGAGGAGGTGCTGAGGAAGGAGCGAGGGGTTTCCGGGCCAGGCTGGAATGTGGGAGGAGGGGCAGGGCCCGGCCTGTGGAACTGGAGGCTCCGTCCCCACCTGGAAAGTGGGTCAGTGCAGCCCTCCCCTCACCACCCCCACTTCTTGGGGCACATTCCTGTGCGAGACGCTCGCCTGACCGGCGTCCTCCCACCCTCCGCCCGGCAGCTCCCTGG
>NW_006295816.1:2067088-2067555 GCF_000327345.1 Myotis davidii
ACCCACACCCCTTAGCGGGAGGGAAGCCTGCCCTCTCCTCGCAGCCTCCTGTCCTCCTGTCCGCCTGTTTACTGAGCAGCGGGGTGTTTACAGAGCCCTTCAGAAGGGCCCGCGTCCCAGAGGCGTCCCATCATGAGGACTCCACCGGGGACAGGCATCTCAGGGATGCAGGCGGCACCCACCCCGCCCTCACCAGGCTGGCAGTGTTGAGGCCCTGCCCCTCCCCCTCCACTCTGGCCCTGGGTCCCTCCCCCCAGGAGAAGACAGTCCCAGGAAGTGGCAGCTCTAGGTGGTGAAATACGGTAACTGGGTCCCCAGTTCAGACATTTAAATTAAATTCAATCAGAGTAGTTATTGAACATAAACACGCCGAGTCATTTACATGTTAATTATGTTGAATGGACTAGAGGCCATAATTAGTTGCTAATTGGGTGAGAGCGGCTGTAATTGGTATTGTTGGCACCGAC
>NW_006295816.1:2067606-2069866 GCF_000327345.1 Myotis davidii
GGGCGAGTGTGGGTGGGTCCTGGGGAGCCCTCTGGGTCTCCAGTCTGGAGAGCCTGGCTCAGGGGTGGGGTCAGAGGGGACAGATATTGAGGGACTTGGGGCCAGAGCCTATGCCCTTAAGGAGGCAGCTCAGACCCAAGGCAGAACCCCTGGATCTGGCTTCTAGGGGTTTCCATCCAGAACATGGGGGGGACGGACGGGAGAGCAGCCCCTAGAGCAGTGGTTCTCAACCTTCCTCATGCCGCGACCCTTTCATACGGTTCCTCATGTTGTGGTGACCCCCCAACCATAAAATTATTTTCGTTGCTACTTCATAACTGTAATGTGGCTACTGTTATGAATCGTCATGGAAATATCTGATCTGCAGGATGTATTTTCGTTGTTACAAGTTGAACATAAAGCACAGTGATTAATCACAAAAACAATATGTAATTATATACGTGTTTTCCGATGGTCTTAGGTGACCCCTGTGAAAGGGTTGTTCGACCCCCCCAAAGGGGTCGCGACCCACAGGTTGAGAACCGCTGCCCTAGAGCATGGGGACCTGGACCTGAACAGCTGGGAAAGCCGGAGGGAGGCCCCTGGGCACAAGGGCAGGTGCCTGCTGGCATGTCCCCGGGATGCGGGGGCCTGGGTTGGCCTGGCCAGTGTTGGAGTCTTGGCCGCGGAGCCGGGGTGTGTACGCTGAGCAGGGGGAAGCTGCCTGCAAATCTTTGGGGCTGCCCTGCCTCCAGCTCAGGGGCCGGGGCTCCCTGGGTTGCAGGGCTGTGGCCAGGGGCTGAGGCCTTCCGGCTGGGAGCCAGGGGCCAGCCCAGCCCCGGACCCTCCTCTGGGGCCCCTCGCCACAGTCGGGGAGGGAGGAAGGGGCTGGGGGCCACCCCTCCCTAGGGCCCCCAGGGTGTCTAGTGGGGCCTGGCTGCACTCTGCCACTCATGCTATTGTCACTGCTACCGCCTCCATGTCCGCCTCGGTTCCCTCCTCGAAGGGCAGGGATGAGGCCTGAGAGGCCCTGGCCCCATTTCTTTCAGCTCAGGATTAGGGCTGCACCAGCCCACGTGAGGTCAGAGATCAGGCTGGGCTGCGGGGACCTGTCCATCACCCCCAGGACCAAGCACAGCCGGGGGAGGGGCCCTGTCAGTCAGCGCCCGCTGCTTTGTGGAGCTGTAACCAAGGGGGCGGACGCCCACCTCCACGGCCAGAGCCCCTTTCTGTGTGTCCTGGAGACGGGCAGCAGGGGTCGGGGCCCCTGCACTTGGGGTCCGCGGGGAGGGCTGCGGACACGCCTCCTCAGCGCCGCCCTCGCCCACCACCTCCTTGAAGTCAGGCAGCATCAGCGGCTCCCAGAGAGCAGGCTCCGGGGACCCCGGGCTCAGCCCTGCCACTGCCAGCTGCCCTCCGCCCGGCGTCCTGGGCGGGACCCTGGGGCCTTGAGCGTCAGTGGCCATGGGGAAGGGGGAGGCGGACGCTGCGGAAATGAGGTGTCTGATGCCAGAAGAGGCTCTTCCTTCCCTGATGACGGGAAAAGCCTTCCCGGATGTTGCCCCACGCAACCTGTGCCCAGCCCGGGTGAGGGCGGGGGCGGGGCGCCCTTCCGGGAGGTTCCCCGGCACGTCGCCCTCCCTCCCCAAGGTCAAAGCTTACCCAGGCTGAGTCCCAACACCCACAGAGCCCTTGATTGCACCCCTGCCCCTCCCTCAGCATTGCCCTGGGGGCACCACTGCCATCAGAGCTGGGCCTGGGCCAGTGGGACACGCGCAGAGGTGGGGACTGGCCTGAGGACATCACCAGGCTGGGTCCGCGGCCCCACACACACACCCATGTCCCCTCGGCCCCCAGATCCTTGGCCCAAGTCCTTGCCTGCCCCTTAGGGGGGCTGGGACACCTGCTGATGACCCGGTCAGAGCAGGAGGCTGGGCTGGGGCTGGGGCTGGGGTCCCCTGCCCTGCCCTGGGCTCCTTGGAGGAACGAAGGCCCCCAGGTTCATTGCCCTGGGCAGGGTGGGGAGTGGGGACAGGACCCCAGGGGTACTCCCCGCTGTGACCTGAGGGGAGCACACTGCCCTGGGAGCCGGGCCTGCCGGCTGTGGCGGGCCTTGTTTAATTCTCTCCTACCATCGGGATGAACCGCACCAACCCCGGGGCCCTGGGAAACTCCCGGGCTCTCCCTGTCTCCCTCAGGTGGCTGCTGCCGCTGGTGGTTTGGGGTCTTGCTCTGCTCCTGTGGGTCGGACCAGGGAGAGCCAGGTTGGAGTTAGGGAGAG
>NW_006295816.1:2069880-2075568 GCF_000327345.1 Myotis davidii
CCTTGCCCTCTGCACTCCCCACCCCAGCACTAGGACATGGGGGGCAGGGACGGGGCAGGGCAGATGGTGACCCCAGGAGGCCGCTTCCATGGGGAAGGACCTCCTCTCCCGCCCAGGCAGGGATGGTCCAGAATGCTCAGCGCTAGCATCCCCGCCCCCCCGCCCCCCATGTCGGTGCTAGGAGCGCCCAGGAGACGGTGTGGTGGGAACCTGAAGTTCCGCAGAGCCTGGCCGTGGTCACGAAGCCTCCTCAGACCAGGCCCTGCCCCACCCACAGGCCTCCCCGCAGTTTCCAGTCCCCGAAACATCGCGTCCTGTGACAACAGAGCCATTGACGCCACATCCCGTGGCTGCTGGGAGCCCTCCCAAGGGTCCTGAGTCATGTGCCCTGTTGATGGAGGACAAGTCACCTTCCGGCCCTGGCTGTCCCATGGACAGTGTCCGTCCCCCCCCTCCCTCGGGCTGGCTTGGCCGGCCACCTTCCTCCTGTCCAAAGGGCCGTGGCCTCAATGGGACTCCCGCCTTCCACGCCCTCTGGCTGTCACCTTCCTGCCTCTGCCTCCCGCTAGCCTCCTGTCCTGTCTGTGAATGGAGTTGAGAGGCAGGTGTCAGATCAAGGCCAGTCTCCTACGCCCGTCTGTGTTAGTTCCATCATCACTGGGTGAGGGGTCTGCCCCCCTCACAGGCCGGGGTGGGGCCCGGAGTGCGGGGGCTTTGAGCCAGGGGGGACTTGGACTTGGGGCTCGGGCATGGGGAACCCCAGCATGACCGAGGGGCTGAAGGGCCGAGGGGGAGGCCTGGACCCTGGAGGCCCAGGCTGGGCAGCGGTGGAGGGCTGTGGCTGTTGCGTCCCTGGGTCTACGTGTTTGGAGCCCCCCCCGCGCCCAGTGTGTGTGTCTGAAGGTGCCAGCTCGGGCCTGTGCCTCCCTCCCCTCCATTGCCCCCAAACACCCCCTGTCCCAGCAGGACGGGGATGGGCACAGCCACGCCATGCCCCCAGCCAGGGTATAAATAGTCCTGGCGGGCTGTCCCAGCTGGGGGGGCTCTGCTGGCAGCCCCGCTTCCTCTCTGGCCACTTCCTGGCTCGGGGTGGGGGAGTGTTTACTTTCCTGTTGTCACTATGGCTGGGTGGCCAGGCGGGGGACTCCAAGTGGCCCGACAACAGGTGCAGGACAGGTGCCCAGGCTGCCCTGCCCAGGACTTCAGAGGCGCCGCCGGCCTGGGGGCGAGGCCGCAGCCAGGCCGGGATCGGCCCTTTGATCCCTCGGCGTCCCTGCGTCCCAGAGGTTGGCCGAGGTCATCACCTGTATTCCCTTGTCGCCGCACCATCAGGCTGGACAGGCAAGGCCTCTGCCTGCCCTCAGCCCTCCCACGTGGGCTCTGGTCGGCTGAGGGAGTCCCCTGGCTGCCCTCCCTCCGCAGGCCCCTCCCAGCACATCCGGGAGCTCTGGCCAAGGCTGCCCTCACCACGGCCCCTCCAGCGCTGCTCCCAGCCCACAGCAGGGGCCAGGGCGGCCAGGCCATTCCAGGCAGCTGCCTGAAGGTGACCTTGACTGATGGGTGGGACCACCTCAGGCCGCCCTTTAGGGCCTTGGATCCCAGCTGTTCTCCCTCTCCAGGCCTCCCACTTGATTGTTCCACCTGTGAGATGGGTAACTAACCACCTGTGAGATGACTAACCACCTGTAAGATGGGTAACCAGCTGTGAGACGGGTAACCACCTGTGAGATGGGTTAGCAGCTGTGAGATGGGTAACCAGCTGTGAGACGGGTTAGCAGCTGTGAGACGGGAGCAGCTGTGAGACGGGTAACCAGCTGTGAGACGGGTAACCAGCTGTGCGACGGGTAACCAGCTGTGAGATGGGTAACCACCTGTGAGATGGGTTAGCAGCTGTGAGATGACTAACCACCTGTGAGACGGGTTAGCAGCTGTGAGACGGGTAGCCAGCTGTGAGACGGGTAGCCAGCTGTGAGACGGGTAACCACCTGTGAGACGGGTTAGCAGCTGTGAGACGGGTAACCAGCTGTGCGACGGGTAACCAGCTGTGAGATGGGTAACCACCTGTGAGATGGGTTAGCAGCTGTGAGATGACTAACCACCTGTGAGACGGGTTAGCAGCTGTGAGACGGGTAACCAGCTGTGAGACGGGTAACCACCTGTGAGACGGGTTAGCAGCTGTGAGACGGGTTAGCAGCTGTGAGATGGGTAACCAGCTGTGAGACAGGTAACAACCTGTGCGACGGGTAACCAGCTGTGAGACAGGTAACAACCTGTGCGACGGGTAACCAGCTGTGAGATGACTAACAACCTGTGGGACGGGTAACCAGCTGTGAGATGACTAACAACCTGTGGGACGGGTAACCAGCTGTGAGACGGGTAACCAGCTGTGAGACGGGTTAGCACCTGTGAGATGGGCTAGCAGCGGGGAGACAGTTGGGCATGACCCCGGGTGAATGCCTCATCCGATTCAGGACGTGTGTGCACGTGTGCAGCCTGGGCCCTGTGCAGACACGCATGTGCCCTGCGTGCCGCCATCTCAGGCCTCTGTGCTGGTGACATTCATCCTCCTCATTACCTTCCCTCTCCTCCTGAGCTAAGAGTATTTGGGGGGTGGGGTGGGGGGGGCTTGCCAGGGAACCCCTGGCTCTCTCCATCCCAGGGTTTCCTGAGTCCTGTGGGTGCCACTGGCCAAGTTCCCTCCTGTCCTTCCCTCCCGGGAGGAGGACTTCCCCCGGCTCCTGGGGGAGGGAAGGACAAGCTGCCGGCTTCACGCAGGAGAGAAACCGAGGTCCCTGTCCCGTCCTGGGGCTGCCGCAGTCCCGGGGCCTCTTCCCGGAGAAAGCGCTCCTGGCTGCTCAGAGCGCCTGAGAATCCCACCGTTAGCAGCCGTGGGCCTGGGGAAGCCCCGTCCATCGGGCAGTGGCCGCAGTCGGGCGTGCCCGTGGCCTGGCTAACCCACTCAGACACAGTGCTAGCTTTGCCCTCTGTCTGGTGGTGAGGACAGGGCACCCGGCTCTGTGCCAACGTCTGCCGTCTGCGGGCTGTCCTGAGCTCGCCTGCCCCCACCGCCCGTTCATTAACCCTTTGAGGTCCTGCGGGCGCTGGCCCCGCCCTGGCATCAGCCCGACCAGAGCAGACGCTTTGATGCCGCCACACTCGCTGGCTCCTGCCCAGTCCTTTCATTGGGGCCCAGGCCTGCGGGATGGCCGAGGATCAGGGCTTCAGCTTTGGGTGTGGCCCCTCTCTGCTGACCCACCTGTCCCTTTCTCCTCCCAGCAAGTCAGCAGCTAGGTCAGTGGTCGGCAAACCGCGGCTCGCGAGCCACATGCGGCTCTTTGGCCCCTTGAGTGTGGCTCTTCCACAAAATACCACGTGCGGGTGCGCACGTACAGTGCAATTGAAACTTCATGGCCCATGCGCAGAAGTCGGTATTTTGTGGAAGAGCCACACCCGAGGGGCCAAAGAGCCGCATGTGGCTCTCGAGCTGCAGTTTGCCGAGCCACAGTTTGCCAACCACTGAACTAGGTAACTAGATCCCGGCCGGTGTGGCTCAGTGGTTGAGCATCGCCCTATGAACCAGGATAGTCACAGTCTGATTCCCAGTCAGGGCACATGCCCGGGTTGTGGGCTCGAGCCCCAGTGTGCGGCGTGTAGGAGGCAGCCCATCAATGCTTCTCTCTCATCATTGATGTTTCTCTCCCTCTCCCTCTCCCTTCCTCTCTGAAATCAATAAAAAATATATATAAAGTCAGGGACTAGAGAGGAAGCTAAGTGCTCCCTGGAGGCGAGGCTGGGGATGAAGATGACCGAGTGGTGGGGGACCCCCTCTGCTAAGGGGGGTGTGACTGGATGGTCTCCAAGGGCCCTAACTGCTGCCCCGCCCCCACCCACAGAGCTGAAGGCCACGGGCACTGCCCACTTCTTCAACTTCCTGCTCAACACCACGGACTACCGCATCCTGCTCAAGGACGAGGACCACGACCGCATGTACGTGGGCAGCAAGGACTACGTGCTGTCCCTGGACCTGCACGACATCAACCGCGAGCCCCTCATTGTAAGGGCCAGCCCAGACGGGAGGGGGGCGCGGGCGCGGGCAGGGGCTGTCCCGCAGGCCGCACCTGACCCCCGTGTCCGGCAGATCCACTGGGCGGCCTCCCCGCAGCGCATCGAGGAGTGCGTGCTCTCAGGCAAGGATGGCAACGTGAGTGCGTGTGGTGGGGCCCGCAGGGGACGGGGCGGTGGGCAGGGACTCCCGGGAGGCAGGGGGCCAGGCAGGCACGTGGGTACCTCCCGGCTTTCCATCCGGCCCCAGGGTGAGTGCGGGAACTTCGTCAGGCTCATCCAGCCCTGGAACCGAACACACCTGTACGTGTGTGGGACTGGCGCCTACAACCCCATGTGCACCTATGTAAACCGTGGCCGCCGGGCTCAGGTAAGCCTGCGCCCCCTCCCCCCCAGCTGCCCCCATCGGAGGCTCCATCCAGGGTTCTGATGGGAGGAGGGGCGTGAACCCCGGCCCTGCCACTCCCAGCCCTGTGACCCTGGGTGAGTGACCTCTTTCGCCCCTCAGAACCTCAGTTTCCTCGCCCGAAAATGGGCTCATAGTGCCTTTCTCATAGGTCGGTGTGAGGAGGAGGCAGTGAGCTAACTCCCAAAGCTCTTAGCATGTGCCGGGCACGTGGCAGGCACCCGCTCCACACGTGGCAGCGGCTCCCTGGGCTGTGCCTGTGGATGGAGCCCGCAGCAGCTCCTGCCACTCAGCCGGGGACGGGGGGTCGGGGGGAGCTGCCCCTTCCCCAGCTCTGCCCACCCTTCCCGCTTCTGCCCTTTTCCATTTCCATGTGGGCACGTGTGTGGCTGGCGTGACCTTGTAGAGCGTATGTAGGAGTGACTGGACCTAGGGGCACGTGTGTGCAGGTGTGCGCCAAGTTGTGTGTATGTGTGCATGCACAGGCGCATCTGTGTACTCCGGGGGCCAGGTGCTCACGTGTGTTCCTGGCATGTGTGGTGTGAGAGGCTGGCAGCCCGAGCCCGCTCCCCCAGCCCCTGCCACCCCCGGCTCTAACCCCTGTTCCTCGTCTCCTCAGGCCACGCCCTGGACCCAGATGCAGGTGGTCAGAGGCCGAGGCAGCAGAGCCACGGACGGTGCCCTCCGCCCGACGCCCACAGCCCCACGCCAGGTGGGCTCATCCCTCCAGGCCCACGCCAGGCAGCCCTGCCTCTGAGCTGAGCTCCTCCTGGGCCCGGCCTTCCTGCCAGGACCCTGTACCCAGGCCAGGGTGCCCTGTCTCTGTGCCCCTCCCAGCCCCTCCCCTGCAGTGATTCTGAAGGCCCCAGCGGGATTCATGTCCGCTGTGTGCACCCTGCAGGCGAGAAATCATGAAGCCACCAGGTGGGGAAGACGGGAGCCTGGGGACAGCCATGCCTGAGCCCTCAGGGTACATGTGTGTAGACATGCATGAGCACATGCCAACATATGTGTGGGCACACATTTGCTCTCAAGCCCACATCTTGCTCAGCACTCAAGTGAGAATATGGCACATGTGTGCAGTCCGGCATCTCTCTCAGGGGTCCGTGCCCCAGGCCTCCATGGGTCCCCGGTCGGCACAGGGGCGGGAGGGGCAGAGCTGTCTGTCACTGGTCCTGACCTGGGACTGGGCTGGGGGCTGGGGGCTGGGGCTGGGCAGG
>NW_006295816.1:2075639-2078019 GCF_000327345.1 Myotis davidii
CCGTCAGACTGCGTGTGCGCCAGCGTGTGAACAGTGGGCGCCGTGTGCCGCAGTGAGCGTGCCCAGCTGTGTGTGCAGCTGCAGTGAGCGTGCCCAACTGTGTGTGCAGCTGCAGTGAGCGTGCCCAGCTGTGTGTGCAGCCCCATGTGTGCTGGATGTCTCGTGTGCAGAGTGAAACTGGAGACGGGCCTGTGCACACCTCCCATCACCTCCCCTGCCACCCGCTGCACCTCCTGCCTCTGCGCCTCTCCTCTCCCTCCTCCTCCCAGGAGCTCCTCCCGGTCCCGTGCCTTCACCAGCCTCCCTCCTGGCATCTGCAGGGCAGGGCGGGAGGCTCTGTGAATTCCATGTGGTTTGGGTGGGACCCTTCCATGCCTGGCTCCCTGGGGAGACCTGGAGGCCCTGGGGGGAGGGGGGGGCAGGCAGAAGGCCGTGGCCTATTAGTCGGTCCTGAGGACCACGGGTGCGTCACAAAGCCTGGGGCACGGTGACCTCAGAGCCCTCTGACCTGATGGCAAAGGACAGGACCTTTGGCCAGTGCCCCTGCCCTGACCAGGTGGCTGTCCTCCTGGGCCCAGGGCAGACAGCCACAGCTCAGTCTTCCTGACCCAGTGGGCGTGGAGGGGCTTTAGCCCTGTGAGCCCGCCCCGTGCCTTCTCATGGCCCCCAAAGCAGAGCGCTCAGACCTGGGACCAGGCAGCGCCTCCCTTGGAACCTGCAGTGTGGCCCTGCCCTGGGCCGCCTGGCTGGACAGAGTTCCAACCCGGGATCTGGGGAGTGAAGGGCGGTGGCTTCGGGGTAACCCTGGGCTGTTGACCTTACCCTTCCTTTCGGCCGTGGGACCAGCCTGCAATGCTGAGCCGCCCTCTGCCCTGCAGGATTACATCTTCTACCTGGAGCCTGAGAGACTCGAGTCAGGGAAGGGCAAGTGTCCATACGACCCCAAGCTGGACACAGCCTCAGCCCTCATCAGTGAGTGCCTGCCCCACCCTGTCCTACAGCCCGAAAGTGTGGCCTCTGCTTCCCCCAGGGGACGTGCTGACCCTGAACCCCCCAGTGGGCCCCACCTGGTGGGGAGAGGGCTACAGACAGACCCCAGTGTGAGTGAGCTGAGGGGCAGAGACTGGGCAGATGGTGTGGAGGGGCCAGATCCCACCCTGCAATCCAGTGTGGCCGCGGGCTGCCTGGAGGAGAGGACGGGACAGGCTGAGTCGATATGGGGGTAGGGGTGGTCGATAATCCCATCGCATGTCCTCGGTTTGCCTGGGAGGCTGGGAGAGGCCGACGGGGGGCACCCGTGGGGATTCCTGGCCCCATGACCCGCTGCGGGAGTGTTTTGGTCTGGCCAGGTGTCTGGGGAGGTTGCGGGAATGTTCTCTGAGGAGGGGTTCTGTCTGGGCCTCAGGAGCAGCTGCTGCCCCTCCCAGAGCCCCCCGCTGACCCTGGTCCCTGCACAGTGCCTGTCCTCTGGCTGCCCAATCCAGTCTGCCTCTCGGAGCAGCTGCTGGGCACTGTGCCACCTCGGCGGTGCCAGGCCCTGGGGCAGGGGATGGGCATTTTCCTCCCATTGTGGCGAGTGAGAAGGTCCTAGCCCAGGGGTGGGCAAACTTTCTGACTCAAGGGCCACAGTGGGTTCTTAAACTGGACCACAGTGGGTTCTTAAATTGGACCGGAGGGCCGGAACAAAAGCATGGATGGAGTGTTTGTGTGAACTAATATAAATTCAAAGTAAACATCATTACATAAAAGGGTACGGTCTTTTTTTTTTTTTTTTTTTTAGTTTTATTGATTTCAAACGGGCCTTGCCCTAGCCTGATGGTAAAGGCTGCGGGGACAGGGCCTGCCCGGGAGGCTGGGTAAAGCCTCCAGGTGTTTTGTGAACCGGATGTCAGCACCTTCGGGGCGGAGATGTTGTTAAAAGTTAAATTATATGGAGTTACAATTAACTCAGTTACTTTAAAAAAGGTACATGCTTCCTGATACCTTACAGCTCACTGTCCTCCTGAGGGTGCTGGCCTGTGCCACCTGTGGGTGGAACGCTGTGAGCGGTGTGGCCCTCCCTGGGGCCGGCAGCTTCTCCCCCAGGAACGGGCTCTGGCTCTGATCAGAGCTCCTTGCAGCTGAAGCCCCGTCTCCAGGGCCCGACCCGCCTTGCCAGGCACCCTCTCACCAGGGCCCTGGGCAGCCCAGGGAGACGGGCTTGCCCTGCAGGTCACGTGGGCTCCTGACATCCGCCCGGGTCCTGGCAAAGGGCGGCCCCTGATGACCCTCCCGCCCACAGACGAGGAGCTCTATGCGGGCGTGTACATCGACTTCATGGGCACGGACGCCGCCATCTTCCGCACCCTCGGCAAGCAGACGGCCATGCGCACGGACCAGC
>NW_006295816.1:2078986-2079959 GCF_000327345.1 Myotis davidii
ATAAATGAGAATTTTAAAAAAATTGCCTATCTAGTCCTAGCTTCCCTCTCAACATGCTGCGCCCCCCAAATACACCACTATCGTCACGGAAGCCCCACCAAGACAGACACACTGGAAGGCGTCTCAGGGGCCGGCGAGCTCTTGGCCTTGAGTGCACCGGCACTTTATAGAGAGAAGCATTTGGTTAATCCTCCCCAGAGGATATCCTTTCCGTTGATTTTTAGAGAGGGTGGGAGGGAGGGGGAGGGACACACTGGCTGGTTGCCTCCCGCACAGGCCCCATCGGGGCCGGGATGGAGCCTGCAACAGAGGTACGTGCCCTGGACCAGAATCGAACCCGGGGCCCTTCAGTCCATGGGCCAACGCTTTATTCACTGAGCTAAACTGTAAAGCTGAAATTTTTATAAAAAACACCATTTATACACGGCTGTGCAGGCTGAGACACAGCTCAGCCAGGGTCGGGGAACAAAGCTGGTGGACAGTGTGGCAGCTGCTCCTGGGGGGCTGCTCCTGGGGGCGGGCTGCTCCTGGGGGGCTGCTCCTGGAGGGCTGCTCGGGACCTGGAAGCTGGAGGGAAGAGTTCAGGGCAGAAGCGGGAGGCGGGCTGGTCAGCGTGTGGCTGCCAGCAGGTGGGGGGGCGGGGTGGTAGGAGGTGATTCGCTTGATCTTGGGGTGTTAAATGCAGCGGGCAGTACCGCTCCATGCGGTCAGCTGAGGTCAGGGAGGTGAACTCGGAGGCTGGGCAGGGGAGGGGTAGGGAGGGGAGGGCATAGCCGGGCATTAGAGTTCAGGCCCTGCAGGGCTGGGTGGGGCGGGGTGAGGAGCATCCAGAGGAAAGAGACCACAGGGCCGGGGTGGGGGGACGTGGAAAGGGAGTGGTCAGCTCTGCAGAAGGTGGCCACGAGGCCTGGCTCAAGGGGCCGGGCAGGTGGCCGTGGCGTCGGCACTGTGGGACCTGGGGCCTCCACTGGGG
>NW_006295816.1:2080203-2081723 GCF_000327345.1 Myotis davidii
CATGAAGTCCCAAGGACTACCCCGACGAGGTGATCAACTTCATGCGCAGCCACCCGCTCATGTACCAGCCCGTGTACCCGCTGCAGCGGCGGCCGCTGGTGGTCCGCACGGGCGCCCCCTACCGCCTCACCACCGTCGCCGTGGACCAGGTGGATGCGGCCGATGGGCGCTATGAGGTGCTTTTCCTGGGCACAGGTACCCACTGCTGCTCCCAGCCCCTCCTGCGCTGGGCCCACGGGTGGAGGGGGCTTCTCCATGGGGCTGGGACCTACGCTCTTGGGGTTGCTACAGGCTGGGCAAGGTCAGCTCTGCCCCCTTCATCCTGTGGAGGCTTCTCCCTGTTGCCAGGGTAGCAGACTAGGGGTGGGCAGACCCCATTCTCATCCCTGGGGGACAAGAGACCCTGTACGGGCAGGAGAAGGGGGACATGGCTGACACTTCCAGGATATGTGGGTCCAAATACTGCCACGTGCTCTCGTGTGCACCTACGTGAAGGGCACCCCCCACAGCTCCAGCAGCCTCTGCACGGGCCGCCAGCGCCTGCTCTGAGTGGTGCCCAGCCAGGGTCTGGTGGAGGGGCGCCCCTCAACCCCGGCCAGTCCTCTCAGAGACCTCTCCCCGCTATCGGGGAGGCTTCAGCCCTGGCACAGAGCTGCTGACCACTGCCCCTGGGGTCGGGCCCTGGTGGGGAAGGGGCTGAGGCCAGTGCCCCTTCCCCAGTGCCCTCAGCCCACTGAGGCCCTGCCCGGCCCGTTCCAGACCGCGGGACAGTACAGAAGGTCATCGTGCTGCCCAAGGACGACCAGGAAATGGAGGAGCTCATGCTGGAGGAGGTGCAGGTCTTCAAGGTGGGTGTGGCCCCGGCCTGTCCTCGCGGGGCCCTCAGTGCCAGCGCCCGACCTCAGAGCCCAGGGCGGGGCCGGGAAGGCCCCAGAGCCCCGGGCTGACCCTTCTCTCCTCCCAGGACCCAGCGCCCGTGAAGACCATGACCATCTCCTCCAAGAGGGTGAGTTTCAGTGGGGCGGGCTGCGGGGAGGATGGCGCCCGCTCCCCTTGGGGGTCATGCCCTGGGCACAGGGGTGGGGAAACTGAGGCACAGAACAGGAAGGGAAGGGGCTGCCTGGGGGAGGGAACTGACCAGCCCCTCCCCCACCCCCTCCCCAGCAACAACTGTACGTGGCCTCTGCTGTGGGCGTCACGCACCTGAGCCTGCACCGCTGCCAGGCCTACGGGGCTGCCTGTGCCGACTGCTGCCTCGCCCGGGACCCCTACTGCGCCTGGGACGGCCAGGCCTGTTCCCGCTACACCGCGTCCTCCAAGAGGTGTGCACCCCAGACCCGGGGGGTTCTAGCCCCAGGCCCCACCCTGGGGGTTTGGAGGTGGAGGTGAAGTCACCCAGAGGGAGTCCGTGGCCCTGGTCTCAGGGCGCAGGGCCTGGGAGGGCGAGTTCCCTAGGCAGCTCCGTCAGTGGCTCTCCTCACCCAGGCGGAGCCGCCGGCAGGACGTCCGGCACGGGAACC
>NW_006295816.1:2082201-2082709 GCF_000327345.1 Myotis davidii
GGGGGAATGTGAGCAGGAGCCCATCTGGGCAGCGTCGGTCTAAGAAAGCTGCCGGCTCCCTCCTGGAGGAAGCACCGGTGAATGAGCCACATGGGCACTCGGGTAGGGCCCACAGTGTGAGGCCTCACAGGCGGCCTCTGCGTGCAAGCCCCGAGCGGCACCGTCCGAGGGCCCCCAGGCAGGGCGCCGGCACTGGTGAGCTCCGGTGGATAGAATCCCGGGGGCACCCTCCTCACGTGGGATTTCTCTGAGGGAGGCCCAGGGGGTGTTCTCAGGAAATAGACGTTCTCTGTGTGCGCTCCCCAATTCTCATCATACAGAACCCCCACAGCCACACTCCAGAAAGGGAATTGTGTGACGCCTCATTCAGATGCTGGGTTAAACCCTTCCTGCGGGTTTCTCTTGCTCTATGGGAACCCCTCAGGGTGCCCCGCATGGAATGGCCACAGGTGGCCTGACCGAGAGCTAGGGGGTGGCAGGGGGCCCAGCCCTGAGCCCGTCCCTGCCT
>NW_006295816.1:2083525-2085432 GCF_000327345.1 Myotis davidii
GGATCCACGGGACACGGAGGGAGCGAGCGGCACTGGACAGGCACGGACTGTACACCCTCGCCAGCGTGCGCTGTGCCTGAGCCGCCGGCATAGCCGTGGACGGAGGACTGCTCGCGGACGGGGTGGGAAGGGGGCAGCCGCACTCGGAGGGAGGGAAGGTGTGCGGGCCATCACAGGACCACAGGACGGCCCTGCCTGGGAGGGGGCACTCGGTCAAGGCCGGCCCCTGCCCAGGTATTTATTCTCTATTTATTGGGGATGAGAAGAGGAGCCCTGTGTGGGTGGGGCAGCCCGTCCAGCCCTCACTGCCTGGCCATCTCCCTCCTCTTGGCTGTTCTGTGCCAGTGGCTTGGGCTGGCGAATAGCAGAGGGGCCGGCACAAGCAGGGCTGCGGGCAGAGGGGGCTGTGGCAGAGGCCTGGGGACAGCAGGGGCTCCCCGGGGATCCCTCCTGCCCCCACTTCAGATGAGGGGTGTACATAGCTCTGGGGGGCAGTTGGGCAGGCGGACGGGGCTCCCGGAGGCCCTCGCCTCCCGGCCACAGTGCCCTGGGTTCCATCTTGTTAATAAACACTGGCTCTGGGACTGGACTTCGGCTTCTCCTTGGCAAGGGCAGGAGGGTGGGGGTTCAGCCCATGCCCGGATCTGCCCCTGCTGCCCCCCCACACACACACCCTGTGCAGCCTGGCCACCGGTTCCCCGTTATCTCCTGCAGGGAGGCGGCTTCCCTTCCTCATTCAGGTGTCCGATCCTCCAGCTCGCCTCACCCGGCTGTGTCCAGCCTTGTGCCAGCCCTGAGGCCAGACAACACCACAGCCCCCCCCCCAGCCCCACCCCAGCAACAGAACCATCCTGCCTGCCTGCGTCTAGGCCAGCGGTTCTCAACCTGTGAGTCGCGACCCCTTTGAGGGTCGAACGACCCTTTCACAGGGGTCAGCTAAGACCAATGGAAAACACATATATAATTACATTGCTTTTGTGATTCATCACTATGCTTTCATTATGTTCCATTTGTAACAACGAAAATACACCCTGCATATCAGATACTTACATGACGATTCATCACAGTAGCAACATTACAGTTATGAAGTAGCAACGAAAGTAATTTTATGGTGGGGGGTCCCCACAACATGAGGAACTGCATTAAAGGGCCGCGGCTTTAGGAAGGTTGAGAACCACTGGTCTAGGCTCTGCAGAGGGTCCAGGCTGAGCAAATGCCGAGGTGGGAGACGGGGTGGCTGGGGAGGCCCGAGAGGAGCAAGTGGGCTGGCGCCCTGGGCCAGGGGTGGTCAGGCCGGCAGCCACAGCGAAGCTCTGGGAGGCCCGTGGGTCCAGCAGGGCAACGGCCTTACCTGGTGGCCAGGGCGCCGGGGGGACAAGAAGGCAGTGGGTTGGCCTCACTTTAAATAAACTCAAGATGCAGAAAACAGGTTTGTGGCGGCTTAACCAACCTGGGCTCCTGCACCCCAAGCCCCTGGGCAGAGGTGGGGGTGGAGGTGGATGAAACCTGAGGCTGAAATGGAACAAACAACCTTTGGCTCCCGGACAGGTTCCCGTCCCCCAGCAGGAGAGATGGTGAACCCGTGGGGAGCCGACACCCACATGCGTGTCGGGCATGAGGAGGCAGCCAGGTTTCCGGAGGGAGCCAGGCGGGAGGCTCAGGGCCCTGGAGGGAGACTCGGGAGCCCAGGTTTGGGTCTCCGATGGGGGTGGGGAGTCTCCAGAGCCTGGGAACCCAACACTCCAGGCTCAGCGAACCCCATCCCAGCAGCGTGCCTTGTCCCGCCCAAACCCATGGCACAGACCACAACCCCGGAGCTGCGTGCCTCAGCGAGCCCTAGGCAGGGTCCAGAGCAGGAGCAGAGAGATGGCCCCACCCTCTCTCCCCATGCGGGGGGGGGGGGGGGG
>NW_006295816.1:2085484-2086825 GCF_000327345.1 Myotis davidii
CCCCCGCTGAACAGACCCATAAAACAGTCTCTGGAAGCGCCTGGCCACCCCTGCTGGTCAGAGACCGTATTGCACTGAAGTAAGGACACGTGTAAGCAGGCATGTGACTGCATGCACACGGGTATTCACACGCACACATGTACATGCCCACAGGCACATAGGCAAGTGCATGCTAACGTGTGTACATGCATGCACATGTACATGCATTTATATATCTGTACACACCCCGAGGGCAATCCACACGTGTGTATAAGCTCATGTGTGCATGAAATGTAAAAACCACATACATGCACACTTGTACACAAACAGGTGTGCCTCGGCACTCAGGCACTCACGGGCACACGTGTGCACTAAAGTACAGACGGGCAGACGTGTGTCATGTCATTGCCTTACGTGGTGCCAGCAAAGGATAGACAGGCCGCTAGGCACACAGAGCAGGCGTGCACCCCACCCAGTCCACGGCATCATGGCAGGTCGGGGCGCCGCCAGGTCCCGCCAGCCTCCGTGTGGCACACATGGAATGTCCTCCTTTGCCTCTTGACGCCTGGAGAGCAGAGCACTTCCTCATGCCAGAGTCACCCAACTATTGCCAGTCACCTCCTGCACTGTGAGTCACCTCCATGGGTATCCTGGGCTCCTCCTTCAGCTCCTCCCTCAGCTCCTCCTCCCTCAGCTCCTCCCTCAGCTCCTCCCTCATTCCCTCAGCTCCTCCTCCCTCAGCTCCTCCTCCCTCAGCACCTTCAGCCGGCCCCTCCTTTGGCACCTGGCACTGATGATGTGGGCGCTCTCCCCCAAGGCAGGCATGAGCACAAAATGGGAGTGCAGAGCCCAGTGCTGGGCAGGGGGCAGGTGCTGGTGCACGCTCCTCCCCCTACTCCCTGCTGCCAGCCCTGCCCCATGGCCCCCACGCCTTGGCTCCCCTTTCTGAGCCTGGACCCTACAGACAAGTCTCCCTGCTCCAGGCAGGGGCTGGACGCTCTCAGGGTCTCTCCTGGAGGATGTGGGGAGGGGGGTGGGGTGCAGAGTCAGCAGTTGGGGGATTGGGGCCATGCTAGCCCGATTAGAAGGGCTGGGGCTGAGCTCGATTCACCTGTCCTTGTCTCTGATTGGCTCCTGGGTACCCCCCCGCACCCAAATCCACGAAGCAGCCCCGCCAGGGCCTGCACAGCTCTGGGGAGCCAGTCGACTGCTGGCACAGTCCCGGGGCCAGAGGGTGTCCCGGGAGGCCGGAGCTGGCCTGAGCCAGGCGCTGGGGAGCCCTCCATCCGGAAGAGCCCACGGACGGCTTCCCCCCGGTGCGGCCATGGGGGCAGGGGCCAGCGCGGAGGAGAAGCAGCCCCG
>NW_006295816.1:2086948-2089028 GCF_000327345.1 Myotis davidii
GGCCTGGGGGCAGAGTGAGCCTGTGTGAGAGGGGGGAACAGAGTGGGGGCCTTGGCCGGCCCTGGTCGGCGGCATCCTGGCT
This sequence comes from Myotis davidii, assembly GCF_000327345.1. Taxonomy (NCBI): domain Eukaryota; kingdom Metazoa; phylum Chordata; class Mammalia; order Chiroptera; family Vespertilionidae; genus Myotis; species Myotis davidii. The sequence continues at coordinate 2,087,031 of NW_006295816.1, forward strand.
CCCCGAGGCTGGGCAGGCCCTGCAACCCCCTCCGGAGGGCCCACCGCAGGCAGCCGCCCTGGAGAAGTGTGTTCGAGCCACTCCTGCAGGGGTGTGTGACGGGCACACTCGCTCCGGCTGGGGCTCAGGAACCAGGGCCTCCTGGGAAAGCCTGCAGCAGGGCTGCCCCCTTGGGTAGGAGGTCTCAGTCCTCCTGAGTGTGGGCAGCCTCTAGACCAGTGGTTCTCAACCTTCCTAATGCCGCGACCCTTTAATACAGTTCCTCACGTTGTGGTGACCCCCATCCATAAAGTTATTTTCGTTGCTACTTCATAACTAATTTTGCTACTGTTATGAATCGTCATGTAAATATCTGATATGCAGGATGTATTTTCATTGCTACAAATTGAACATAATTAAAGCATAGTGATTAATCACAAAAACAATATGTAATTATAGATGTGTTTTCCGATGGTCTTAGGAGACCCCTGTGAAAGGGTCGATCGACCCCCAAAGGGGTCGCGACCCACAGGTTGAGAACCGCTGCTCTGGAACCACCTAGACTAGAGCAGTGGTTCTCAACCTTGTCTGCACATTAAAATCACCTGGGAATCTTTTTAAAATCCTGATTTCTGGGCCTCATCCCCCAGAAATTCTGTTTCTTTGTTATGGGGTGGGGCCACAACATTAGTAACAAAGAAACAGAATTTCCGGAGGATGAGGCCCAGAAATCAGGAGTTTAAAAAGATTCACAGGTGATTCTAATGTGCAGACAAGGTTGAGAACCACTGCCCTAGAGCCACACACAATCCCAGAGCTTTACTGTAGGTGGACCTGCAGAGCAGCTACAGCGGGAGGAGTGGTGCTGAGGCCCAGGGGGAATGGATGAGCCCACGGCCCCATGGCAGTGAGGGGACAAGGGGTGCACCCAGTGTCTGGAGGCCTCTGCCGCTCCCCAGGGGAAGAGATGTTCTGAGGGGTGCAGGCTCCACCCAGGCTCTCTGGATCCAGAGACTAAGCCAGAAATCCCATTAACTGTGCCCAGCGCCCTGGCAAGAACAGGCTTATGGGGGCTGTCAGCTGCCCCCCCCCTCCCACCCAAAGGCGCTAATGCCCTCTGAGCCTCAGGGAGACACTCCCCACCCCAGGGGAGAAACTGGGCTGACCCGGCTCAAATAATCCCGTGCTGCGGTACCAACGATGTCCACAAGGTGGCGCTCCAGGCTTTCTTTTGGCTCTCGAACTAATAGCCCGCGTCCCCGGGGTTTGGAGGTGCCCCGCACAACGGAGGTCGTGGGGAGTCCCCTCCGCCAGTCTTCTTCGGACACTCCTGACATTTGCAATCGTTTTCCTGCCAGGGTGTCAGTGCCTTACTTTGGGAGTGAGGGGGAAACAGGTGGGACCGAGGGCTGGTGGTTTTTGGTGAATTATAAAAACTAGAATTTCCTGGGACAGTGGAGACACTTAACCTGGGTAAAGAGGTTTAGAAATGTATGAGGATTGGAAGTGAACATGACCAACACAGAACCAGGTAAGATAGAAATCACTTAAAACAGTGAAATGCTAAATGTGGATTTGCTTGGAATAGATTCTCTTTCTTAGGTGCTGTCACTTCTAGAATGACACAAGGCATTAACAATATGGTAGTATCTAGTCCTAGAGTGTGTGAAATTGTGATAATAAAATAGAGAAAGGACTTTAATTTTCTTTAAGTGTATACTCCTCAAAGGAGTGTAATTGTAAACTAATCTTTATAACACATAACAACATCAGGGAAGAGGTAGTGAAGGCCATTCCCTAAGATGAGGCTTGACTATACAGGGTCTCTTGGATATATGAGCAGCCATCTGAAGAATAGACTTGTTCCAAAGGAAAATTAATAAGCTTACCTTCTAATGCTCTGGTATCATTTTTAAAAACGTGTTGTCTGGTCCTGTGCAATCTTTTAAAGAGCTGTAAAACCTATCAAGAAAATCAGAACTCAGACAGCAAAAGAAAAAAAAATCACATTCACACTCA
>NW_006295816.1:2089892-2091862 GCF_000327345.1 Myotis davidii
CACGTACGAGGACGCGGGCAACTACATCAAAGTGCAGTTCCTGGAGCTCAACATGCGACGCGACGTGAAGGAGATCTACTCGCACATGACGTGCGCCACCGACACGCAGAACGTCAAGTTCGTCTTCGACGCGGTCACCGACATCATCATCAAGGAGAACCTCAAAGACTGCGGCCTCTTCTGAGGTGCGCTCCCCCCTGTCCCGCCCCCTGACCTCTACGCCCAGCCCATCCCCACTCCCCAGCCACCTCACTACAGCCCCACGCCACTGCCGGACCCCCAACTCCCCGCCCCCTCTGCTTCCAGGCTCCACCCCCTGCCGCAGGCCCCGCCCCTGGCCCACAAGTCCCACCCAGGTCATCTCTTGGGACCCGGCCCCAGTGCCCAGGTGTCCTTGCTTCCAAACCCACCTGCACAGTGTCTCAGGCGCAGCCCAATTATGTGGGGGGCTGGGGTGCTGACCAGGTCCCTGAACCCATGCATGTGCCGAGACCCTGTCGCCCAGCCACCCCGGCCCCAACCTGTGGCCCCACCAGCCACAGACCCCAAACCCTGCGTCCCACCACTGGCTTGCAGTCCCTGTCCTTCCCCGGAGGCTCCTGGGCCTCCCAGAACCAGGTGCCCCCAAGCCCAGCTCTGCCCTTCACGGCCTGGCGGCACTGGCCGCAGGACCCACCGCAGCCAGCCCCAGCTAGGAGCCAGCAGGACCTGGGGCAGCTGGAGCACACAGTGACTCAGCAGTGGCCGGCTGACCAATCTCCTGCCGCCCTCCCGCCCCAGGGGGCCCGTGACTCACCCGGTGGGTCTGGGCTCCGCAAACAGCCCTCCCTCTCGGAGTTCCAGGCACTGCAGGGGGCAGGCGGGGTCCCTCCTCCCAGCAGCCTGCTGGTCACCAGCCCGGCCCAGCCTGCCACCTCCATGTGACAAGTCTGACACCTGTCCGCCCGGCGGCCAGTGACTGTCCCTCCCAGCCGCTTCAGGGGTCCAAAGTCGAAGCCAGCTCTGGCCCCGGCGGCTCCTGCACATGAATTAGTGCCTGGGGCCAGGCCTGGAGCCCCTGGGTGCCAGGGAGGGACTCATGCTAGACCCTTCCCCACGTGCCAGGCTCAGAAGAGCCCCTCGCCCCTTCCCCCACAGCTCGGCCCCCTCCGTCCTTGGACACCAGATCCCTGCCCCACTCACCCACCCACCCACAGTGCTCCCGGCCGGCCGGTCAAGGGGATGGTCTGTGAGGGAGGGTGCTGTTGACACCCAAGGTGGCCAATGGCCGAACTGTCCTGAGGGGTGGCTGGGGCAGAGTCCAGCTCCATCGATCAACCCGGCAGAGAAGTTGGAACAGGATGGAGGCCCTGAGGGTCCATCAGGTGGGGTCACAAGCAAACCAGGTGACCCTGGTGGCTGCCAGCAGCTTCTCTCGCCCTTTTTGTTCAGGGCTCACTCCCTGGCAGGCGTAACAGCGCCATGCCTGACCCGTCAGGGACAAAGCCCCATGTCCCCTCATCCCCACTCCTTACTTCTCACCAGCACTGGCCCTTGCTGGTCCCGTGGGCCGGGCCTCACTGCAGGCGAGGGCAGGAGCTGCTGTCCCGCGAGCTGGCGCAGGCCTCACCTCCCACCCCCCACCTAGACGCACTAGGCAATAAACCTCCGCATCGGCCGCTGTCCTTTCTTGGGGCGAGGGGGGTGTTAGTTATCGAGAGTCCTGGGTATATATGAAGTGCTGGTGCCGGTGCCAGGCGGCCATGAGACCGTCCCTTCCAGGTGGGAGCACCTGGCTGCCATGGCAGGGGGCACTCAGGGACCAACGTATGCCTCTTGCTGGGGGCTGGGGCGGGGCGGGGGAGCGGGAGGAGCCACGGGCAATGTTTGCAGGGACCGTCTTCGATCAAGAGGGAGTTTTGAGGTGGAAGTGCATCTGGAGGGTACAGCAGGGCAGACACGGCCCAGGAGCGGGGGGCCGGGGGGGGGGG
>NW_006295816.1:2091957-2092974 GCF_000327345.1 Myotis davidii
GGAGCAGGGAAGGGGCATGGGGTGGGGACAGCGGGGAAGTGCCAAATGCCAGCCGGGGCCTGGGCGGCAGAGGATGCTAGCCCCTGAAGCGAGGACACCATCGCCGGATCGCTGGGCTGGGGCTGGGGGAGGCATTACCTCTGGTGCGAAAGGTAGGGTTGGGCCAAAAATGTCAATAATCAAATCATGCGTTAATGCGATATTTTAAAAAATCAAAATGGCTGCAAAAAACCCATGTGCACCAAATATCAGAATCCTGAACAAAGACCGAATCCGAGAGGCCCGGGCGGCCGCGGCGCCAGGTGGGAGCCGGGCGGAAGGAGAGGGGACCCTCCTGTATGCGCTCCTGCATTTTTAATGGTTCATTTTCTCGCATAACTTCAGTTGGAAAAAGCATTGAAATAATTGACAGTCGGTATATTTTTTTTTCGCTTGACAGTAGGTATATTAAAATGCAAAATATTACTTTAAGCTTAAATATTTCATTGATACCTAAAACCATGTATAATTTTATTTTCCTGATTTTAATGCAAACATGATCATCAGTGATATTTTCCAAATCTGCTTCTAGAGAAAACTAATCATTAAATTTTTTGATGAAAACACATATAGGGGCACACATGTTTCCTGGGACCAGAGTGAGTGGGCCGGGGGCCCATGGGGAAGACGCGTCCTCGTTCCCCCGTGGGGCCAGCATCCGCAGGAGTGGGGCTCAGCGACAGCATCTGGGTCTGTTGGCCACGTGCACGTGACGCCCCCGGACGCTGGGGCCACAGAGGAAACTGAAGGGGCTGATGTCCACGCCTGTGCTCACAGGAAACACCAACCAGGAGGGCGCTGGCTATTAGAGCGGGGGGTGGGGGGGCGCTAGAGGGGAGAGGAAGGTGCCTGGACCTGAGCACGGGATGGGGGGACACGAGGTTAGGGAGCCCAGGACACATGTGGGCACCACGCTGGTGCTGCTCAAAGGCCTGAGGGGTCTCGGGCCAGTGGGTGAGGGCCCCGGGGGGGGCGGGT
>NW_006295816.1:2093016-2094044 GCF_000327345.1 Myotis davidii
TGAATGCAGAGCGGGGAGAGGCGGGACAGGACTTCGAGGGACAGGAAGACGAAGCTGCGAAGAGCTGGAGGTGGTGGCTTGGAGGGGGGCCCGTGGGGTCTCCCCAGAGCCGCCTGCTCTTGGAAGAAAGGGAGTGAGCTCCCCAGCCTTCCTGGGCAGGGTTCAGAGCGAAGCCCAAACACCACGCAGGGCTGGACTCCCCCCCCAGGGATCCCCGCCCATGCAACCTCACCCCTATGCCTGGCCCTCACCCCTGTTCCCGGGTCCCAGGGCTGGGACCACACTGGCCTCCAATGCCCTGTCGTGGCGGGCAGGCCTCCGCGGCCCACTCAGCGCCCAGTGCAACTGCACCCTGGTCCCCAGCCCGGCAGAGGCTCTGAGCTGGCCACGCCCGGGGATGTGGGCAGGGGCGTCCACCGGAGGCGCCCAGGCCGCCACCATCCGGCCCGACCTGCGACGTCAAGGTGCCCCAGGGCCCTCGCGGCCTTCAGCTCTGGCTCTGGCGGGACTCACCTGGCCCAGCGCTGAGCAGAGATTAGACGAGCCTGGCGGACGGTGAAGGCCACTGACGTCAGGATCCGATTGGGCAGCGCGGGGGCTGGCCCTCCCCACAGGCACTCGCTTGGCCCGTGTGACTCAGGCTCATTAAGCCGCTTCAGTGGCCAGAGAAGCTGGGGGCCAGGTCTCGGGGGAGAGAGGGAGGGGGGCACGCCAGACTGGAGGACACGAGGTCAGCAGCTCTGGGGACTGTGTCTGGGCAAGGGCAGACTGGAGAGGAGGGTCCCCTCTCTCCGCCCCTGAATGGTGCCAGCTCAGCCCCTCCTCACGCTGGCGGAGGAGTGTCCCAGGCACCAGGAGGGAAGGGTAGTCAGGAGCTGTCGGCGTGGGTCCTGAACCCGGGAGCGTGGAGCCCCAGAAACCCCCAGCGTGACTCCAGGCCCACGTCCTGCCCAGCACACAGCCCTGCACCTGTGGGTGCTCATCCCGGCTCACTCCCGTTTTCCTGTGGCCGAGCTGTTTCCTCCATC
>NW_006295816.1:2094171-2096868 GCF_000327345.1 Myotis davidii
TGAGGCTGGGCTAGGGAGACAGCAGGCGAGAACTTCTAGCCAGAGGTTCTCACAGCTGACCTTCATCTGGGTGTTGAAGGATGAGTAAGAGTTTGCTCAGGAAGTGAGATAGGGTGGGGGACAGGAGGGCAAAGGCCTGGGGAAGTGAAGGCAGAAGTGGGAATGGCTGCCTGCTGGGCTGGGCGGTGAAGGTGGAGAAGCCAACTGGAGGAGGAGCAGGGAGGGGTTGTGAGGGGGCGCCTGCAGGGGTCCTGTGGGAGGGGTCAGTGAAGGACCCTAGGCTCTGGGGAGGACCAATGGGGTGAAGAGTGACCTCGCTGGCAGACAGGGTCTGGGCCCACTGTGTGGCTGGTGTGCCAGGGGAGGGGCATCATGGTGGTGTCAGGGGAGGGTGGCATGGCGAGAGGAGGCTGTCTACCCAGAGGCCCACAGGACATGACTAAGAGGGAGCAGAAGAGCGAGGGGTCCAGACCCTGGAAGGAGGGCCGAGCAATCCTGGGACCCTGAGTTCGGCCTAGGGCCTGGCAGGCTCTTGGTCGGAGATGGGGGAGGAGAGGGAGGCTGGGCTGAAGGCTGAGATGAAGCCATAAAGCTCCGCCCCGGCCTCCACTCCAGGCGGCTGCCCTCCACCCCCGGTCGCAGGGACAGACGGACATTCCCTCTGGCCCCTGGGAGAAGGCGCCGGCAGTTCTGAGCCACATCCTGGCTGCCAGCTGTCCGGCCACCGCAGGCTGGGCTGGGAGCTGGGGCAGGTGGCGGGAAAGGCTGGGAGCTGTGTTTGCCCTGGCCCCGGCCCAGGCCCAGCATCAACAAACAGGCAGCCCCTCCCCCGCCTGGCCTGGCCCCGGGACCCCACATCACGCCGGCGGCCTCCCACAGCAGCCCGGCCCAGCCGCCCCCGCCCCTGCACTCTGGATTGAGGACCTAAACACCCACATGCTGAGTGACCTTGAGGCCAGGCCTGGCCCTAGTGGAAGGACCGGCCCTTTGCAAATGGCTCCCGTGAGCACCCAGGGTTCTGTGGGTGGAGATGGGCCACCCCGAGACCCTGGCCAGAACCTCTCCATCTGACTCTGTGCCCCGCAGTCCTCGAGCACTTTGGGAGGGTGAGAGTCTTGGGGTCCCTCATGACCAAGTCAGCTCTGATCTGGGAACTCCACCAGCTCCAGATCAAGAGGAAAGCCGGTCCCTCCATCCTTCAGCTGAGGGAGGGCAGGGCGGGTTTGGGCTTCGCCCCTCCTTAGTGCCTATCTCTAGCCCTCCCAGGCCTCTGGCGCTCCAGCCAAAGGGACACGGAGCCACACTGAGGCTTGGCTGCAGAGAGGTTGTGAGTCAGGAGGAAGAGAGTCCGGGAGTCCTGACTCCCCCCCGCACAGGGAGCACAGGGGTTAGGCGTCCCCCGGCACCAGGGCGGGGGGCACACAGACACAGAGGCACCCAGGCTGGGGACGGCGGAGGCCACGGGATTCGTAGGGTCAGAGCCAGTGGCTGAGAAGCAAGGACACAGCTGCTCTGGGAATGCACCCCCAGCTCACCTCCGAGGTCAAGGCCTCCCCGTGGCCCCTGCCGGCTGGGCCTGGGGGCCTTAACACCCACCACCCACCTCTGGGCACCAAAGTCTTGGGTGGGAAGCAGGGCAGGGTGGTATGGGCGCTCCCAGCCCCAAACAGGGCCACCCCCAAACCCCTTGTTCAGGGCACCAAGTCCCAGGCCCACTTCCCATAGGCAGACTGACAGCTGTCGCCTACTCGGAGATCAAGAAAGGGGGACATGGCCGGGGAGGTCCCGGCAAGGCAGGCTCGGCTTGGGCCTGGCTCCCTCTGGTCCCCGCAGCTCCTGTCCCATCTGTTTAGCCTCAGTCGCATCTGAATGTCTGGGATGAACACAGAATTAATGCAGGGACCCTCCCGCCTCCGCACGCACCCCTACCCCTCCTCTGCTTGGCGAGGGTGAGGAGGTGGGAGGCAGCAGGGCATTTTGTGGCCGCGGGGTGTCTGCAAGCCCCCGGTCATGCTCACGCATCTCTCACTGGGCTGAGCCCCGCGTCCTTCCCAGTCCCCACTCCCCTTGGCTGGAGAGCCCACCCGGCTCAGGGAGGGAGGGCAGCGCGGTTCGGGGTGTAGGGCAGTGGTCGGCAAACTGCGGCTCTCCGGCCACATGCGGCTCTTCGGCCCCTTGAGTGTGGCCACGAAGTTTCAATCGCCCTGTAGGTGTGCGCCCACAGGTGGTATTTTGTGGAAGAGCCACACTCAAGGGGCTGCAGTTTGCGACCGCTGTAGGGGGCTCCCAGCCAGTCTGCTTTGGACAGAGCATACCCCCCCCCGCCCCCCAAGACTCAAATGAGCCCTCCCAGAGCAGCGGCTGGCAGTGGTTCTCAACCTTCTGGCCCTTTAAATACAGCTCCTCATGTTGTGACCCAACCATTAAATTATTATCGTTGCTACTTCATAACCGTAATGTTGCTGCCGTGATGAACCGTCATGGAAATCTCTGAGATGCAGGATGGTCTTAGGCGACTTTTTACTCACTATGGTTGTTAGTCACTTACTCCTTTCTCCCACATCACCCCATATATCCTTCTGACCTAGCACCTATCATACTGTATTATACTCATATATTTTCATATATGTCTCCTTCTTTAGAAGGGAGCCTTTTATAATGGAGATCACGTAGACTGATTTCTGTATCCAGCACCCC
>NW_006295816.1:2097348-2097962 GCF_000327345.1 Myotis davidii
GCACGCCTTTGTTTACACCCGGGTCTGGAAGGGGGGCCCTGGGGCGGGGCCTGTGGGGACCCCCCCACTGACCTGAGCCCTAAGCCCAGGTACAGGCTCCGGGTCTGAGGGGAGCTAAGGCACAGGTCCTTGTAGGGACACCTCAAGGCAGGCGCATCCTTCCTGCAGACTCCCAGGCCTGCCTTTCCTCCCGTGAGGGCCTGGGTCCCTGGCTCCCCTGGAGGCCTGTGGGCACCCCCCCCCCAGGAGCCCATGGGCTCCTTCCTTCTGGAAAGCAAGCACCTGCTCGGAGCATAGAAAGCGACCGGGGACAGTGCCGTTATAGGAGGGAGCGCAGCACAAGCCTGGAAGGCTTCCTGTAGGCAGCACCAGAGGTGGCAGGAGCCGGCGGAGGAGGCCAGGCCAGGCGCCTCTCTGGGGACTGGGATGACGAGCAGGAGTGAGAAACTGACTCCTGGGCGTGGGGTGGCGGGGACTGTTTCTGGTGGAGGTGGGGTCCGTGTCTCAGAACTTGGTTCTGCCTGGACCCAGAGAGCCCCTGTCCCCTCACTGGCTTCTTGGGCCACCCCTCTGTTCAGTGCTCGTTCTTTTGGCCCAAAGCACCCCCCCCCCCC
>NW_006295816.1:2098007-2099549 GCF_000327345.1 Myotis davidii
GCCAGACCAAGAGAGTTGGTTGCTCCTGTCTTAGTGGCTGCTTGCTTAGAGTCCCAGACAAATGGGGAAACTGAGGCGAGATGGGACAGGCTAGGTGGTTCATGGTGTGTGGGTGGGGCCAGGGGAGGTTTTTGAGCTGAATGGAGTGCACGCTGAAAGTCTGGGCTGGGTGTGGGACAGGCACTCAGTTTGAGGGGGTCATGTTTTGGAGGAGTTTGGCGTCTGTGTGCAGAAGCTGGGGGGACGGGGGGAGGGGGCGACCTGCGCCGTCGTGGGCCGGGCCCTGTGGGAGGATGCTCTAGCAGGCATGGCCGGCAGCTGCCATTGCAGCCGGGGGAGAGGCTGGGAGCTGGCCAAGGACCTTGAACCGTTTTATTTGTTTCACAACATTTACTGAGCACCTACTGTGTGACCTGCGCACACTCAGTCTGCAGGGTGGAGGGTTGGCCTTTGACTCTGAACATGAAGACAAATGCGGGATGGGTGGGGTGCTCTAGGGGACCGGGCAGGGCCTTGGGGCGAAGGAAGGCCCAGCTGCTGGGGCAGAGGTGGCTGGGCTTTGGATTTCCGCTCTGCAGGCCACGTCCTGCACAGCTCTCAGCTGGCACGTCTTCACACGTGCGGGCCCTTGAGGCTGGGGTCACTCCCACTGCTGCCGGCTCCGTATATCTTTCCCATTGTGTGTGGTCGAAGCGGTGCTGGCCAGGCGGAGTTTCCAGCTGGGCCCGGCCTGCGGCCCGGTGGGCTCAGCCCCACCCTCCGGATGTCCCCGCACCTGGCGGAGGGGGCACAAGCCCTTTGTGGGAACCTGGAAACGCAGCGGCAGCCTTTCTGTGGGTCCTCCAGGGTCCTGCCTGGTCACCCCTGCAGGGCCCCCTGGCCTGCTGCCTGCTCACCTGGGCCTCTGGCTGCCTCTCCCCTTCCTGCTCCTGGGCCTCCCCTGCCTCTCCTCGCTGTCCCTCGCTGTCCCTTCCCTTGCTGTCTCGCCTCTGTCTCTTTCTCCGTCCGGCTGTCACTGACTGCTGAGCCGCCTCTGGCTGTCCGTCTCCCTCTCCCTGTCTGAATGGCCAGCCGCCTACCTCTGTGTCCTTCTCCCTGTTTGCGTCCCTTTGTCCACCCGCCCCTCTCCGACCCCCGGTCCCTGTCCGGATCAGGGTGCGTGGACAGCATGTCGGGCGTGTTTTCTCTCTGCCTCTCCTCCCTCCCTCTGCCTCTCTCTGCTTCTTCTGGATGTTGGATGGAGCCTCTCCTCCACGCTGACCTTGCCGCCAGCCCCCCCATCGGGGTCTCCGGTGCGTCCTGAGCTGCCCCGGGCCCCTGCTCCAGCTCTCTTTGGGGCCAGAAGTCCGGCTGTCCAAATATTTGGCCGCCTCCAGGGGATTCCGGGTCAGCAGGGAGGATGGGCTGGCTGGCGCGGGGTCTTCCCTGCTCCTGGGGGCCCCAGGCATGTGATGTCCTGTCCTTCGCCTCAGCTGGGCCTCAGGCTACACGTCCCTCCCAGCGGGCTGGCAGCGGGCGGGGGCTGCTGCTGGCTCTGGTCCC
>NW_006295816.1:2099572-2100434 GCF_000327345.1 Myotis davidii
TGTTCCAGCAAGCCGCTCCGGGGTCAGCCTGAGCGGGGAGGGTCCAGGGCTGGGTGGGCGGGGAGGCCGAGGTGTCTGGGGCGAGGCCCAGCTCGACGCCTCAGCTGAGTGTCTAGAAAACAGCCCGACACAGGAAAGTCCACCTTCCGGCCCCCACTTCCGGGCACCCAGAAAACAGAAGCGCAGCCCCAGGCACAGGGCCGGGAGCCAGGGGAGGGGGATCGGTGTGGCCACCGCAGCGATGTCCTGGTCACCGGCCTTTGCCCACCAGCGTGCCACCTGCGTGCCACCAGCTGGTGTTGGCCATACGCTGGCCACTGCCCCAGCGTTGTTGACAAGGAGGGAGTCGTGGACGGAGAACTGGGTCTCCTGGGGTCAAAATCGGGAGCTGCGGTGCTGGGGGCGGGGCAGCGGGGGTGTGACACCTCCCTGTTCTGGACACGCACCCACGTGCCTTGGTCCTGGCCCCTGACCTCAGCCAGCAGGTTCCCTCGATCCACGTGGTTGCGCCTTGAAAACACGCAATCCAGACGCGGGAGCCCATCTCCCCGCTGGCCGGCAGCTTGCCTAGGAGGTGTTTCCCTCTGAAGGCTGGGGAAGCAGGTGGCAGAGGGGCGCCAGGCTGACAGAGGCACCTTGTCTCAGCCAAAGGGGTGAGGGATCAGGATGGAGGAGCTGGAACTGGGGCAGCCCTCAGCTCTGAGACCCCAGGGGTAGCCACAGAAGACCCTCCAGGCCAGCTGCCTCTCCTCGGAGCCCTGGGCCACGTTAGGCTGCCCGGGCCCGAGAGGCTGGGGGCCGTGGCAGCCAGCTCTGCGGGGCTTTGCGTCCACCAGGCTGTGGCCACGGGAGCGAGGGGCAC
>NW_006295816.1:2100491-2101174 GCF_000327345.1 Myotis davidii
AGACGGGCAGACGCTGAGTCCTGAGTGGGGAGGCCCCTGCCCGCGGCCATGCAGCGAGGCAGGACGGTCAGCCTCGGACGCAGAGGGCACTCAGCTTTCCCCAGAGAGTGTCTGCGGGCCGCTTTCCTTGCGGGGCGGTGGGGGGTCCCGAGTCCACCCGACCCCCCGGTAGAGTGAAGTCTGGGAAGTGGCAGGCCCGAGGTGAGGGGGACGGGTGTCAGAAATGGCAGCCGGCCTCAGGGGATGATGGCTGGGGGTCCGCGTGCCAGGCCAGTGCTCATGTCCACCCTGGGCCCCCAGCCCTTAGCCCTGCACTAGAATGAAGTACCGTCGCCTTGACTTGGCCTTGAAGGCTTTGTCAGGCTTGCCTGTGGCCACGGAACCTTCGCTCCCCCTCACAGCCTGCCTCACGCCACACCCAGGGCCTTTGCCCATGCTGTGTGCTCTGCTTGACTCACTCTCTCCTATTTCCCCACCATGGGGACTCCCACTGGAATTTCAGAACTGACTCCCTCACCACCGCCGCCTCCAGGAAGCCTTCCGTGATGCCTCGCTCTCCCCTTCTTTGAGTCCCAGCACTGTGCAGTTCACACTCAGTTGCAGCAAGAGCCATAAGGTGGTGGTGAGGGGCTTGGGGGTTTGTCATTTCCAGACTGAAAGCCAGCTGAGGGTCCACATATACC
>NW_006295816.1:2102340-2105192 GCF_000327345.1 Myotis davidii
CCCGGAGCCCCCAGGGGTAGCCACAGAAGACCCTCCAGGCCAGCTGCCTCTCCTCGGAGCCCTGGGCCACGTTAGGCTGCCCGGGCCCGAGAGGCTGGGGGCCGTGGCAGCCAGCTCTGCGGGGCTTTGCGTCCACCAGGCTGTGGCCACGGGAGCGAGGGCCACGGGGAGGCTGCCTCCGCCCCCGTCGCTGGGGTCGGGAGGAAGGCAGCGCTTCCCACAGCGGCTGACACACGCGGCCCTGATTTGGGGCCTGGAGTCTTTAATTAGCCAAGCTTGGCACCTGCAAAGGGCGCCTGACGAGTTCGCACCCTGATGGCGTGGGCCGTGGGCGGGCGTCACCTGCTGCTCTGTCCCCGAGCCCTTATCTCCCCGCAGAACAAACAGGCCCGGGGCAGCGGCCTGGCCATCGATTTCCTGCCCGAGCCCATGCTCGCCAGTGACAGATGCCATCCTGAAGACCCACCACAGGTCACAGCAATCGCCCTGCCCCAGAGCCCAATTCCCTGAGCCCGAGCCCGGGGCGTGCTCTGGGGGCAGAGGCCTCAGGGAGGCTCCTCACTGTGTCCCCAGCTTTGGTCAGACCTCACGGGACCCCAGGAAGACGGGCAGACGCTGAGTCCTGAGTGGGGAGTCCCCTGCCCGCGGCCATGCAGCGAGGCAGGACGGTCAGCCTCGGACGCAGAGGGCACTCAGCTTTCCCCAGAGAGTGTCTGCGGGCCGCTTTCCTTGCGGGGGGGGGTTGGTCCCGAGTCCACCCGAAGAGTGAAGTCTGGGAAGTGGCAGGCCCGAGGTGAGGGGGACGGGTGTCAGAAATGGCAGCCGGCCTCAGGGGATGATGGCTGGGGGTCCGCGTGCCAGGCCAGTGCTCATGTCCACCCTGGGCCCCCAGCCCTTAGCCCTGCACTAGAATGAAGTACCGTCGCCTTGACTTGGCCTTGAAGGCTTTGTCAGGCTTGCCTGTGGCCACGGAACCTTCGCTCCCCCTCACAGCCTGCCTCACGCCACACCCAGGGCCTTTGCCCATGCTGTGTGCTCTGCTTGACTCACTCTCTCCTATTTCCCCACCATGGGGACTCCCACTGGAATTTCAGAACTGACTCCCTCACCACCGCCGCCTCCAGGAAGCCTTCCGTGATGCCTCGCTCTCCCCTTCTTTGAGTCCCAGCACTGTGCAGTTCACACTCAGTTGCAGCAAGAGCCATAAGGTGGTGGTGAGGGGCTTGGGGGTTTGTCATTTCCAGACTGAAAGCCAGCTGAGGGTCCACATACCCATGTCCTCTCTGGGATCCCAGACCAGGCCAAGAACCCGTGTGGCCTGGTTGTGAGTAACAGACAGGCCCTGGAAGTCTAAGCTCAGGTCCTGCTGTGGGTGAGGAACCTGGAGCCTGGCCCCCAGCACTGTGGCCATGGCCATGCCGGGGGCTGTGAGGGAGGGATATTAGGGCAGAGAAGGGCGCTTGGTCCAGGCTGCCGACTCAGCACCCAGGGCCTGGCCCAGCCTGCCCAGGGGAGGCCCAGGCGGGCAACCCCAGCTCAGAGCCGGGGGCATCTGGAGTGACTGAGGACACCAGGTGCTGGCACCTCCACGGCAGCTGGGGTCCTTGGAGGGCATGGGTGGCGGGGCTCGGGCAACAGCGTGAAGCAGATCTGGTCCCAGGACGAGGTCTGAGAAGAGATGCTCACAGCCAAGGTCCTGGGTGGGCGGGGCTGGAGGAGAGGAGGGTCGGTCGCCAGCATCAGAGGAAGGAGAGGCAGATTGAGGGGGTTCGAGGGGGCCGGGCATGGGGTTCCCGGAACAACATGTCTGGCATCTGAACTCTGATCAGCTCTGTGTGGCTGCGGCCCCCAGGACACGGGGTCCGAGGCCCAAGCCTGGCCTCCCCTCCCCTGTTCCCGGGTTTGAGGTCCTGGTGCTCCAGGTTCCAGAGCAGCCCCAAGACCATCGGTTCTGAGTGGGGACAGAGGCTCAGGGCCGGATCAGGGTTCCCAGGCAGAGGGGTGCCGTGGCGGCAGGACGGAGCTCTGGCTGACCTGCTTGGCAGTGCTGTCCACTCCCTGGTCACCACTCTGGCCTCGGCTCTCATGCTGGCCAACTGGCCTCCAGCACGGCTGGTTGTGGGGAGCGGGGATGGGGGGCTAGTTCCATGAACCCCAGCGAAGCCACGCCCTAAGGCAGGAGAGGGGGCTGGTCCCGAGGCCCAGGTGCCTCTGCAGCTGGCAAGGCCCTGAGCCCTGGCCTGGGGCTCCAGGAAGGGGGGCTGCTCGAAGGCCCTGGCAGTGGGCACCTAAGGGTGGGGGCTCCCTGGAGGGAAGGAGAGGCCTGAGGGAAAGCGGGGCCTGAGGCCAGGGCTGGTGGAAGGTGAGGCCTGTGTGGCCCAGAGAACAGGGCCCGGGGCACCCGTTTCCGGGAAGGGCCCCAGGGGCCCCTTGCGGGTGGCGGGCGGGCAGAGCCCAGGTGTCCAGCACCCAGCACTGCCTCAGGCCTCCTGGCTCCGAGGGGGTGGCCTCCGCGCCTGCCATTCCCAGCGCCAGCGCGGAGCCCACAGAGGGGCCTTTGTTCTGGCTGCCAGCAGTGCCCGCCGGGCGGCTGGGAACCGGGCCCGTGGCCCTCACCCTTTCTCCAGCCTTCAGCCGTCGGCCGTGCCATTCTGGGTTGGCCAGGAGGCCCCTGGCACACGGAGCGGGCACAGGAAACCGTCTCCCAGCGTTAACTTCAGGGAGGAGACAGTCCAGGCCCCCCCGGGTGGGCCACGGGGCCGGGGACTCAGCATCCTGGCGCCGCGGGCTCTGAACTCAGGGCATCGATTGACCCCGCTTCCCCGATGGGGAGACGGAGGGCTGAGGGCTGG
>NW_006295816.1:2105840-2106131 GCF_000327345.1 Myotis davidii
CGACCCCAGGCGTCCAAGCTCTGCTCCCCCACAGGCAGGTTCCAGGGGGGCCGCAGGCAAAGCGGCCTGGTGCGCCCTGGGCGGCTCTGGCAGGTGCTGGGCTGAGACCTCCTGTGGGAGCTGGGCCTGGGCCTGGGCGCGGGGATGACCCAGGGGCCGTCCGCTCTGCAGGCTGCTGAGTGTCGACGTGAGAGCGAGGCTGTTCCCTGAGCCATGGAGGCGCCTCTGCAGACGGAGATGGTGGAGCTGGTGCCCAACGGCAAGCACTCAGAGGGGCTGCACTCCAGGGGC
>NW_006295816.1:2106190-2109607 GCF_000327345.1 Myotis davidii
TGCCTAGGGTGGTGAGGGAGGCCGAGGTGCCGGGAGGGATGCTGACCCACCCCCTCCCTCCCATGCGGCGCCGCAGTTTGAGGGGAAGACCTCGTTCGGGATGTCGGTGTTCAACCTGAGCAACGCCATCATGGGCAGCGGCATCCTGGGGCTGGCCTTCGCCATGGCCAACACGGGCATCATCCTCTTCCTGTGAGTGCCAGCTGCCACCCTTCCCCAGACGGAGCCCCAGGCAGGCCACCCCAGGACCCCCCAGTTTCCTGTCCCGAGGCCCGGGTGGCAGGGATGGGCACTTACACGCAGCCCAAGCCATGGCCCAACCAGCCCGGCCAGGCCAGTGCACCCCACTTCCCAGCGGGCCGCTGAGCTGCCGGCAGGACCACTGCGCCTTCTGTAGCGACACGTGATGGAGCCCCGTGGCCAGGCCTGTGTGCACACATGTCCTCACCGGGGAGTCTGCCTGCAGCCGATGGGACACACGTCTGTTCTGAGAACTCGAGGAGCGGCGAGCTGACAGCCTCTCTGGGTCACGGTCCTTCTGGGTTAAACCGGCCGAAGCTCCCCCCACCCCCCCGGGGCCTGCTGAGCATGTGCCTCTGGGGGTGCAGCCCTGGCCGCATTGAGCTAAATGCTTGTGGTAACATCACTTTCTGTGAGCTATCCTTCAGTAGAGTTGTATGAATGACGCCCTCCCCCGCCACACACACACTCAGTGCCCAGCACAGCCAGCAGCTCACAGCTCCTGTGCAAACTGGTCTCTCCCCTGAGGAGCTCCTCTCCAACCCCCACCCCCATGCTGGGTATGGGCAGGGGTGTGTGCAGGGGTGTATGCTCTGAGAGGTGCCATAGTGGGCCTCCTTTGGAGGGAGGGCCGCTGACCCGGTGCCTGCCCGCCCCTCCCCCAGCCATGTCCAGCTACCTGTACATCATCAAGTCCGAGCTGCCCCTGGTCATACAGACCTTCCTGAACCTGGAGGAGAAAACTTCGTGAGCCTCAGGGTGGGGTGGGCTGGGTGAGGGTGTCCACCCAGCATGTCCACCCCCGGCCCTGGGAGCCCAGGTGGGGCTAGTGGGAGAGACCCCATAATGGCTGGGCAGGGGCAGGGGCAGAGAGCGGCCAGCAGGACTGACATCAGCCACGCCTGGCCACGAAGCTCCTGATCTTAGGGGACCCCCCGGGAGAGCCACGCGGGCTTGGTGAGGACACCGGCCGCCTGGCCCTGCGCAGCCTGTGAGCAGGGAGGACCCGGGAGCTTGGCTTAGCTCTAAGCGCCTGCTGTTCCCGCTGTGCTGGGGTGAGCCCCACCCAGACAGAGCCCAGCGTGTCCCAGTTGCCCGTCATCGGTTCAGCCGATGGCTTCAGCCGCGTTGGTGAGTCGGGCGGAGAAGACAGGCCGTGCCCTCGGCCACAGGCATCGCCACAGCCAGCGAGCGGAGGGGCTGACGCAGGGCAGTATGGGAAGAGGGGACAGCGGACCCCCTCCCCGGCCGTTCCCCAGGAGCTGGCCTTCGGTCCTGCCCAGAGGACGGTCCTGCCCCTCGTCCCTTTAGTTCCCTGCAGCCCCTGCCCGTGGCCGGCAGGATGAGGATGGTGCCGGCGCGCCGCAGGGGGGACCACAGGGGCTCAGGTGGTTGGAAAGTCCCTGAGACTCAGGGAAGAGGCCCCACCCCCAGAGCCAGCTTCTTTCATCCCAGCCACCTCCTGGGCCCCTGGGGCTGCCCCCTGGGGAGGCGGACTAGACCTCCGGGTCCTGAGAAAACAGCAGAGCCTGATGGAGTGGGGCCCGGGCAGTGGCCGAGCGCCTGGGCCCTCGCCTCACCCAGGAGAGCGTGACGGGCTGCCCGCTGCAGAGGGACGGGGAGCCTCAGTGCCGGGCAGGCACCACTGGTGACCCCGGCGCCACTCGGGGCTGCATGGGCTCTGATCTCGCTCCCCACTCCCATCCTGCAGGGACTGGTACATGGATGGCAACTACCTGGTGATCCTGGTCTCGGCCACCATCATTCTGCCCCTGGCACTGATGCGGCAGCTCGGTGAGCGACAGGGCCAGGCCGTGGAGGGGGTATTGGGAGGATATGCCAGAGGAGACCCCGTCTCACAGCGCCTTCCCCGACTCCGCAGGCTACCTGGGTTACTCCAGCGGCTTCTCGCTCACCTGCATGGTTTTCTTCCTAGTTGCAGTGAGTCACCCTCCATGCTGGTCAAGGGAGGAGGCAGGTCCCCTAGGGCCCCTGTCAGAGGGAGGAGGCAGGTCCCCTAGGCCCCCTGTCAAGGGAGGAGGCAGGTCCCCTAGGGCCCCTGTCAGAGGGAGGAGGCGGGTCCCCTAGGGCCCCTGTCAGAGGGAGGAGGCGGGTCCCCTAGGGTCCCTGTCAGAGGGAGGGGGCAGGTCTCCTGGGCCCCTGTCAGAGGGAGGAGGCGGGTCCCCTAGGGTCCCTGTCAGAGGGAGGGGGCTGGTCTCCTGGGCCCCTGTCAGAGGGAGGAGGCGGGTCCCCTAGGGTCCCTGTCAGAGGGAGGGGGCTGGTCGGGGGCAGGTCCTGGGCCCCTGTCAGAGGGAGGAGGCAGGTCCCCTAGGGCCCCTGTCAGAGGGAGGAGGCAGGTCTCCTAGGGCTCCTCTGTCAGACGGGCGGCAGCTCCCCCATCTGGTCTAGGTCAGAGCGACTTTCCAGGCAGCCTCGCCTGGCCCTGATACTCTCCTCCCCTCCCCCACCCCCACCAGGTCATCTACAAAAAGTTCCAGGTGCCATGCCCACTGCTCTCCACCTCCGCCAACATCACAAGCAACTCCAGCCTTGGGGAGGGGACACCGCCCCTGGGGGAGACTTTCAGCTCAGACTCCTGCACCCCAAACTACTTCACACTCAACATACAGGTTCTGACAGGCCCAGGGCGGGGGCAGGGCCGGGGGAGTCGGAGGGGGATGCCCTGACAGTCTTCCTGGTCCCCCAGACGGCATACACCATCCCCATCATGGCCTTCGCCTTCGTCTGCCACCCCGAGGTGCTGCCCATCTACACGGAGCTCAAGGAGTAGGTCCTGGCGGAGGGCGGGCTGCCTGCGCTGGTGGGGGCAGGGCGGGGGCGGGTGTGTCCTGCAAGGGGGGTGATGGGACCTCCATGTGCTATAGGTGACAGGAGGGGTGAACCGGGGGGCGGGGCAGGAAGGAGGCTTCCTAGTCGCACATGGTGAGGGGGGGATACCAGAGAGACCCGGGGCACATGGGGTCTGTCTCCCAGTGTGGCCCTGCCAGGCACCAAGCCCCTCCCCTGCCCCCTCCCCCCGCACCACAGTCCCTCCAGGAGGAAGATGCAGCACATCTCCAACCTGTCCATCGCCGTCATGTACGTCATGTACTTCCTGGCTGCCCTCTTCGGCTACCTCACCTTCTACGGTAGGTGCTGGGCTGCGGGGCAGGGCGG
>NW_006295816.1:2109751-2111701 GCF_000327345.1 Myotis davidii
CAGGTGCGCCGGGCCATCCAGCAGATGCTGTTCCCGGACCGGCCGTTCAGCTGGCTGCGGCACGTGGTCATCGCCGTCAGCCTGCTCACCTGCATCAACCTGCTGGTCATCTTCGCCCCCAACATCCTAGGCATCTTCGGGATCATCGGTGAGCGCCTGCTGGGCGGGGCGGCCCCGAGACTCTCTCCACAGATCCTGGCGGGCTCCTGAGCTCACACCCCACACTTACTTATTTATTTAAATTCCTTAATTAATGGATTTTTAGAGAGAGAGAGGGAGGGAGAGAGAAACATCGGTTTGTTGTTCCTCTTGATGCATTCATTGATCGACCCTGGTATGTGCCCCGACTGGGGATGGAACCTGCATCGCTGGTGTATCAGAATGATGCTCCAACCCACTGAGCCACCCGGCCAGGGCCTCACACCCACATGGAGGTGGGGGCTGCTGGCCACATGCACGGCATGGCCTCCAGCTGAGGTTTTGTAGGAAGGCTGTTCTAACACCTTTTGAGGACTCAGAACCCCTGAGGCGGTGCCTCCACAAAGGAGGTCTTGTCCCCACCTTGCATGTGAGGAGCCTAAAGTTTAGAGCCACTGAGGGAGTCGCAGGGCCTTCAGCTGGTAAGTGAGGAGCCTGGATTCAGGCCCAGGACCATGAACGACAGCCTAGGTGCTCTGCCCACCACCCCAAACCGTTGGGGTCTCTGCGCTGGAAGATCAGCAATTCTGAGACATCTTGTGAGGGACCCATCTCAGGAGCCTGACTCCCTCACCCATCTCTGCAGGGACGGCCACACGGGCCTGGGCTGAGTATCATGGGTCTCAAGGACAGGACCCTTGGTTGTAAATATCCGAAATCCAACTCAAAGTGAATGAAGCACAAAGGAATGTATTGGCCCAAATAGTAGAAACGCCTTCAGGAACAGCTGTATCCAGGTGCCCCGATATCCTTAAGCCTCGGGCTCTAGCTCGTCACTTGTCTTTCCTCTTTGCCAGCTTCACTCACTGAGATGCTTCTGACACCAGCGAGCTAGCTTTCCACCCCAAAGGGCAGCGAACAAGAGCAGGGGCTGGTGGGCCCCCTAGAATCTCCCCCAACAAGGACTGATTTCATCGGGCCCAACCTCTGGAACGTAGCCAATCGGTGGCCGCGAGCCCTTGGTGGCCATGCCTGGTTTTTTGCAGGTGCCACGTCGGCCCCGTGCCTCATCTTCATCTTCCCTGCCATCTTCTACTTCCGCATCGTGCCCACCGAGAGGGAACCTGCCAAGTCCACCCCCAAGATCCTGGTGCGAGGGGCCTGGAGGCCGGTGGGCTGGTATGAAGCTGAGGGCACTGCTCTGACCTCGGTCCTGACCCTGACCCCTGACCCCATAGGCCCTTTGCTTCGCTGTGCTTGGCTTCTTGATGATGACCATGAGCTTGAGTTTCATCATCATTGACTGGGTGTCGGGGACCAGCCGGAGTGGAGGAAGCCACTAGGACAGCCCGTCCAGGTCTGCCGACTCATCCTGCGCCCCTGCCCAGACTCCTCAGCCCCTGCTCGCACCCGGCGCCAGGCAGGGCCAGGAGAAAGGCGTGGCTAACGTTACTGCGGCGCATGGCCCTGCCCCGTCCTCTCTGTGAAAGGCTTTTATTTTTAAAAAGAACCAGGACCAAGGCCCTTGGCCCGACCCTGCTGGGCCCTGGGGCTGCAGCGCCTTCCTGAGCTGGGCGCGGGGGGGCTGCACCCCTGCTCCCCTCGTGTTGCCTCCCACACTCCAGCCCCTGCTCGCACCCGGCGCCAGGCAGGGCCAGGAGAAAGGCGTGGCTAACGTTACTGCGGCGCATGGCCCTGCCCCGTCCTCTCTGTGAAAGGCTTTTATTTTTAAAAAGAACCAGAGGCAAGGCCCTTGGCCCGACCCTGCTGGGCCCTGGGGCTGCTGCGCCCTCCAGAGCTGGGCGCGGGGGG
>NW_006295816.1:2115934-2116362 GCF_000327345.1 Myotis davidii
AGGCACTTGGGCTCAGGCCCCTGGATGCTCTTGTCCCCTCTCCCACCCCTCCACCGGGAGTAGACCCCCCACTCTGCCCCTGGAGCCAGCAGGTTCTCTGGAGGGTGAAGCTGGTGTGGGGACCCCCAGGGACCCCTCCTGAACCTGCACCAGCCCTGGGGAGGCTGGGACTCCCCCACCCGAGCCTGGGCTGAAGCTCGCGTCCAAGAGGAGAGAGGCCGGGCGGAGGCCTCTGCCCCCAGGCCCTGGGGCAGGGGGAGGCTGGCTGCAGCCCTTTTATAAATACGACACACAAGCTGCGTTCCCTGTTCTTGACTCCTGGGGCCTGGGTTCCTGGAAAGCGGCGTGGGAGCTGGGACGTGGGTGTGATGGGGGCCCCCTGCCTCTGCCCCGGGAGGGGGTGGGCACGGGCGGCCCCCTCCTGTCCG
>NW_006295816.1:2116438-2116675 GCF_000327345.1 Myotis davidii
AGCGGGGCCCAGCGGGATGGAGCTGCCCAGGTCTTGGCACCAAACCCTCATTAGCAGAGACCCTGTGCCCAGCGAGGCCTCCGAGGAAAGGGCAGCAGGAAAAATCCAGTTAGAACTGGCAGGGCTGCCAGCATGGCCCCTGAAGAAAGGACTCCTCGGGCTGGTGGCTGCCGGGGCCACGGCGTGCCAGCGCCTGATTCCCGTCAGCCCCGCGCCTGGCTCCTGGGGAGCCCCGGG
>NW_006295816.1:2116961-2119922 GCF_000327345.1 Myotis davidii
GGACCCTGCCCGGGAGGCCTCCGTCTCTGCTCCCCAGCAAGGCCGCCCCAGCCAGACACTGGGCAGCAGGGAGGCGGCCACTCCGCTATACCCAAGCTCCAGGGCCCGCAGGCTGAAAGTGAGCGACCTCCCGCCTAGCTGTCCAGTCCCGGACTCGGGCCCCGGAGGCCCTTGGTCAGCATTAAGCATTTTGTGTTTTGAAGAGGATCCCAGGTCTTTTCTTTTTCACTTTTACAACATTTCTCTAGCCCTGGCCAGTTCGGCTCAGTGGAGAGTGTCGGCCTGCGGGCTGAGGGCCCAGGTTTGGTTCTGATCAAGGGCACATACCTTGATGCCAGGCTCCAGCCCCAGCCCCAGCCAGGACACGCAGGAGGCAACCGATCGATGTGTCTCTCACATCGACGTTTCTCTCTCCCCCTCCTACTCTCTAAACAGCAGTGGGCACATATCCTTGGGTGCGGATTAACAACAACAACATTTCTCTGAAAAAAATAAAACACACAAAAACAACACACACAAAAAAAACCTTGTTCACTTGGAATATGGACAAGAAAGAACAGCAGAGAGTCCAGCACAAAAGTCGTCTAGATTTCTCGTCACTGCTTTTCTTGTGACTACTTGTAACAGGGAGCAAGTGAGCATAGACCAGGACCCGGCCGGCGTGGCTCCATGGTTGAGCATCGACCTAGGAACCAGGAGGTCACGGTTCAATTCCCCATCAGGGCACATGCCCGGGTTGCAGGCTTGATCCCCTGCAGGAGGCAGCCCATCAATGATTCTCTCTCATCATTGATGTTTCTCACTCCCGCTCCCTTTCTGAAATTAATAAGTTTTGTTTTTGAGAGAGACGAGGAAGCGGCACCTAAGCCTGGGCCCCCTGCCCCTCCCCATCCACCCGTGTGCACAGGTGCCCATCCGCCTACCAACCGAAAAGGGATCATCATTCATCCAAGTGATCACTGAGCCCTCTGAGCCAGGCACCTCCCCGCACCTGAGGCCAAGGCAGTGAGCGAGGGGGAGGCTGCCTTCCCAGGACTTACATTCTGGGTGGGGGATTAAGACCAGAACGTGAACTCATCAGTAGGTTCGGTCATTGGTTAGAAGGTGCTTAGTGCCACTGTGGGGAGCAAACTAGCAAGGTGAGGCAATGGAAACAGGTGTGGAGGGGGTGGGGGGCTCGCTGAGAAAGGGACATGTGATCAGAGGTTCGGAGAGGGAGGGAGCCATGTGGCTGCCTGCAGGGGGCCGTCCCAGCCTGAGGGGTCAGCCAGTGCAAAGCCCTGGGGCAGAATGTGCCTGGCCCGTGGGGGCGGCGGCCAGGCCCTCATGTGGCGGAGGCAGGAGAGGCTGGAGGGGTGAGTGGGGCCTGGGAGGGCGGATCTCTCCGGAAAGGCAGAGCCCTGGGGTCCTGAGCACAGGAGGGGCAGGAACAGGAACGGACTCAGGAGCAACTCCAAGCTGAAAGGGATGGGCTCTGAGTGGGGGCTGGGGAGCCCAGGGTGACCCCGACACAGGGCCACACGGTGGTTCAGACAGAGATGTTGAGTGGCTCAGCCCAGGGGGCACCATGGCCCTGGACAGACGCAGGCTCGCCCTGCAGGCAGAGGCGGCAGGGTGCCTGAGGGTTTAGGTAGGAGGGGAGGGACTGAAGCAAGTCAAGGTGACTCCCAGCCCATCTAGGGACTGAGCTGCCACTGCACCCGCTGGGGGAGGGCAGGCTCGGGAGGGAGGTCAGTTTTGCCCATGAAACACGGGCTGGACGTCCGCATAGAGATGCCCAGTTGACGGTGGGTATGGGACCCAAGTTCAGCAGAGTGGCCAGCACTGGAGCCTTGGGGCTGGGAGGCAGAGGGAGTGGACAGCAGGGAGAGCCAGGGGCCTGGTGAGGTGGGGGAGGTGAGTTTGGACAGAGGAGGGCAGCAGGCGGGTCTGAGCGCGGGGACATTCCTGTCAGGTGCTGGGAGGTGAGGCGGAGCCATCAAGGCCCTGAGCAGGAGCAGCCGGGCGGTGGGAGGAGCCCAGGGGAGTGCGGGCACTGGGAGCCCGGCCAGCATCAGCTGCTCTCGGACATGAGGGTGGAGAGCGGACCAACAAGCGGGCTGCTGAGGGCCGGGACCAGGGCTGGGTCGTGGAGGGAGGGCACGTGCCACTGGACCGACTGGTGGAGGGGAAAGAGGCAGGAACTAGAGAGGCCGAGGGTAGAAATGTGTGTGAAGCGAGAAGCAGGGCCCAGGAGGCGTTCCAGGAAGACTGGAAGTTGCAGTAGCCGGTGTTGCTCAGTGGATAGAGCGTCGGCCTGGTGACTGAAGGGTCCCGGGTTCGATTCCCGTCAAGGGCGCAGGCCCGGGTTGTGGGCTCGATCCACAGTAGGGGGCCTGCAGGAGGCAGCCAAGCAATGATTCTCTCTCATCATTGATGTTTCTATCTCCCTCTCCCTTGCTCTCTGAAATCAATAAAAATATATTTGTTAAAACGACTGGGAGGAAGCAGCTATGGGGAGGAAGAGCTTGGGGGGGAGCTGCTAGGATGGCGGCTCAGACGGAGGTAAGCGAAGGACCCCGGGGCCAGGGCCTGGAGGAGCCGAGCTGGGAGGCAGGAAGTGGCGCTCGGACAGTTGGCATCAGGGCGTGTGCAGGTGGCCACGGGCTGGCAGCGAGGGCATCTGGGTCCACGATGCAGCCAGGGACCTGGAGGAGCATGTGGAGGGGTCCAGGGGAAGCCTCAGGCGTCCGCCTTGACCTCCATCTCCAGTCAGGCAGCCACCGACTAACTTTCAAACAACTGGGAGCAGTAATCGTGGACGGAAAGTTACTTAGAAAGAGCAGCCCTGGGGGGTCTGCCAGGAGAAAGCGGCTTTCAAAGCCACGCGAGCTGCAGACCTGCCTGCGCCGCCGCCGCCCCCAGGACCCAGGCGACCTAGTTCCCAGGCGGGGAAGGCGGCCTCTGCTGCCCCCTCGCGGC
>NW_006295816.1:2120163-2120542 GCF_000327345.1 Myotis davidii
GATTACGCAGCCCCTCCTCTCACCCTGCCCACGTCTCTGAGGTCAAACTCAGCCGAGCACGCGGAGCCCCCACTGATCACCGGGCCGCGGGCTGGGCGCGGGCGATGGGCACGGAACCGCCTGACCCCCGGGAAGCAGGGGAAGTGATCAGCGAGGTAATCGCCCAAATCAGCGTCTCATCGACCGTGGGTTGGGGCAGGGGGAGGCGAGAGGGCGTCCTGGGACGGAGTGTGAAGAGGCTGGGACCAGAGAAGCGGAAAGGCGGTGCCCAGGACGGTCTGGGGATGGGCTGAGGCTGGAGAGGGCCCGGGGGCCGGGGGTCGGAACAGGGAGAGGGCGTCGGGGCGTCCCGGAGGCTCCGAGAGGCGGCTGCCCTGTG
>NW_006295816.1:2120747-2126083 GCF_000327345.1 Myotis davidii
CGCCTCCTGGCCTGGTCCCTGGTGGAATACAGCCTTGGGGTTCCGGGAGCAGGGATAGAAGGATCCCTAGCGATGGAGAAGTGGGGGGGACGCCAGCAGGGGCGGCGGAGAGGTCCGCCAAGGTGGGGGCGCAGGAATGGAGCGAAGGGAAGCCCTTTACACTGTTTTTCTTAAATGCTTGAGCGATGTCCATTTGGAGGAGAGGCTAAGCCTGAGGGCCCAGCAGCCCAACCTGCTGGAGGAAACAGGCTCAGCCAGTTATTCGCCCCCATTTTCCCCGGAGCTGCTTCACTCCATCACTCTCACCTCCTGCTACTTGGTGGGCACCCCCACCTCCCTTCCTGCCTCCTTTAACCCTCCTAGAGCCAGAGGGAGCCTTAAGGTAGTAGATGGTCACTGGGCCTTAACACCCTCCAGTGGTTTCACACTTGGAACAAAATGTAAACGTTTCCCTGCCCCACTGCGCTGAACTCCGCCTCTGCTCACTGCCCACTGGTGCTATTCCCTGTCCGCCTCTGCTCACTGCCCACCATGGTCACTGGGCCTTAACACCCTCCAGTGGTTTCACACTTGGAACAAAATGTAAACGTTTCCCTGCCCCACGGCGTTGAACCTCCGCCTCTGCTCACTGCCCACCGGCAGCCTGGCCTGTGTTGTAACAAACCCTGCTTGTCCTCACCTCAGGGCCTTTGCATCTCAAAATTGCTTCTCTCTGAGCCCGAAGGGGTCCCCAGCTAGGCTCGTGGCTCTAACTCTCTCCAGTGGCTTCCATGGCAGCATTTGCTCCTGGTAGCACAGCAGAGCGCAGCCCGACTCCCAGGGCACCAACCGGCATCCTCCCAGCGTCAGCCACAGGAAGCCCGAGGGCCCAGGTGGCTGAGGCTGTTGCCTTACCTTCATTAGGGCTCTTTTCGCTCTTTCATTAAATTAAATCCCAGGCAGCAGCGCTAATGGAGGCCCCGAGGAGTCCGGAGAGGCCACCAGCCCCAGCCCTTGGCCAGCGTGGCAGGGAGGGCAACGCAACCAGGTGAGCTGAGGCGTGGCTCCTGGGACAGGCTGATTGCCGTTTCCCAGGCCCCCAGGACCCTGGGCTTCCCATGGGAGGCGGCCTTTAGAGACGGAGTATGTGGCAGACACCGTGGAAGTTGGGCCATGAGCTCTTCAAGGACCAGGAGCGGGCCTTGGCTCAGACCTGGGCCCCAAAGCCCCGAGGGCACCCGGGTCCCCGCCGAAGGCACTGGGCAGTTCTCTCCCAGTCATGTCAGTAACACCCTGAGTGCCAGGCCCAGTTGGATTTGTAGGGCCAGACATGAGACTCCAGGGACAGACCCCTCCCGACCCCAGCATCCCCTGGAGCCTTGGGGTTCCCTCCCTGCCCACTCCTCAGGGATGCCTCCGGCAGGCAGTCCGCCCTCACACCTCTGTCCCTCTGGCTCTCACTGCTCTGGCCCACCCGCTCCCTCCTTCCTGGCTCCTTCCTGCCTCGGGGGTCTTTGTTGCCTCTGCCCTTCACGCCCTGCGCTTGGCTTGTCACACAGGTGGTCCCTTCTCATCATTAGAGGTCCCCTCCTCGGACTGCTCCCTGAGGCATGGCCCCCAGTGGCGCTGGGGTGGCCGGGTGGTTTTCTCTGAAGCTGTGCAGTTCTTTCCTGTTTCCTGGGTTTGCTCCCGGAGGGCGGGCTCCCAGCTCCTCCCTCACCCCGGGGCTCTCAGCACGAGATGTCACAGCGAACACCCTCTGAACAGATGAACTCTCCTCTCGAGCCCCCCTCCCCTCCAAGGGAGGCCCCCCAGTCCATCCAGAAACTTCTGGCAAGGAGCACTGGGGCCTGAGTTCTCCAGGACAACAGACAATTGTCTGTGCAGGAGGTGGATGAGCAGGAAGGGGTACCCTGGGCCCCACGGCCCCCAGGCTTGGGGCTGCTTCTCTGGGAGGGAGAGGAGCCTGGAGAGGGGCTGGAAGGAAGGGCCGGGGAGGGCAGGCAGCTGACTCCAATCTCAGAGGCCGCTGGGCTGAGGAGCAGGAAGGGGAGGTGCAGGGCTGCCCAGGAGGTGGAGCCTGACGCGGGGCTGCAGGGAGGGGCCGGCCCCAGCCCGAGGTCTCAGCAGCGGCTGTGGGGCGCTGGCTGCCCGGCTGTGATTTGGTCCAGGGCCTCACAGGGCCTCCCTGCACCTGGGAGCCATCGACCCGGGGTGGTCGGCACCCTGGGCTCCGGGGACCCCTGTGGGGTTCTGCTTGTTTCTGGGCGCGGGTGAGGCAGACACACCCGCCCGAAACTGCCTTTGGGGAAGTGGGCAGCTTCCCCTCCTGGAGCTCAGCCCACTGAGGGGCTCCATTCCGCCCGCCGCTCAGCCCCTGCTCAGCCGGGGCCAGGACCTCGGGACACGCTGGGCCTGCTCTGTGGCCTGGGTTCTTCCCAAGGCTGTCCTGGCTGCCCCATGAGCGGCAGCCGCCACCTCCCTCCCAGCTGAAGTGCCGCCAGATCTGCTCGATGCCATTTTATTGTCTTTTATGTCCTAGTCAGTGGTGCTGGGCTGCGTGCCCAGGGTCAGGTCATACTTCTGTCTAGGAAGCCACCCCCGGCCCCCAAAACAACATCTCTCTAAAGGATCCTGGGTCCCCAAGTGAAGGCAGCCGGTGCTGGTGACACCCCTCACTAGATGGCGTGGGTGGGTCCTGGCCCCTTCTGGCCTCAGTTGTCTCAGCTGCAAAGCAAGGGGTTCCTCCAGCTGTGGCTCTGGATTTTCTCCTCGGCCTCCCCAAAGCCACCCCCCCACTCCCACCTCCCTGTCCCCTCTTCCTGGATTGCTCTTCCCGTCGCTCTTCTCCCTGTAGCTCTCCCACGGCACCTCCACCAGGAAGGCTCCCTGACCCTGGTTCCTCCCTCCTTTGCACACGCAACTATGGCAAATAGTTTCGGTGTCCACAGGTTTAGTCGTTACACCTCTCCCAGCTCCAGGTGGAAGGGTGGGATTCATTCATTCGATTTGACAAGTGTTGAGCCACCTCAGGGTTGGTGCTGCCAGGCGTCTGGAATCAGAGGCCTGGGGGAGAGGGCCCCCCGGGACGCTGAGGAGGAGGAGGCCCAGGACACAACAGGGAAGCACAGAGGAGGAGGGATGAGTGGGGAAGGGGCGGGGGAGCAGGAGAGGCAGAGTGCTGGCGTGCTGGCCTAGCGCCAGCAGAGGGATGGGGACCCCTCAGCAGGGACACCTACGGGCCTTGCGGGAATTACTACTGTGACAACTCACCCCTATCCGGGGCTTTCCATGTGCCTCGCACATTCTGAATATTTAAAAAAATATTCTGGTCAAGCCCTGACCGGTTAGGCTCAGTGGATAGAGTGTCGGCCTGCGGACTGAAGGGTCCCAGGTTCGATTCCCATCAAGGGCATGTACCTTGGTTGCGGGCACATCCCCAGTGGGGAGTGTGTTGATGTTTCTCTCTCTCCTCCCTTCCTCTCTGAAATAAATAAAATATATATATATGTGTGTGTGTGTGTGTGTGTGTGTAATCTCCTCATCCTGAGGTCATGTTTTACTGATTTTTTTAGAGAAAGGGAGAGGGAGAGAGAACCATTGATATGAGAGAAACATCAATCAGTTGCCTCTCCTATACACCCAACCAGGGACCAAACCTGAAACCTAGGTATATGTGCCCTGACCAAGAGCTGAAACCTCAGCCTTTGGTGTATGGGACAAGGCTCCGACCAAGGGAGCCAGCCAACCAGGGCATGCGCATTTCACCCACTCTCCTCCCTTGCCCTGACCTCAGCCAGTGCCGTGGGTAGATAGTAATATTAGGCCCATTTTGCTGACAAGAAAAGTGAGGCACAGGGAGTTTCTTGTCCTTGTTCAAAGTCATATGCAGCCAGCAAGTCTGCAGGCTGTTCCCCAGAGTCCTTGTGGTCACCCTCCACTCTACCACCTCTGCCTCCTGCCCAGTCCAAAGCAGTGCGTGTGGGCTTCATCTCAGGGCACTGGGGAGCCACAGAAGGTTTGTAAGCTGGCTGGTGTGGCTCAATGTTGAGCGTTGGTTTATGAACCAGGAGGTCACAGCCCATGCCAGGGTTGCAGGCTCAATCCCCAGTAGGGGGCGTGCAGGAGGCAGCCGATCAGTGGTTCTCTCTCATAGATGTTTCTCTCTCCCTCTCCCTTCCTCTCTGAAATCAATCTACACATAAGGAAGGTTTGTGGGCAGGAGAGTGATGTGATGTCTTTCATCAGGATCCCCTTTGCTGCGTGTAGAGGATGAACTGTAGGGGAGACAGGAGAGCCATGGAGAGGCTGGAGGCCTGGAGTAAGAGACTCTAGGGACAGAGAACAGGGACACATTTGAAGGGGAGCTGAGGAGGGGAAGAAATTGACAGGATGCAGGGATGGGGCGGTGGTCATGGTTCTGGATGGCGAGAATTCATAAAGTCGGGGTCCCAAGAATAGGGCCAGTTGTGGGGGTGGGTGGGGAGTGATGAAGTGTCTTGGGGAAGCTTCAGAGCAGCCTGGGAAATGGGCTGGTGGTTAGGGGAGAACCTGGGCTGGAGATGGGGGCGGTTCTGAGCCCCTGAATGGGAGGTATGTGACTGGAGTAGCAGACAGAGGCCTAGCCATAGCCCTGGGGAGCCCCCTGCAGACGGAGAGGGAGCAAGCAGCCTGGAGGGGTGGAGGCAGGGGTCTCCGGACTCTCTAGGAAGACACTTACCTGGAAAGGAGCCGCTAACTGGTAGGACGGGTGCAAGGACCACATAACCTGACCTGGGGCTGGAGGAGGCCTTGCCTCCCTGGGCCCCATCCTGCCCCGCCTCTGTCCATGGGGGTCTGTGTGGGCCCACCTCTGGTGAGCCTGGCCTCCAAGGAGCTGACAGGTTCTCCCTGTTGCCCGGCAACGGCAAGAGCTGTTGGCTGTTGCTAGGAGCAGACTGGGGAGGCTCGAGGAGGGAGGATCAGCTCTCAAGCTTGGGGCGGAGCTGGTGGGGGGGGGAGAGGCGAGCCTCCAACAGGCTGTGTTCCGGGCTCTGTGCGCCGTGTTTACAGGGTTCCGTGGATCAGAGGCACCTACGGAGCATATCAATGGGTGTCTGTGTCCCAAGTAGGCATCCTGTGTCCTCATCTTTGCTGCATGCTTGCGGCAGTGCCTGCCTGAGCTTTGGCTCCAGGAAGGAGGGGGGCAAGGGGGAGCCATTGGAGGACTTACAGGCCAGTGACTCCTCAGCAAGGGAGCCGCTCAGATAGGGACACACAAGCCCTCCAAGGGGGGCGGGCAGCCCGAGACCCGTGAGCTGCAACAAGATGTGTGCCAGGGTGGAAGTGGGGAGCTGGTGATGCAGGGGGGGGGGGGG
>NW_006295816.1:2126137-2126735 GCF_000327345.1 Myotis davidii
GGCTGTGTGGACCTTCCTTATTCTTGTCCGTGGGTTGAGGCCTCCCCAGCTGTCCCACTAGCAATGCATAGGGTTGCAGCCTGTCTAGTGGAAAGGCCATAAGATCATGGCCACTATGGTTCCGGAGGTCAGCTGGCATCTCTCTCCCTCCTTTGGGTCCCAGTTTGGGGTCCCAGGCCGAAGCCCAGGATGGCTACCTGTAGGAGGATGCCTCCTAGGCGACCAGAGAAGGATGGAGAGGTATATCCTGGCTGCCAGAGGAGGTGTAGAGGTGGCAATAGACTTTTTAAAAAATTAATTTGAGAGAAAGAGGAAGGGGGAGAGAACCACCATGTGTCCCACGTGTTCAGGCATTGCTTGTGGCGGCGAGGGTGTCCGGAGGCCATGCTGAGCGCCCGTCGGGGAGACGTGTTTTGTTTTGCTTTTTAAACGGGCCAAGCCCTCCTCAAGAGGAGGCAGCCTCAGCCCCGAGGCCCGGCTCTGCGGTCCCGGAACAAGGTGAGGGGGTTCATGGACTCGAACGGGCGACGAGGACACGCCTTCCCCGCCCAGTGCACGCAGCTCGCAGCGGCTCCGAGGGCTGGTTCCTGCTGGGAGC
>NW_006295816.1:2127069-2134620 GCF_000327345.1 Myotis davidii
AGGCGGCGCGGGAGGTGAAGTTGCTGCTGTTGGGTGAGGCCGCGTCCTGCGCTGGGACCGCTGTTCCCGCTTCACCCCCCCGCCCAGGACTTTGGCATCCAGGCTAGGGCTTTGAACCCCCAGACTGGGCCTGGGCCCCGACCCGGCCTGGCCAGGACCCCCAAATAATGATTCAAAACTCTGGCTTGGCCTAGACCTCTGGTCCATAGTCCAGACTCTAGGTCAGACCCTCAACTCATCCCAAACCCCCAAACCCACCCGCTTCTGCCCCAACGGAAGCTGCCCTGAACTCTGCGCGACCATCCGCCCTTGGCCGACCAAACTCAGACCTCAAACCCCAATCAGCGCCCCCCCCCAGGTACCACCTCTCCCCCTACTTGCTCCCCTGTTCCCACTGGGCATGAGCATCCCTGAGGCCCCTGCCAGGTCCCCCCCACTCCCTCCTTCCCTCTCTGTGCCCATCTCTACTCTGGACCCCATACCCACCTGTGCATCCTGACCCCAGGGGGCCTTTTGATTGGGAAACCCTGACTGCTCATGAGCCCTCTCTCCAGCTGGAACCCCCAAACCTTTAGAGACCCCTGCTCCATGCATCTGGCCCACCAGGTTCCTCGCTGCACGCATCCCTTCTCACACCCGCTGCTCCCCCACTCTGGCCTTCCCCAGAGGCCCCCATCCGTCCTTTGCCCATGGGCCGGGCCGGAGGAGGGGCCGCTGGTCCCGCTGGGGAGGGGCGCCAGGCCTGGGCTTCCCGGGGAGCCGCTGGCTGGCCACCCCCCAGTGCCTCAGCCCCGTGGGGGCTGCAAGGGAGGTGGGGGCACAGGCGGGAGTGCTGAGGCGTGCGGGTTGTGGCGCCTTCAATCCCAGGGAAGAGGGTGGGTGCTGGAGGGGTGGGGGGAAGGGGAAGTGGTGAGACAGCTGACATGTTGCTTCCCCGCGGCCGGGCGAGAGCTGCGGGCCTGCCGGGCTTCCTGCCCCCCTTCTGGGCCGCAAGACTGGGAGGGGGATGCTGAGCCCTGCGAGGGGGCCAGCGGGCCAGCCGGTGAGTGTGGCGGGGGTTGGGGGGTGGGGGGCACTGAGCTGGACTTTTGCGGAGACTGTGGGCCTGTGCTTGCCCCAGGCCAGCCTCCTGCCGGAGCAGGTGTGGTGCCCTGGCAGCCTGGTCTGGGGGGTTTCAGGAGGGGGAGGCCCCCGCAGCAGCATGGAGGCTGGACGGTGTGGGGGGTGTGGCCCCTCACCCCGAGTCGCTGTGGGTCCCTGGCCGAGAGACGGGGCCTTCCGTGCCCTTTTTACTTTGAATCTTCTTGATGTTTTATGTTCCATGTTTAGAGTGAGGATGAAGAGTACAGCAGCTATTTTAAGTGGTAGAAAAATGCTCAACCTTCTAGGAGTCCCAAATATGGTCTTTGAATTCACAAAGTGATTGATTAGTCCTTCATTTCCCAGCTAGAATTGTGTATTTTTCAAATCTTGTCTTTGAAATAAGAATCCTGTACATTACTTCATTTTCTCTCCTTTTCTCATTCCTTTATAACGCACAAATATGGGCATAATTAGAGCATGTTTAAAACCCTTCATTTCAGGAGAAGGCTCCCCGGGCCCAGGTGGGAAGTGCCCTGGCGGCGGCCCTTTCCCGCCCAGGTGCAGGGAGGTGATGGAGCCCGTGGAGCAGCCCGAGTGCCGGGCGCCCGGCCCACATAGCGGGAAGGACTCCGTCCAGGCAACGGGACTCGCTGGGTAACTGCCAGCCTCCCTTCCCAGCCAGAACCACGCCCGCTGCCCCACCCGCACCATGGCTCCTTCCCGGCCTGGGTAGAGTGCCAGCGCCGGGCCAGGCTGTCACCGGCAGAGGCAGATGTGCGCACTGGGGAGGTTTTCCTGGCAGCTTGGTGGGGGGCAGAGGTGCTGATAGCCCCGCTCCGGGGACACCGCCACCTGTTGTCCCCCGCAGAATCTGGGCGTCAGGGGAAAGGAAGCCAGAGTCCGGGTTTGGGGGTTTCCCTGATTTCAGATGGGCGTGTGGGCAAAGGAGACAGTGTCGGTCACCGGCCGGGCAGGCCTCGCGTGTCAGCACAGCAGCGCCTCCAGCCCTGGCACTTCGTGGCCCCTCACTTGGGGTGTTGTCCCGGTTCCACCTAACTCACACCTCCTCTTCAAGACTCTGCCCAGGCACCACCGCCCGGCACCTTCCTGGCAGCCCCTTCGCCAAGGCTGGGTGCACCCCTGGCTCTGGCGCTGCGGCTCCCCCCTCAGAGCCCGTGTCTGGGCAGAGCTGCCCGCCCACCCTGAGATGGCAGGGCAGGGCTCCTCCTGGGCTAGGCATGGAGCCTGGCACCCACTGGGTGCTCCTTGTCTGCCTGTTGAGTGAAGTGCTACTGAACTTGGTCTTGGGGATGGTGGATGGAGTGAGATGAGCCACAGCCTGGCGTATCTTGGCAGGTGGGTGGCAAGGGCTGGGTGTCGGGCCGATGATCAGGATTGGGGGATCCTGAGACGGAAGCTTCTGAGGCTTCTCCCTGCTGGTCTCATCACAGGCTGTGCCAGCACCTCACACAGCCCTCCCCCCACTCCAGCCTGCAGCCAGTCTCGGGGCTTGGCACACAGTAGGGACTTCAACTCTTCCCACAGGAGAATGGCTTTGTGGTCTGCTCCTTCCTCGGTGTGACCTCAGAGGGACCCCCAGCTTGCTCAGGCTGTTTGGGGACTGTCGCAGGGCTGTCTGGCTCTTGGGGCTCAGACCAGAGCAGGGCGCAGGAGTCCTGGCCTGGCCAGCGCAGACTGTACATGCGAGGGCTCCATTCGGTTTACGAAGGGCGGTCGATGGCCTTTGTCCTGTCTGTGTCTCTAACAAAGGGCCTGGCCCACGGTAGGTAGCTGGCTGGGGGATGGGTGAAAGTGGGGGTGCCCCCTAAGAAGGGGCCCTCTGGGTGGGTAGTCTTGAAGAATGACATTTGCTAGGGCTAGACAAGGGGGGCAAAGGGGCCAACCCCGCCAGGTACTGAGGGAGGGAGACCTGGCCTGGGTTCCCCAGCCCTGGGGTGGCTGTTTCCTGGCTCACCCTCCCTGGACCAGCTCTTGGGGTCACCAGATCTGGGTTCAAATCCCGAGCCCACCTAGTGCACTGGATGAGCACCCCCGCTGGTAAATCCTGGTCCGCTCTCCACCCGTAACCTGAGCACCGGTGCTGCTGCAGCCACAGGTGGGGAGTACACCAGAGCCTGGAGGGTGGGAACAGGCGAGGGACCCTCACTCACCCCTGCAGAGCCGAGAGTTTGGTAGCGAGGGGTCTCCCCAGCCTCCAGGCTGCTTGGCCCCAGGGTGGAGTTTTGGGGAACCCCCTTCCTTGATCTCAGGCAGTTGCTCACAGCAAGTGGGGAGACCATGGCATGTAGTGTAGACAGTTGGTGCCACCTGGAGTGACAGACTGCCCTGGGGGCCTTAGGCCCAGCGCTGGGGGGTTGAGCCGCCTTCCTGGGGGTCTAGGGACCCAGCCTACCTCCAGTCCCGCCTTTCCCCCCACAGCCTTCCCTTCCCGGCTGGAGCTCATTAGCATTTGAATGGGGGCGGGGCAGCTCGGGCCTCCCAGGCTCTTCTTCCCACCCCTCCCCCAGGCTGGGCAAGGCTTTGTCTCCCGGGCGGGCGGGCGCGGGCTCCCGCACTGGGAGTGAGGGGGTCTGAGCCATTTCTGACACCTGCCTGCGTCCTGCCCAGTCCCACGAGCGCCCCCCCTGCCCGGTGCTGGGGCCGGCGGCCTGAGGCTCCCGTAGGGGGGTGGGAGGGGGTCCTTCAGGGGATGCCCTCGAGCTGGGCGGCGGGAGAGACTGGGTGGCCTTGCAAAGGAAGCCACGCTGAGCTCTGCGGAGGGTGTCCCGGGAGGGTGGGCGGAGAACCCCAGGCAGAGGGCAGTGTGGTGAGGAGAAGAGAATGAGCCCCTTGTGGCTGGGGTGGACGGCGAGGCAGCTGGAGCGCAGGCCTCCCTGCCAGGCCGGGCAGCCTCGGGACTCCATTGTGCTGGAGCTGGAGCCTCGGCTGCCAGATGGGGGCCTGGGCAGCCTGTCAGGTGGGATCCCAGGGAGGTCTCCAGGCCTCCAGCAGGGCTGGTCCTGAACCTGCCCTGGACACGAGGCCCTGGCTGTGAAGTTCTTGGTCTTTGTCTTTAAAGCCCCATTATTTTATTTTTAATATATTCATTGATTTCAGAGAGGAAGGGAGAGAGAGAGAAACGTCAATGATGAGAGAAAATCATGGATCAGCTGCCTCCTGTAGGCCCACACTGGGGATCTAGCCTGCAACCTGGGCCTGTGCCCTGACAGGGAATCAAACCGTGACCTCCTGGATCATAGGTCCACGCTCAGCCACTGAGCCACACCAGCTCAACCCCTGAGCCACGCCAGCTCAACCCCTGAGCCACGCCAGCCGGGCACCACCCATCCTTTAGGCAGGAACAGGATGGAGGAAGCTTTGTTCACAGAAGCTCTTAGCCACCGAGGGACCAAGCCCCTGTCGCACCACACCCCCCAGCAGGTGATGAGAGGTCTGACCAGAGCCCGAGTGCTGCCCCCCAACACCCCTTGGTGCTGCGGGAAGACAGGACTGGACAGATGCGGGGGGTCGGGGGGGAGAGCAGGGCCCAGGCCAGTCTCTGTCCATCTTCCCAACAGCTCAGGGCAAGAGTCTCACCTAGGGGTTGAGTGAGGGGAAGGGGCCAGCGGGTTCTGGCCGGGCCATAGCTCATGGGCCCACCTAAGGTGCCCTGCAAGGTGCCCTGGAGCGAGGCCCTTAGATGGGGGCCCTGGGACCTGGTGCTCTGAGGCAGCCCCTCCCTCAGTCGTAGTCCAGGGTGGGGCCTCTGGCCTGGAACTCTTGTTCTTACTAAACCTCAGCCCAACCCTGGCTGGTGTGGCTCAGTGGATAGAATGTCAGCCTGCAGACTAGAGGGTCCTGGGTTCGATTCCAGGGAAGGGCACATGCCCGGGTTGCAGGCTCGATCCCCAGGAGGAGGCGTGCAGGAGGCAGCCGATCAATGATTCTCTCTCATCATTGATGTTTCTCTCTCCCTCTCCCTTCCTCTCTGAAATCAATAAAAATATATTTTTAAAAAAAACAACACAAAAAACCAGCCAACCCTCACCCTCTCCCCAATGCTGCTTCTTGGGGCTGTGGCCATTTTTGCGGTTTGGGAAGGGTACTCTCCCTGGAATAGCCAAACGTCTGCTGGGCGCCCTGTGGGGACATCGGGGCTTGGCAGTGAGCGCCGGGCCAGCGGGAGCCAGAACCTACGGGTGGCCGGACAGGGCTTGTTGAGAAGGTGTCCTTGTGGCCTGGTGCGTCCCTGGTGTCACGGCTGCTACGGCTTCAAAATATGCAGAGGGGGTGGCAATGGCAGTGCCCCCTGTGTCCCGGCAGGGACTGTGTCCCCGCAGGCGGAGGGCGGTGGAGGCGGCGGCAGGGCTGGGCTGCTCGGGGAAGTGGTGTCCGCGCCAGAGGAAAAGGAGGAAGCAGCTGGAGGAGGAGGAGCCCCAAAGAGGAAGAGGCCAGAGGGCCCCGCTCTGCTGGGGGCGGGCAGGTGAGCCGTCCACTGGGAGCCTGGACGGTGAGGCCACCTGCTTGGGCTCATCGCGCGCCCTGTGCCGCCCTGCTGGGTGCCTCTGGGATGGAGCCAGCCCCAGCCTTTGCCCTGCCCCAGCAGCCCCTGGCCTCGGATCCCAGCGCCGTGGCGATTCTGAGGGTTCCAGGCCCCTCCTCTGACCACAGGAAGTGGAGGCTGGGAGCGGGACGCCGGCCGGCGGGCGGGAGCTGGCAGGAAAGCGGAGCTGCTGCTGCGTCCCGAGCAGCCATGGCCTCCAGGGCCGGAAGGCCGGCTGCAGGCCCGATGAATGCCCGGAAACGGAGCCGCAGCCGGCATTAGCTCACTCTGGGTTTCCCCTGCCCCGGGCTGGACAGAGGGGCCCTGGTCCAGGCTAAGGATTCCCCCTGCTGCTGGCCACTGGCCTGGGTGCCTTCGCTCGGCCTCTGGGGATGAGAGCAGCTGCCTGATTGAGCCTGGGCTGCTATGGCACCGGACGCTTCAGGGGCGGGTCTGACTCACACTCAGCTCACTGATGGGGAAACTGAGGCCCGGGACATGACATGACTTACCCAATAAGTGGAGACACCACGGTGTGACCCGGGCAGTGGTTCTGAGCACGGCTGTGGCCTCAGGAGCCTGTGCCCAGCGGGCAAGAATGATGAGCCGGGAGGCAGGCAGGTGCTGTGGGTGCGCACGTGCGCTGCACGTCTGGGTGGCCCGTCTCGGAGGAGATCGCAAGGGGACTCTGCCCCAGGGCAGGACCCAGGACTGTGCATGAATCCCGTCACTGCTCCAGCCAGAACCTGCCCTGGGCCCGGCTCCCCCGCTTTTGCTTCCTGCCTTTCCTCGCAGCCCCCAGGCAGAGGCAGGCACCTGAGTGCTCCACTCCGCTGGCCTTCTGCTTGCTCCGTCCACTGCGCCCGCTCGGAGGTGGGGGCCCTGAACTGGGAGAAGACGGGGAGCCGTCCTGTGAGGAGGACAGAGTTCCCACCGGGGCTCCCCGTGAGCACAGGCTGCGGCGGGCTCGCGCGTGGGGACTCTGTGCCACTGTGTCCGGGTGCGGGCTGGGAGCCACACTCGGTGCTGAGGCAGGTCCTCCTGCTCCTGGGCCTCAGGGTGTGTGGCCTCCCCTCTGCTCGGGGCCCCAGGGGTTCTGCTCTGTGTTGTCAGGCGGGACCTCAGGGCTGAGGAGCCAGAGAGACTTAGGAAACTGGGAGCAGATCTGCAGGCTCCTGGGCTATGAGCTGCGCGGAGCAGAGCGCATCCTGGCGACCACTCAGGCCCCTTCCTCTTGGGGTGACCCCAGGCAGCCCCTTCCTCTCTGGCGGGCGGGGACCTGGGGTGTCAGCATGGCTCCAGGGCTTGTGGGGACTCAGCAAGCTGCCGGCTTGGGCGAGACCCTGGGCTAGTTTGGGGTGAGTGAGGACCAGGGGGGCTCGGGCAGGCTTGGGCTTGGCACACTCCCTCAGGGCACTGTGCACCTCACCTGGGGCCACCGTAGTGACTGAGAAGTGGGGGGTTAGGTTCTTTGAAAACAGCAAAGGGGCCCCTTAAATGAAGAAGCAGGGGAAGAGGCGTGCGACGTCCCCCCCCCCCTGTGGCCTGGCATCTCAGGCTGCTCTAGGTGAGACCTGTCGCCTTAAGGTCCAACAGCACAGGCTCAGGGCCTCCTGTCCTCCAGGCGGCCTTTCCGACCCGGTGCCTCAGTTTCCCCTGCACAGTGGGCAGGCCCCGGGGGAGACCGTCCTGCCCTACAAGCCCTCTGTCTGTCTGTCTGGCCGGCCAGTTCCTCTTGCACGGAGAGCGCTGACTTGGCAGAGGCAGGCCTGGCCGATTGTTGGCACTTACTGGGGAGGTTCCGGGTTTGTTGGGGCACCTGGGGGAAGGCAAGGCCCATCCGAGACCCGCAGCGCAGACCCACGTGGAGCCCCTTCCCGGGAGTGAGGGCCCAAGCAGCACCTGGAGGAAGGAAGAGCTGCCGG
>NW_006295816.1:2135252-2138403 GCF_000327345.1 Myotis davidii
CAGTGCTCTTGCGAGAGCGTTGGGGAAAACTGCGATCCTCCCAAGGGCAGAAAACGCCGCCAATAACTTAACTTTTATCTCGGTTCTCCCCGGGCGCTGAGCGCTTTGTGTTTACCCTCAGCCTCTCCGGGGAGGAGGGAAGGGTGCCAGGACCGGGCCGGAGGGCTCAGCTTTGAGGCCTCAGGGAGGACCAGGATGGGCACCAGGGCGGGCACAGGTCTGGATCCCCCCTGGGCGAAGATCTGAAAGTGAGAGGTGAGCGGGATGGCCATTCAAGGCTGGGCAGTGCCTGCAGAGGGGAAACTGAGGCCAGAGAGGACAGTGGCATGTCAGGGCCTCCCAGCAGGGCAGAGCCTGGACGAGGTAGAGGGTCCGAGATGGACAGACAGCAGTGACCTGATGCTGGGCTTGGGGTCACGCAGCTGGACTGGTGGCCCAGCGCCTGCTGCAGAGGCCGGTGGCCTGGTCCAGGCAGGTGGCCTGGTGCCGCCTCCCCCCATCTGCCCCCTCCTCCGCGGGGGCCGCGCTCGGGAGTGGAAGCAGATGTTCTAGCAGAGCAGCCGCTGGGGCTGGCACATCAGGGCAATTACTGCGCCTCCCAGGGCCCAGCAGCTGCGCCCGCCCTGGGCAAGGGCTGAGAGGAGGCGTGGCCGTGGGAACACTTCTGGCCGCCCCAGCTCTGCGGGGCCTCTGAGCAGGAGCCTGCATGGAGGGCCCTCTCTGGGCGGGCCACCCCTGCCACCTCCCCTGGAGGCCCCTCCCGGCACCTGGGCAGCAAGCTGGAGCCCGGTAGGGAAGCCCTCTCCTCTGAGGGGAAGGTGCACGGCTGGGGGCTGGGTGCCCGGGATCAGCGAGGTGCAAGCAGACTGAGCCAAGTGCCGGCTTATATGGTGGCAGCACTGCCGGCCGCGGTGGGAAGGGGGCTGCTGGAGGGGTGAAGAGTGAGGCCGGCGGATCCCCGAGAGCCAGGGTCCTCGTCCCCCCCATCCACCAGCGTCATGCTGTGGTCTCACCCTTCTGCCCTTGACCCCCTGACCTGCCCTAGCCGCTCCTGCCCCTGATTCTGTCCCCGTGTCCCCTGCTTCCTGCCCAGCCGCCGGCACCCCGCTTTGTCCTACCACTCTCTCCTTCCCACCGAAGGCCAGGGGCGGGGCTCCGGGACCTGGGATGCCCCCTGTGAAGCGGTGCCCTCCTAACTCAGACTGAGGGCCAGGGAGACAGGCTCCCGGGGACAGGAAGCGGCCTTCGGCTGCCGGGCAGGGAGCGAGTATCCTGGCTCCGGCCCACTTGCCTGGGTGCTGCCTGCCCCGTGGTGCCTGCCAGTCTGCCCCGCCAGGAAAATCAGATGCAAAGCAAGTTTCTGCTGTCATCCCCGTCGCCGGGCAAGGACGATGCCTTGCTCACACCATTTACCAAGAGAGTGGTCCCGGGCCAGCCCTGGACACTGGTGACTCAGGCGACGGGGGTCGCAAAGTTACACAGGGAGCGACAACCCTCACCCGGACCTCGGTCCCCTGTGCGGAGAGCTGTCGCTCTGAGTGTCAGCTCGCCGGGGTGGGCGTGGTGTGTTGCTCTGACCCATCACTGCACATCCTTGGCCTCCGCTGCCCCACGAGGCCCCAGTCCTGGCCGAGACTCCGACTCTGTGGCTCCTGGTCCCTCCGCCCAGGATGTGCCCCCTCCCGCCTGCTCTGCGGGAAAGTGCCTGGGCAGGAGGGACGCTCACGCAGCCACTAGGCCGGTCAGCCAGCAGGTGGGTGTGCGGGCGGCGGTCCTGGCTGCTCTGCGGTGCGGTGAAGGGTGCTGCCATCTGACCACAGCCCACGCCCCTGGACACCGGGACTGGGGCCTCACTGCCCCCACACATACCTGCCACCCCCCGTGCTCCTCTGCCCGTGATGCCAGCAGCTGGTGGCTCCTGTGAGGGGAGGCCCTCTCGGAGGGCCGCTGGGTTGGGAACACACCCAGGGCCGCAGCTGCGCCTCGGTTTCTGGCCGTACGTGGCTCTGCTGCTGCCTGGAGGGCCTGCGGAGACTGCGCGGGCGTGAGCCCGCGGTCCGGCTGCCGCACGGGGCACTCGGGGCCGCTTGGGGGGCACTGCACTCGGACAGACGGGCCACGCGGGCCTGCAGCCCCGGGACAGCAGCCTCTCCGCTTCCTCACTGTCAGGGGCTGAGGACAGAACAGGTGCGGTTACTTAGCGGACGCGATGGGCCTGGAGTGGCATTTCCCGGAGAGGGCGCTATTCGTGCTTTGCTGTTGTCATTACTGCTGTTATTCTTTTTAATATATTTTATTGATTTCGGAGAGGAAGGGAGAGAGAGATAGAAACATCAATGATGAGAGACAATCATTGATTGGCTGCCTCCTGCACGCCCCCTACTGGGGATCAAGCCCGCAACCCCGGGCACGTGCCCTGACCAGGAATCTAACCATGACCTCCTGGCTTGTAGGCCGGCCGACGCTCACCCCTGAGCCACACGGCCGGGCTGTTGCTGTGATTCCTGTTGCTCCTGTTAGTGTGTGTGTCAGCCACGCCGCCCTCTGAGGCGTCTTTACTGACCCCGAGGGCCAGCGTCTCCCGTGTGACCTGCTGAGCTGCTCCAAGGGACAGGCCTGCCGCCGTGGCCAGGAGGGTTGGGACACATGGCGTTGGGGCGCGGGGCAGGGGCACCCAGCAAGGAGAACTCCGTGGGCAACGGCCGGAGGGTGAGCCGGGCCCAGCCGAGGTGCCTGTGCCTGGAGCTCAGGGAGAAGGGGAGGGAGGGGAGGCCCTGTCCCCACCCCTCCATCCCCCTGGTCATCACCTTCCCTGGGGAATGCGGGCTCCTGGGCTGCGCCCTCTAGACCTGGCTCTGTGTCTGGGAGGAAACCTGGGAATTGGCTATTTTTATCTCCCAGGGCATCATCCCACAGGGTCTGAGCCCTGGCCCACGCGCTTGGGACCAGACTTTTCTGAGCCGCTTTGTCCTCGTCCGTAAGCGGGAGCAGACCTGGGCTGCTGTGACGGTCACAGGAGAGCGGCCCCAGGCCCTCACTGCTCACCCAGGGGAGACATGGGGGGTGTGCCGGGCCAGGGGGCGCAGTGAGTCAGCACGCGGGTGCGTGCCTGCGTGTGTGCGTATGACACCGCCCGGCCCCAGGCCCCGGG
>NW_006295816.1:2138983-2139426 GCF_000327345.1 Myotis davidii
GCGCAGGTGTCTCAGTCACCTTGACCGCAGGGCCCTGCCAGCCGCAGCCCCGCCGGCTCTGCTGCCTGCCTGCCTCCATCTCACCCGTGCAGTTGGTGGGCGGGTGAGCGCGGCCTCCAGGGCTGCAGGTGGCTGGGCCCTCGCCGGCTCTCTGACCTGCACCCTCCGTTCCAGGTGCTGGGGAGTCGGGGAAGAGCACCATCGTCAAGCAGATGAAGTGAGTGCTGTGTGCGGACGGTCTCCCCTCTCCTGGGCCCGGTTCAGGGCGCTCCCAGAGGCAGCCATCCGTCCTCAGAACCCGGGGTGTGGGGGCAGTTCCGTCCTCTCTGAAGTGGGTCCCTGCAGGCCCCAGTCCCCCAGGTGGTCATGTGCTCTCTGTGGCCATTAACCCCGCCCCCTGGCTGCCAGGATCATCCATGAGGACGGCTACTCGGAGGAGGAAT
>NW_006295816.1:2139459-2139820 GCF_000327345.1 Myotis davidii
CCGGGCGGTTCTACAGCAACACCATCCAGTCCATCATGGCCATCGTCAAAGCCATGGGCAACCTGCAGATTGACTTCGCTGACCCCTCCCGCGCGGTACGTGGGCTCCCCCACCCTTCCCGCCTCCCAGAGGCCTCGGGGCCCGTCATGTCCTGGGAACCTGAGGGTGCCCAGCCTAGGCCCCATCCCCGGGGCCTCCCGCCCTTGTCAGGTGGGGTCGGGTGCTCCCGGCGACAGCTTGACCCCCCTGCGGTCCCCAGGACGACGCCAGGCAGCTGTTCGCGCTGTCCTGCACGGCCGAGGAGCAGGGCGTGCTCCCCGAGGACCTGTCCGGCGTTATCCGGAGGCTCTGGGCCGACCAC
>NW_006295816.1:2139833-2145166 GCF_000327345.1 Myotis davidii
GGCTGGGACTGTCAGCGAGGCCTTGCGGGGTCTGGCTTGGGGTGGGAGGCATGGTATGTCCGGGCCAGGAGGAGGGCCAGGCAGGGCTTACAGAGCCCGTCCCCTGCGGGCCGCCGGCGGCTCATCTGTCCTCACACACAGTCGTTCTAAAGACCCGTTTGCTGCCACCTGCTCTGTGCCAGGTCCTGGGAAAGGCTTCAGGGACACGGGTGAGTGGAGCAGGCAAGCCCCCAAGCAGTGACAACCTAGGTATCAGTGTGGTAGCAGCCGCGGGGGCAGGGCCAGTGAGGGGTGCCTCAGGGGAGCCTGCCCTGGACTTGGGGGGAATGGGCAGGGCCCGCAGGCGGGCACAGCCTGTGCCACCTCCCGGGTGGCAAAGTGCTGACTGTGCCTTGGTCACAGGGGAAGTTCGGGCTGGCTGGGCCGGGAGACACGGAGCGGAGGCAGGGTCTGGGAGATGACACGGGTGGAGGTGGAGCCCAGGACTTGAGCCTCACGCGGGCCCTTGGCTGAGCTCAGGACCAGCTGGGGAATCACGGGATCCCAGGAGTCCTGGAGGGAGGCCAGCCCGCCGGACGACACCCTGACCGCCTTTCCTGAAGTACCTGCAGGTGCCACGCCTGGCACCGGGCACTGAGTGCCCCGTGGGGAGTAGGACAGACAGGCTGGCGGCCAGGGCTGAGGCTGCAGGGCTGTGGGCGACACCCACGGGCTCTGGATGGTGCCACCCAGACAGGCTGCCGACCCTGTGCCCGTCTCCTCCTGGCCTGCACACTCCAGCCGCCCGGAGCCTGTCCACGGACAGGACCTCAGGAGGGGGTGGGAGGCGTTCTCTGCCTGTTATGTGGACAGCCCCCGCCCTCGCAGAGGTCTGAACCCCTTGTGAGCCCCCCCCTCTGCCCCCCAAGCTACAGTCTCAGCCAAACACCAGCCTCGGGGCCTCCGCGCTGCCCTTCCACCGTCACAGGCTCAGCAGAGGTGTGGGCCCTGTCAGTCATTGCCACCTCTGTGCCCAGGCCTCCGGGAGGGCAGGCGAGAGGCGCCTGCCAGGCCACTTCCCACTCCTCCCCGTTCCCTTCTCCTTCCTGTCCAGCGCCTGCTGTGTGCACAGTGCTGTTCTGGGGGTGGATTCAGCAGTGAACGCGGGCCCTGCTCTTCCGCTGGTTTATGCCTTCACTGAGGGTGGGGAGCGGGTTGGGACACCCCCTCTCTCCGCAGCCATCCTCCAGGGCTGCCCTGGGGCAGCGAGGCCCTGGGGAGAGCCCACCTGTTGGGGAGGGAGAGACGGGGGTGGAACCACCCAGGGGCCTCCCGACTGCAGGCGCTTGGTGGGGGGCGGGGCTTGGTGTGGAGGTTACAGCACAGGCGTCATGGTCCCCCCGGCTCTTCCTGTTTTCCTGTTCTGTCTGTGTCTCTGAGGTCATTTCCCTCTGGCCAGGCTGCTGGTGGGAACCAAGGGCTGGCCCAGCAGCCCCGCCCCGGGAGCAGGACTTCGGTGCTGGGCGGCCTGGACAGCCCCGGACTCAGCAG
Organism: Myotis davidii; assembly: GCF_000327345.1. Taxonomy (NCBI): domain Eukaryota; kingdom Metazoa; phylum Chordata; class Mammalia; order Chiroptera; family Vespertilionidae; genus Myotis; species Myotis davidii. The sequence continues at coordinate 2,141,364 of NW_006295816.1, forward strand.
GATACTGAGGCCGGCCGTAGGCGGCCCGGGCCTGGCTGGGCGGGTTGGTGCCGACATGGGAGCTAATAAGGGAGCTGGTGACATAAAGCCCCTGGGGCCCCCAAGTAGGTGTTGATGCCCTCCCCTGAGGAGCCCAGCCTGCCCAGCCCCTCATCCAAGTCCAAGGACACGCCAGGTTGCTATACGGCTGACACCATAATTGCACTGATTAGCATCCCGAATCCCTCGCTGGAGAACTGATCTGTCCCCTCCCACCCCTGCACCTGCAGCTCTAGCATCCGGGCCCCCAGCTGAGGCCAGCCTGTCCCAGACCTGGGTGCGGGGCTGGGCCAGCCACAGGCACCGAGCTGCCCCTCGCGGGCCTGATCTACAGGTGGGAGCCGAGGGATTCTGGTCCGGGTTTCCTCCTCTGAGCAACGAGTGTCATGCAGGTCAGGAGGCCCCTGCTGGCCCCACTGACCCCCCTCCACCCCCGACTCCAGCTACCTGAACGACCTGGAGCGCATCGCACAGAGCGACTACATCCCCACCCAGCAGGACGTGCTGCGGACCCGGGTGAAGACCACGGGCATCGTGGAGACACACTTCACCTTCAAGGACCTGCACTTCAAGTGAGCACAGTGTGTGTGTGTGTGTGTGTGTGGAGAGGCGGACCGCCAGCCCGGAGGTGACGAGGGAGGGGCCTCCCTCCAGGACCTGCTCCTGGCTGTACAGGGAGCGAGAGCAGCCCTGCTCTTGCCAGCAGCTCACATGCTCTGCGACCTGCCCCTGTGGCCGCAGCCAGCCCTGCTGACCACCCGAGCCTGCCGGGCCACGCTCCCTGGCCAGAGTCGGGGAAAGTGGACAAATGTGGAGCCGTGAGGGTAGCGGCCCACCCTGAGCAGGCTCTGTCCTCAGTGGCAGCCTAGGGGTGGAGCTGGGATCCTTTGAGAGGCTCCTCCCTTCTCTTGAGCTAAGGTGCCCTGTGTCCGCAGGATGTTCGACGTGGGCGGCCAGCGGTCTGAGCGGAAGAAGTGGATCCACTGCTTCGAGGGCGTGACAGCCATCATCTTCTGCGTGGCCCTGAGCGCCTATGACCTGGTGCTGGCGGAGGATGAGGAGATGGTTCACGGACACGTCCATCATCCTCTTCCTCAACAAGAAGGACCTGTTCGAGGAGAAGATCACTCACAGCCCCCTGACCATCTGCTTCCCCGAATACACAGGTGGGGGGCTGGGCCTCGGAGCGCTGGGGGGACCCGCTGGCTCGCAGCGCCCCCTGCTGGACAGAAGGGTAACTGTGGGGCCCTTGGTCCGGCTGGTGCTTTTGGGACTTAAGTATTTGTGCTGGCAGGTGGGGGCCCTTCTTCCCACCCTGGGGGTGGGCCCTTCCGTGTGCACATGGGCATCCTCCTCCCACACAGATGTGTCTGCGCTCACACTCATCCTGTGCACGTGAGCACGCCCTGTGTGCGTGTGGGGACACGGGACGGGCCGGTCTCACCGTGCTGCCTCCACAGGGGCCAACAAGTACGAGGAGGCAGCTGGCTACATCCAGAGCAAGTTCGAGGACCTGAACAAGCGCAAGGACACCAAGGAGATCTACACCCACTTCACGTGCGCCACCGACACCAAGAACGTGCAGTTCGTGTTCGACGCCGTCACCGACGTCATCATCAAGAACAACCTGAAGGACTGCGGCCTCTTCTGAGGGGCAGCCGACCTGGCAGGACGGTGAGCCAGGGGGCCGGGCAGGGAGCTGGGGGCCGGGGCAGGGCCAGGCAGGGAGCTGGGGAGGGACAGAGCAGGGCCACTGACCCAGAGCAGGGACGCAGGAGTCCAGGTGAGCGCCCAGTAGGAGAGCAGACAAGGGGCACGCAGGCTGGTGAGTCAGGAGGGTCACCCAGTGCCTGGGCACGGGCAGGGCTGGGCTCTGTGCTGCCCGGTGGCCCACACAGCCGCAGTGCCTGGCTGTGCGCTGGGACAGAACGAAAGGGCTGTTCGGCCTTCCTTGGAGAAAACGCACTTCCTCACCACCAGGCCCTGGGCAGCCTGGAGGACGCGGGGCCCCCACCTGCCGCTCAGTGTGACCGGCTCTGTGCTCCTCCCTCTTTGCCTCCAACCTTGAGGCTCCTGAGTGGGGCTGGCTCCCCTGGGCCTGGGGAGGTGGGAAGACTCTGTCAGCCTCAGACCCCCTCCCCCAAGGAGCCCAGCAACGGGCACTGGCTTCTGGGTGGCCACTGTGTCCCTGGTAACAAGTGGGTGAGAAAGGAACAGGTCATTGTCGGGGGGTGGGGGGTGGGAGGAGTCACACAGTGTCTACCTCCTGACCCATGCCCTGCCTGCCCCCACCTCAGGGCCGCCGCCGAATCTGCTCCCCCAGCTCCTAAGGAAGATGGGGGCAAGAGGACCACGCCCCCCACCTGCCCTCCCCACCGCTTCCCCCCTCTCTCTGTTCTTGGCTCCCCCTGTTGCCTCCCTCAGCTCCCGAGACTTGGGGAAGGGGGTGCCACAGGCTTCCCTGTCTGAAGCCTGCCCTTGTCCCAGGTGCTGGGAACAGCTGGGGCGCCCCTTTCCTGGGCATCTGTCTGTTCTGGATTTGGCCCTTGTCTTGTTCTGTGATGGGGGAGGGGCACTCACTTCTCCGGCCTGGGACCCCGGCTTCACCCAGCCCCAGCCCCTGGCCCAGCCCAAGTCCAGATGTTTACAGGGAGCCTCCTGCCCCCCCCACCCCCCGCCCCAGCCGCTCGGAGGCCCCAAGGAAAAGCACAAGACGCGTGAGACACCACCATTCCCGGAGACCACAGTCCACCGCTCGTTCTCAGCTTTTTAAAAAAATGAAAGCAAAAAAAAACACGCAAACTTAGAAACTTTTTAGAGGAAAAACTATTTAAAACTGTCCGATCCTGACCAGCTCCCCCAGCCCCATTCGAGCGACGCCGTGCCTTGAGTGTGTCCGTGTGTTTACACCTGCCCTGCTGGCTGCCCCTGTGCGGCCCCCCTGCCCCACACCGTCGGGTCCAAGGGCTGCCAGCTTCACAGAGGCCTGTCCCAGGGCCACCGGCTCCATTAACCTCCATGTAGCCCTTAGCGCTAACCTAGGAACCGCCGCTGCCTGCCGAGGGGCCACGCCCCTCGTGCCCTCCCCCAGGTCGGGTCCTTCAGCGTTGAACACTTCCTTGCTTTTTTCACGTTTTATGGAATTGTTCACCTGGTTTGAAATAATAAAATGTAGAAAGAAAAACACCAAGAACTTCTCAGCTTCCTTCTTTCTGGGGAGCAGAGACCAGGCTGCCGTGCTGCGCTGACGGTGGGACCCTCCCCCTCCCCGTGGCGGCCCTGGGTGCTGGGCTGCCGGCTCAGGCCCAGGACTCAGCACTTCCTATGTCTCCCCTCTCCCCCCAGCACCTCTGTGGTGGGGGGGGGGCAGCATCCAGCCTTGCTGGAGGGTCAGGGGGCACACTTCCAAGGACACGGAGCAGGAGGTGCCCCGTGAGTGGAGTGGAAGGAAACTGACTCGGCGCCCAGGCCCGAGGCCCAGGGGCCGTGTGGTCACTGGCCAGGTTCGCCGCCCCCCTCCCGCCTCCCAGTCTGACGTGTTGCCCAGAACTGAGGTGCCCTGGGCTGGACTGGACGAAGTTGGGGACAGTGGGGGCCTCTGCCCAGAGGTGCCCTCCAACCCTGATGTGGGCAGGTGGCTACCCTTCACCTACACGGGGACTAGGGCTCAAGGAAAGGGGCGCTTCCGGGGCGCTCTGGGGAGGCCCGCACATTTGTTGCTGCAGTGGAAACCGTCTGATGACCGCGGGGGGCTGTGGGGGGCC
>NW_006295816.1:2145474-2146888 GCF_000327345.1 Myotis davidii
GGTCAGGCCGGACCCGGAGCCCTAGGAGGGCGGGGCGCCGGGGCCCCCAGCAGCGGGGCCTGCCAGCAGGAAGCGGCCGCAGGAGTCGGTTCCTTTCTTCCCTCCGGGGGGACCGTGCACAGAGGGGCCATTGAGGGCTGGCATTGTCTGCCTGGCGCACCCAGCGCCTCCCCCTGGGTGGGCCACGCAGGGTCTGGCCAAGATCCCCTTGTCCCGCTTGGCAGTGGTCCTGGGTGGGGTCCTGGCAAGCAGGGCCTCCCTGGGTGCAGCCCAGCACCCCCACCTGCCCGTGGCCTTCCTGCCCCTGCTCCCACTCCTGGGGCACAAGGCTCCATTGTCCCAGCGCTGGCGGGGCGGCCCCTCAACGCCTCCCTGTCGCTGGCAGTTGGGAAATTCCCAGCCATGGAGGTGGCAGGCTGGGGCATCCCAGGTGCCCTGTCCCCCAATAGGAGGGACTCCATGAGGTTGCCTCCTGGGGATCCCCCACTGCCTGTGGCTGTCCCATTCTGGGAGCCGCTGGGTGCGGGGAGGCAGAGATTCCGGCCCCGGAGCTGTCCCAGCCTGAGGAGGCCCATCCTCCCGGCCCCCCCGGACCCCTCTCCAGCAGGTGCTTGAGGCCCAGAGACCAGCCGCCGGACGGGAGGGCCTCAGGGAGGGGGCCTCTGAGGCTGTAGGCGCTGAGAGGCCTGGAGGAGGCCCTGACCACGTCCTGGGCAGCCCCATGGTGGTGGCTCATCCTGAAGCCAGGACAACCTCCGAGTCAACCCCTCTCCCCCACCCAGGGTGCCAAGCCAGCCACCTAGGCTGGAGGCGTCACGCCAGCCCAGCGACGTGACTGCAGCCGCCCAGCCTGTGGCTCGGCCACCAGGCCCAAGCTGCCCTCAGTCAGGGAGAGGGTGGGGCAGGGCTGCAGTGTCTGCCGCCTGAGTTCCGGGTCCAGTTCCCTCCCAGGCCCCCAGTCCTGTCTCTTGCCCCAAACGACATCCCGGGGCCTCATCCCTGCCAGGAGGCTCTGCCTCCACCCCGCCCCTTGGGAATGCCAGCTCCCACACCCCAGGTGGGCCTCAGGCCAGTTGGGTACGTGTGTCCATGCCTGCCAGCCACTCGGCTCCTCAGTCCATCCCACGGTGATGGGGGCAGGGGGCAGGCGCAGGGGGCAGGGGGCAGCGGCAGGGCCCGGATCCCTTTCTCTCCCCCTCCCGGGTTTGCCCCTTGCAGACGCTGCAGCCCACAGGTGATCTGGGACGGGAAGCTGCAGACTGCTTCCTGACCTTGTGGGTGAGGGGCTGGAGCAGGGCCCTTCTCCATTAGCCCCCTCCCTCCGTGGGCTCAACCGGCCCTGGGGGTGGAGGGCTCCCTGCAGGCACTCCCTCCGCTCCTGCCTCCCGGGCTCTGCTGCGGGGCCCAGTGACAG
>NW_006295816.1:2147594-2150445 GCF_000327345.1 Myotis davidii
CACCCCCGCCCCGCAGGACTAGTGAGGGGAGCATCTGAGAGGTTCCATTTCCTCGCGGGACTCCCGCACAGCTGGGGAGCGGAGGTGTCAGGATTCATTCCACCCCTCCCCGGCTACTAGGGGGTCGATCCCTGCCCCCCTAACCCGCCAGAGCCTCTGGAGCCCCCCAACAGCCCTCCTGGGAGTGTAGCAAAGTGTTAATGTGTGCTGACGGGTGTAGGGGCAACCCGGTCCACTATTGCCGCATTCCACAGGGAGGAATGTGCAGGAGGCGGAGGGTAGGGGCGGAGCGGTGGGGGCAGGGCCACAGCCGGAGGCCCATGGTTCGTGGTGGCCCCGCCCTCGGCCCCTCCACCTCAGCTCTGACATGGCCCTCAGAAGGACCGGGGAGCGGGCAAGGAAGGGAGGAGCTGATCTTTCCAAAAAGGTGGGCCAGGGGCCCCCTGGGAGCTGGAGACCAGGCGGGGGTGGGTGGGGAGACCCCTGGGTGGCAGCGTGTCAGGGGCTTTAGGCCTCAGTTAGGCTCTCTCCAGGCCCTCCCCGCCCCCATGCCTGAGTCCCCAGGGAGCACACCCCAGGACCCACGTGGCCAGAAGGAGGCCGCTGGAGCCGCCAGCCTGATGGCTAAAGCAGGTGTGAGTGCGGGCCCAGGTGGCCCGGCCCTGGGAGGGGTGTGCAGCCTCCTCAGAGGGAAGTCCTGCCCCAGCACGGGACCAGCGTCCAGGCAGGTGCAGGGGGAGGGGCGGGCAGGCCCAGCTGGTGATGCGGGTGGGGAGGCAGGTGCTGGGACTTGGCTCCACCAACCAGTTATTTCCAGAAGGAAAACGGAGGCCTTGGCAGCCGATGCCGCTCACAGGCAGCCCCGAGTGAGAACCCAGGCAGGCCTTTGCCCATGGAGGCCCCGGCAAAGGGTGGAGGCCGAGGAGTCGGGGTGGCCCCAGGGAGGGGTGCAGGCCGGGGCAGGGACTTTAGCTGCCTCCCTGCTGGTCTGCGCCCTGCTGTCGAGACCCAGGCCCGGGCTGCCCGATTCCAGAATCCTGGGGGACGCCCAGAGCCCAAGGTGACCACGGCCATGACCCTGCTCCCAGGTTGTCCGCATGAGGCCCGGCCCAGGGGCTGGCCCCGAGGAGCAGGAGGACACCTGTGGGGACGGACACGCTGAGCTCCCCTCCTGGGGACCGCCCTTCCGCTCGGGGAGGGGACGCATCTGGAGGAAGGAGCCCAGGCCCGTTGGTGGGCGTTGAGTCCAGGGCTTTGGAAAGATGGGAGTGGGGGGTCCTGGTCCCATTTCTCTAGAGGGTCACAGGGTGGGGGGCGATGGGACAGGGGCTGGGCCCTTGGGCTGAAGAACCAGAAGCAGGGGGGCAGGGGGGGGCACCGCGGGCGCGGGTGGGGACCTCACAGGCACTTGCTGAGCTTGGCTGCTTGGGTGGAACACTGTCAACAGCCGAAGAATTTTGTTTGCTTGCACTGGGGGGGCGGGGGGGGGGGGGGAGCCCCCTCAAGCCAAACAGGAGAAGGTGAAGGGCCGAAGAAAAGAGTAGGCAGGGGTCATGCTCTCAAACACAGAAGCTCTGCTTGGATCTGCCTTACAAAGTGGATGGAGGAGGGCGAGGTGCATCCCGGAAGCCCAGAAGTTCCTGCAGGGGTGTGTCCCTCCCCAGGCCTCCCCGACGCCCTGGTGCTCCCGCTCACCCCTACCCTTCCCTGCCAGCCAGCCAGGCCGGGCACACTAGGCCCGAGGCGCAGGGAAGGGCGCGACCCCACTCTGGCTGGGCACAGACACGTCTACTCCAGGGGACTTGGCAGCCACAGCCTCCCTCGCTGACCCCTGGGAGCTGCTGACCAGCTTGAGGCCATTCCAGGAGGATGCCTGGCCGGGGGGAGCGGTGGGAGCCCTGGCATGTCCCCCCAGGTGGGCCTGAGGTCCCCTCTCAGCTGTCGTCAACATTCAGCCCCCAGACGGGGTGTCCACCAGACCCAGCTTCAAGCCAAGCCTCCTGACCCTTCCCAACCGAGGCCCCGGGGGCGGGAGCCTGTGGCCTGTGACCGACGCCCCCTTGGGCACCTTGCTGGGCGTTTGGTGAGGGGCAGTTCCTCCCACTTTCAATTGAGAAGAAAGACAGTCCCAGAGCTCACACAGGCGCCCTCAACCAGGCCGCACCGCGTTCAGGGTTCAGGCCGGGCTGGCGCCTGCAGGACCCACCCTGCGGGGCAGTGAGACCTGCTCACTCCTGGCCCTCCTCCCGCCCAGACTGGCTCCCATGGCAACCACTGCCAGCAGGTGGCAGGGCCCTGGCCCACATGGTGAGGAAGGACAGGGACTGGGGTCCTGAGGGCCCAGTTGAGATCGGCCTCCCCTCTCCTCCGACCCTCCCACCCAGCTGGCTCCCGGGCCCCTGCGCCCCAGCTGTGGACGGACAGGTGAAGAGCCCCCAGGGGGACCCTACCAGCTGCCCCCCTGCCCGCCCTGCCGTCGCCTGGGGCTGGGGGCGGGTCTTTATGGCGTCTTCCTCCTTTGCTTTGACTGGGAGCCCCACTGTCGCTGCTTGGGGCGCCCTATTGCTGTGACCCTGATAGGGGTGTCGTCCCTACTCCCTCCCCGCTGTGCCCGCTCCACTTTGGCCAGGCCACCGTCTCAGCTGTCCAGGCTGCCTGTCCAGTCACCCGATCTGCCCGCCCCGTAAACTTGACGGCACGCGTGGGGCGGTGGCTGGCTTGGTGGGGGCGGGGGCTGCTCCTTAAAGGGGCCGTCGGAGGGTGCCCTTGGGCTCCTGGCTTCTCCCCTTCTCCAGAGCGAGAAGGGGCGGGGGCGCTGGAGTTCTCCGTGGCCACTGGGGAGGCAGCTGGG
>NW_006295816.1:2150563-2151236 GCF_000327345.1 Myotis davidii
GGGAGAGGCTGCCTCAGGCCCTTGGCTCTCCCCCCTTGATCCCTCTTGGGTCTGAAGTCTGAGCTCAGAATTTCTGTGTGACCAGCCAGCCCACCTCTGGGGCGGGGAGAGAGGCCAGCTCAGCCGGGATGCTCCCTCCATCCCAGCAATCCGGACCCCAGCGGCCCCCATCCCAGCGGCCTCCCCCCATCCCAGTGGCCCCCATCCCAGCTGCCCCCCTTCCCAGCGGCCCCCATCCCAGCAGCCCCCATCCCAGCAGTCTGGCTGCAACCAGGCTTCTGCCAGCCCCTGGGGCTCCTCTGAGAAGTGGGTTCCAGGAGTGTCCCCGGTTGAAGGCAGTGGTGAACTGCATGTGTTTCTGCTCACCTGCATGTCCAGATAGTCACATACACACATGCATGTGCATACAGATCCACATGCGTGTACACACATACTATAGACACGTCCATAAAGTGCAGACACACACGCATAAACACACAATGCTGTGTGCGCACACATGCACGCCACATATCTGCATATGTAATAAACGCCCAGGCCACATGCCTCCTGGCCACGTGCGTGCACACACACCACACACACGTGCAGCACAGACACTCGGGGACCCTCGGGAACATCCACACTCGCAGGCTCCCCCCACCGGCTCCGGCCCCAGAGGTGCCCGTCCCTGGGCTGT
>NW_006295816.1:2151292-2156524 GCF_000327345.1 Myotis davidii
TCCCACAACTCTTGCTTTGCTCCTGGGACCTCTGAAACCCGCCGACCTGAGTCCCTCCGGCACGGGGACCTTGTCTGTGTCCCCCACTGTCCCAGCCAAGTCCCAGGCTGGCGCGAGGTCGGCCCTCAGTGTGTGAGTTACTGCCTGTGAGTGAGCCTATGGGAGGGCCGGCTACTGGGGAGGGTGACGTGGTGGGGCGGGTGCCTGCCAGTGTGGGGTGACCCCGAGGGTGTGCCCAGCGTGGTGTGCCTGTGATTGTGGCCGGGCAGGGCACCCTCCAGGGAGGGAGGACTCGGAAGTGGAATGCGCCCCCAGCCGCCTTCCCCTGGGGCTGTAACCTGATCCCCGGGGCTCCCCAGCCGCCCGCCCTCGCCCTGGCCCTGGCCCTCGCTACTCCTTCTCTTCCAGATCCCGGGGCAGAGTCCAGGGCGGCTCAAGGCTCCTCGCTCCGGCACTTGCCTGCCGAAGCCTGCTGCACCCTGAGCGCCCTGGGCCGGGCCGGGGCGGGCGGAGGCCGCCATGATCGCAGCCCTGGTCCTGCTCTGGACGGCAGTGCTGGGGGCTGCCTCCCCGAGCCCTCCCCGCCTCCGCTTCTCCTTCCAAGGTAGGTGCACCTGGCGGGAGGGGCCCAGGGCGGGCGGGCACTGCCTGTGGCTGTGCCACCTGTCCCGGCCCCTCTGCCCACTCCCCTCTGCTTTCCCAGGAAGACCCCTCGGTCTCCATGGCAACAGATCCTGCCTCTGTACCATCCCTACTCCCAGGGAAGCTGAGATGTGGGGGCCCTGAGAGCCCCTTCCCACCCCTCCCCGGGAGCGGTTGCTAGGCACTGAGCCAGGCTCCTGGCCGGACGGCAGAGCCCTCCCTGAATCGGGGAGTCCGGTTCCGGCTTCCCCTCCATCCTGGCCTCCCCAGAGCCCCGGCCCCCCAGTGCACTGCCTGGAGACGCTGCTTGTCCGAGCACGCCCAGGAGCTGCCTGCCTTCCCCTCAGGGGCGCAGGGGTGGCTGTGCACCGGGGTGGGCCTTTGCAGGTGTAAACGCACATGTGTGTGAACTCACACGCGTGTGAGCCTAAGAGAGACGGACAGGGCCTGGGGGAAGGAAGCGCCCAGTGTTCTCGGGTCCCCGCCCGCAGAGCTCCAGGCCCAGTACGGTCTCCGGACCTTCCGGCTGGCGAGGACCTGCTGCTACGAGGCCCTGCTGGTGGACGAGGAGCGCGGGCGCCTGTTTGTGGGCGCGGAGAACCACGTGGCCTCCCTGAGCCTGGACAACATCAGCAAGCGGGCCAAGAAGGTGCAGGCCGGCCTCGCGGGGCTGCCCAGGGAGCGGCCCCGGGAGCCCACCCCGATGCCGGGAGAGCGGGGCTGGGGCCCCTGAGTGACACCCAGCCCAGAGCTTCGGACGCCCTGACCTGTGTCCCTCTCCCCCACCCCCACCCCCAGCTGGCCTGGCCAGCGCCTGTGGAATGGCGCGAGGAGTGCAACTGGGCCGGGAAGGACATTGGGGTGAGTGTGGGCTCCGGGTGGGGGCGGGAGGGTCAGCCCCCACTCCATAGGCGGGCAGCGCTCAAACAGAAGCCTGTCTGTTCCAGCCGGGATGGGGGATGGGGGCAGGGGCTTGAGGTGGCAGAGTCGGGAGGTAGTGAGTCAGGGTGGGGGCTCATGTGATTCTTCTTGGGGGCCTGTGAGTCACAGGGGCCAACGCAGACCTTGGCTTCCCCGGGTACCCATTCTGCTGGGAGGTGGGCTGGGCTGGCCACCGACGGCCCCTAGGTCCCTGGAGCCCATGCTGGTACTTGCCTGAGCTGATGCAAAAGAAAGGAAGAGGTGGGGTGCACTGGTGAGCGGGAACCCCTGAAGGCCACCCCCCCCCCGGGAGAGGCCTCACCATCCCTGCCCCGGCTGCCCGCTAGACTGAGTGCATGAACTTCGTGAAGCTGCTGCATGCCTACAACCGCTCCCACGTGCTGGCCTGCGGCACCGGGGCCTTCCACCCCACCTGTGCGTTCCTGGAGGTGGGCCACCAGCCTGAGGTAAGGCCAGAGCCAGCAGAGGGGTGTGGGGGGAGGGAGGGCCTGGCAGTGACAACCTCCCCGCCCCCAGGAGCCCGTGCTCCGCCTGGACCCTCGGAGGCTGGAGGACGGCAAGGGCAAGAGTCCTTACGACCCCAGGCACCGCGCCGCCTCCGTGCTGGTGGGTGAGTCCAGAGGCTGTGATCCCAACAGAACTCCTGGAACCTCACCAAGTCCCAAGACCCTCCCTAGAGCCCCCGGGGTCCCCCAAGAGCCCCCAGGGCTCCACAGTTCCCCCCGCCGAGAGCCTTCAGCTTGGCTGAGCCCTGGCCCTGCCTGCAGGGGAAGAGCTGTATTCCGGGGTGGCCGCAGACCTCATGGGCCGGGACTTCACCATCTTCCGCAGCCTGGGCCAGCGTCCGAGTCTCCGAACTGAGCCCCACGACTCCCGCTGGCTCAATGGTGAGGGGCTGGTGGGGTGGCAGGAGGGGACCCTCATCCCCAACAGGGCAGGTGCTGAGTAAGGCCCACAAAATAAGTGAGCGATGGAGGCAGCCAGGTCTCACCAAGTACTTCCATGAGGCAGGCCCTGCGGGGAAGGCTAGACAGGTATCACGCGCTCCTTGAGTTCACAGACCTCCTAACACGATAAAATCAATTCCTGGTCATGAGACCAACGAGAGCGTAGAGAGGAGGAAAAGGTGACTAGGTTGGGTAAAGGAAGCCACTCTGCTGAGGATGGATGTGAGCCAATCCCCAACGTAGAGCAGGACTGAGGGAAGAGCATTCCAAGAAGAGGGCACAAGTAGTGCAAAGGTCCTGGGGCAGGGACAAGCCGAGGAACAGATTTCTGAAGGGAGCAATGACAAGGGGCCCGGGTAGTTTACCCTGAGTGCTGGGGCCCAGCAGAGTGTTTGCAACAGGAGTGGGGCATCTGCTTCCTGCTAGAGAATAAGATTCGTGAGTGGAGGTAAAACCGGAGACCCCATCTCCATCCTTTCTTCAACCACTGGCCTGGGGGAACACCCCCACCCCCCAGGGGGCTGCCACTGGCCGGGATCCCGCTTCCTGCTTGCCCAGGTGGCCACGGCCTCTGCTGCCCTCTTGTGGCTGCTTCTTGACTCGCAGGCCCTGCTCTTCAGGACTCTGCCCGCAGCGCGCCATCTGAACTTGGTTCAGAGGCTGGTGCTCTCAGATGCTGCCCCGCCTGCTGTGTGAGAGGAGGGGGCGGCAGCACCTGGGTGAATAGCGGGGCGTCCGGGCTAGGACCGCGCTGACCCCACACTCTTCCTGCGGCCAGAACCCAAGTTCGTTAAGGTCTTCTGGATTCCGGAGAGCGAGAACCCCGACGACGATAAGATCTACTTCTTCTTCCGCGAGTCGGCGGTGGAGGCCTCGCAGGCGCTGGGACGCCGGTCCGTGTCCCGCATCGGCCAGATCTGCCGGGTGAGGAGCCCCTGAGCCCACCCACGGGCCCGCTCCACCCCGTTGCCTTTGGGGCCTGGCCCTCATCCCCTCCTACTGACCCCACAGAACGACGTGGGCGGCCAGCGCAGCCTGGTCAACAAGTGGACCACGTTCCTGAAGGCGCGGCTGGTGTGCTCCGTGCCGGGCACCGAGGGTGACACACACTTTGACCAGCTCCGTGAGTGCCAGGCGTGGAGGACGGAGTGGGGGGCGGGGTGCCGGGGCACAGACTCCGGAGCCTGGCTGGCCTGCCCGGCTGTGTGCCCTCCTCCAACGAGGCCCCGTCCCCACAGAGGACGTGCCCTGGGCCTCTAGTGAGAAATAAAAAACTGACTTCGGGCTCGGCCGTGTGCGTGTACAGCATGGGCGACGTGCGCCGGGCCTTCCTGGGGCCCTTCGCACACAAGGAGGGGCCGACGCACCAGTGGGTGTCCTACCAGGGCCGTGTCCCCTACCCCCGGCCGGGCATGGTGCGTAGCCCAGGGGTCCCCCCACTGCAGCCCACTAAATGCCTCAGCGTGGAGAACTAGGCCTGGGTTTCCTGGTTAAATGTGGTTTCTACCTTTTGCTATGGGGGGTGGGGGTGTCACCTTCATCAGACAGGGCTTCTGGGGGGTGGGGGGAAGCTAGGTCTCCTCCTCCGATTCCCAAAGGCAAGGCCGGGCCTCTTCTCTCAGATTCCCAGACGCGGCTCTGTCCAGTCCCCCCCACAACCCCTAATCCCCACCAACCCCCACACACACTCCAAGGCTGGGAGGCCCCTTGTGGAGGGCTGCCCCCCAGGCCCTCATACCATGTCCCTGTCCTGCCTCCTCCCACCCCCAGTGCCCCAGCAAGACTTTTGGTACCTTCAGTTCCACCAAGGACTTTCCTGATGACGTCATCCAGTTTGCCCGGAACCACCCGCTCATGTACAGCTCCATCCTGCCCCTGGGGGGGCGCCCTCTCTTCCTACAAGTGGGTGCCGGGTACACCTTCACCCAGATTGCTGCAGACCGAGTAGCAGCTGCCGATGGCCACTACGACGTCCTCTTCATTGGCACGGGTCAGGCTCCTCTTGTTCAGCCCCCTCCCCGCCTTTCCCTGGCTGTGCCGGTCTCCCCGCGCTGCTCCTATGGCTCCACCCCTCACTCTCACCGACCCACCTCGCCTCTCACCGACCCACCTCGCCGAGGGGGAGGGAAGAGAGCCCGGCCTGGCTGTCGGGGATACAGAGTCAGGCCCTCTCGCCCCGCAGACGCTGGCACGGTGCTGAAGGTGATCTCGGTCCCCAAGGGCAGCCGGCCCAGCGACGAGGGGCTGCTCCTGGAGGAGCTGCACATGTTTGAGGTGAGGCCTAGCGCCCATCATCGGGGGACCCCACTCCCCTCAGCCCCAGCCCCCAGCACCCCTTCTCTCTCTCAGGACTCTGCCGCTGTCACCAGCATGCAAATCTCCTCCAAGAGGGTAAGTGGCCAGAAGGCTCAGGAGTGGAATGGACAAGGGGGTGCCCGGGAGCCCCCACCACACGCCTCCCTTGGTAGTCTGAAGCTCCGGGTTTGAGTGTAGGCTCTGCCTTAGACCTGTGACCTGAGACCTCAGTGTTCTCATCCCTCAAGTGGGGAAGGGACCCCTGACCGATGGGGGGCGGGCACAGGCCCCCTCGGTCAGCCTGGAGCCCCTCGTGCCCCCTAGCACCAGCTGTACGTGGCCTCTCGGAGCGCAGTGGCCCAGATCTCGCTGTACCGCTGTGCTGCCCACGGCCGCGCCTGCGCCG
>NW_006295816.1:2157917-2163121 GCF_000327345.1 Myotis davidii
TTTATTAACAGGATAACCTTGACTGTAGCCCCGGGCGAGCGGCCACCGGGCTCAGGGTCCGGCTGCTAGGAGGTGGCAGAGAAGCAGGGCGCCAGAAGCGCCGCCCTGGGAGAGGGGCCTCTCCGTCGGGCCAGAAGCAGAACGCTGTGAGCGGGCGGCGCTGGGGGCGGCCCACTGTACTAATGCAATAAACACTTTATCCGCTGACGCTGGAGTGGCCCCAGCAGACACCGCTGGCCCCAGGCCTCGCTGTGTGGCCTTGGGCACCTTCCTGGCAGCTTTGGGACGTTTCTTCTAAGGGGTGAAAGGTGGCACCATGTGCCTGGGCGGGTCTTATGGCGCCTGTGGAGATGCTGACATGCACAGTAGATCCTCAATGATACAATTTCTGGGCGCAGTGCTATGGAGAAAATAAAAGTGGGTGATGTGGGCAGAAGGGCGTGACACTTGAGCTAAGTGACGAAGCCAGCCATGGGGCATCTGGGGCAGAACGTCCGGGCAGGGAAGAGGCAGTGCAAAGGCCCTGAATGGGCACAAACTTGCTGTGTTAGACAAGTCACGGAGGCACCCTAGCTGTGTGGTTCAGTGGATAGTGTCGGTGGGCCTGTGGACTGTTCCATTCCCAGTCAGGGCACGTGCCTGGGTTGCAGGCTCAATCCCCAGTGGGGGGGGTGTGTGCAGGAGGCAGCCCGATCAATGATTCTCTCTCATCATTGATGTTTCTCTCCCTCTCCCTTCCTCTCTGAAATGAATAAAAGTAAATGGGAAACAAGAGTCAAGGAGGCCAGTGTGAGACAGCGGAGAACTGGGCTGGGTGTTGGGGAGGCAGCGCCCCAGTCCTGCTTTGTCCCCTTTGGGAAGGAGTGACTACCTAACAGCAGAGGGTGGGCCCTGGGCTGGGCCTCTCTCCTTCAGGGTAGGCGGCGCCCCTCATCTTTGGGCAGCCTCTGTGAAAAGGGGATCAAAACACTAGAGCGTCAGTGGGGTGGTTCTTCCCAGCCTCCCGTGCTCTGTGCAGGAGGAGCCAGGGTCCGTCCTATTTACAGATGAGAAAACGGGTCAGACGGGGCAATCCTTCACAGGGCTGCAGGCTTAGTAACAGACAAACCAGCCTTCAAGTTAGGTCCTCCAGCTGACATGGCTGCCCGCCTGGATGGGGCGATCTGCTCCCTTGTCCATCACCCTCAGCCCCTGGTGCCAGCAGGTCAGACGGTGGTGGGTGCTTATCTCACATTTGCTTGGAGAGACCACCCCGCTGTGGGCAGGGGTCTTGCTGTGGCGAGGCACAGGGCCCCCCACATGTCTAGGCTGCCGCTGGAGGTGCGCCTGAGGCTCCGGGCTGGCGTGTGTATGGGAGTGGCAGGGTCCCCGGGAAGCCCCCGGGCACGTGCACTGGTGGAAGCCTGCCCTGGTCGGGTGCCATCGCCAGCCCAGAGCCCGCACTGGCCCCTGCCAGTCACTCCGCTCCTTCCTCTAAATATAGCCCAGGGGCTGAGCTCAGGCTTATTCTGGGCCCAGGCTGGGAGGCAGCCAGGCTTCCCCGGCTTCTCTGAGGAGCCACTGCTGCCTCCATCCTGTCCTGCTTCTGGGGCTGAGATCGGGCCCTGACTGCCCACCCCATCATGCCAGAGGAGACCCAGCAAGGTAGGTGACTGAGGGAGGGCAAGGCGCCAGAATGATGACCCTGTGGACCCGGGAGAAATCTGCCCCGTCCACTGACCTCACTCCCTCAGTTACTCATCAGTCACCATGTCCCAGCTCACGCCATGGGGCCTGCACCTGTCCATGGAGGAAGACCCCCGGCCTGGACCCTCTCACCTCAGGCCCTGCCTGTTTCCCTGGGGACGGCAGGGAGGGATTGGGGGAGCCACCCGGAGCGGGAGGGTTAACCACAGGCTGCAGCCAAGTGGGTGTGGGTGGGGCAGCTGCCTGGCCAGTTCAGCTCTTCCTTCAGGGAAGAAGCTGGGCTTGGGGGTAGGCAGTGGTTGCAGGAAGCATTTGGGCCCATGGCCCAGGGCCTGGGGGGAGCTAGGCTTCTGGCTCCCTCCAACTTGGGCCTGAGTGGCCCCACCTGGCTCAAGGTTGGGGTCCCTTGGCTGGTCAGAGTGACTCTAGTTAAGGCTTTGATGGCCACTCGCCACTGCCCCGCTCGTGCAAAAGGGGCCGAGCAGGGCCCGCAGGCTGCAGGGCCAGCCTGGCTCAGCTAGTCACGCCCCCATCACACTTTCAATATTGTAGGGGGGTCAGAAGATGGTGATTTGCCTTTGGTGGTGAGTACACAATGCAATTTGCAGATCATGTATCATAGAAATGAACACTTGAAACTTATTTTAAAAATCAAGACAAATAACTGAAAGAAAATATAGCTTGCCCTAGCCGGTTTGGCTCTGTGGACCCCAGGTTCGATCCGGTCAAGGGCACATACCTAGGTTGCAGACTCAATCCCTGGCCCTGGTCAAGACACGTGTGGAAGGTAATGAACCCATGTGTCTCTCTCACATCGATATTTCTGTCTCTCCACCTCCCTTCCACTCTCCCTAAAAATCAATGGAAAAATATCCTTGGGTGAGGATTAGCAACAAAGAAAAAAATAACTGGTTTAGAAAAATATAACTTTAGAAGTCACAAAATACTTGGATGGGTCCAAAAATAAGTGAAGTCCAGGAAAAGTACACAGATCCGCGTTGGGTAGAGGCTGTGAACGGATAATTAGGGAGCCACACACATCAGGCACCCACAGGCAGCGACCCAATCAAATGGGTCAAAAAAGGCCTTTTTCCATCCCCCAACTTAGCACATGTATGTGTACACATGTGGTATGTACATTTTTTCGGTGGCGATGCCTAATGGTGGCAATGGTGTGCCCTTTTGGGGGCTGTGGGCAGCCATGCTGGAGGACAATTTGAAGATAGATTTTTAAAGAAGTCCCTGCTTTTGGGCCCATTAATTCTGCTTCTCAGAATCTGTCCTTATTAACTCCTGGGACACGGAGAGAAGCCGCCACCCTCGCGATGCCCGTCCTTTGCTGGGGTTACTGATTCCACAGGGAACCGGAACAACCCAAACGCGCAGGCGGCCGGCGGGCGGGGCCCAGGCCAGGCAGGCCTCCGCCGTGAGGCTGAGCGAAGCAGCGGGCGTGTTACAGGGCACAGCCCGGGCAGGAGAGGCTGGCGACCTGGGTGGCTGCGCTCCCGGGGCCGGGTCTCCAGGCTCCTGCCTGATGGCTGACTCCCAGGGTCAGCCCGGGAAACGGCAGGAGAGGCCGGAGTGGACGTGCGCTGTGGGCTCAGCCCCGCGGCTGGTCCGCTCTGCTCCGGCAGTGAGCGAGCAGGGCACCTCGCGTCCCCGAGGCGCTTGCGGGGAAACACACCGAGGAGTCAAGTGCATCTCCTGCTCCTGGGGGTGAATCGGCCCCATGGGGTTCGGGGCTATCCTGGCTCCCAAATTCCGGAGCTGCATTTAGGGGATTGAGAGCCCGTGTCCCTCTGTCCTGTCCCCGTCTTCTCGGAGCCCATGCTGCCTCTGAAAGCCACCCAGAAGGAAGGGGTGGCCCACGGGCTGAATCAGCCCTGCGCTGCCCCAGCAGACACCGCGGCGGCGGCGGCAAAACAGGGCATCACTGGCCAACCACGTGCAGGAGGTGCGCCTGCTCCGGGTGGAGTCGATCAGTGACCTGCACAGCGGAGGTGAGGAGGCGGGGGGCGGGGCGGGGGGAGCGGGAGAGGAAAGCCAGCGCCCCATTACTCTCCTGATGCCCCCATTTGCCCCGCAGGCTTGCTGTGCCCCTACCTGGCCGAGGAGGCACAGCCATGGGATGAGCTGCTGGGCCTCTTGCCTCCTGGCTGCAGCCGCGGGGGCTTCCTGCTGCTGCTCGCTCTGCTGGTGCTCACCTGCCTGGCGCTGGCCATCCTGGGGGTCTACCTGAGTGGTATGGGGGCGCGCAAGGCCAGTGGGAACCCAGGGCCAGGGAGTGGGACTGGAAGCCGTGCGGTTGGCGGGAGCCGCTGGAGAGGCGGAGGCAGTGCCGGGTGGGTGGGGAGTTGTGTGTATGGGGGGGGGTGGGGGGCACACATGGTCTGATAACCGCATCCCCGCCATCCGCAGTGCTGCAGAGCGAATCCCTCCGCACAATGGCGCACACACTGCACGCGCAGGAGGAGACCTTACTCAAGCTGCGGCTGGCCAGCCTCAGCCAGCTGCGGAGGCTCAACTCCAGCGAGGCCCGGGCGCCCAGCTGAGATGTGCCTGGGCCTGGAGCCGGGGGTGTGCTGGGGGAATAAAGCGGCCCTTGGCAGGTTTCTCCTCTCCCACTGCTGCTCCACCTACTTCCTGGTGAGGTTTCTGTTCAAGAAGCGGATCTGCCCCACAGCTGACCGCCTCTCCTGGCTTCTTCGGGCCAGGCCTAGCCGGGTCCCCTGGGGCCAAGGCCCGGCTCTGGGTGGCCCAAGGTCAGAGGCGGCGATGCCAGCTTCCGGACTCTCCCTGCGGCCTGCCAGCATTCCTTGGCCTCCCCAGAGAGCAGGTTCCCAAGTCTAGAGACAGCTGCCCCCACCCCAACTTTGCCGAGCTTCCCAGAGGGTTCCCGCCTCCGCTCTCCAGACAGACCAGGCTGAGCAGGGGGCCGTCTGGGGAGGCTCCGGAGGGCCAGGCGAGGCGGAGCTGGGTCCAAGCTGGGGTCGTGGTGAGGGGCGGGGGGCAGGCAAACACCCAGAAGCCAGGGCCACAGCAGGCTGCGCACTCAGTTTAATTACCTCTAATAGTCTTTAAAAACCCGCACATAAAGCCATGCCAGGGGCCTCCCCTCCCCACCTGTTGTGGTGACATTTGTCCAGATGCCACCCCACCCTCCTCAGGGAAGTGGTTCACCCCAGGGGAGCCAGGTGAGCACAGCTCGGGACGGGCGCATCGGGCCTGACTGAGACAGGGCAGGCAGGGTGCAGGGGCAGAGAGCCAGGGTCCCAAGTGGCCTGGCTCCAGCCACCCAGCCCGCGTCTGGTTTTGGGTTAGCCATTAAAAAAATAAAGCGACACTTTCTGGCAGGGACCAGCTGTTGCACTGTCTTCTGTGAGAAACCTGGGCAGGGTGTGGCGTCTCCTCACAGGACGTCTGCCCGCTTATCCCGCACGCGGCTGCGCGCCTTGGTCCGCGCTTTGCAGGCGGCTGCGTTGTACAGGTGCTGGCGGGGCAGAGTGGGGATCTGTGAG
>NW_006295816.1:2163874-2167047 GCF_000327345.1 Myotis davidii
GGTGCACAGGGGCCTGAGCTCTGCTGGCTCCACACGGGCGGCCCAAACCCTGCCTTTCACTGAGGACGTCGCTTTCTTCTCTGCCTGGGCCCCTGAGCCCCGCCGGGACCCCTGCCTCGGCCAGACAACCCTGCTCAGAGCCCTGGCACCTGAGTCTGTGCTGGGGCTACTTCCGCCCTGACCTAAGGCTGCCCTGTCTTCTGTGGCACCCCCTGCATGGGCCTGGAGTGGCACGTGGTGTCAGCAGGCGCCCTCCCCTCACACCTCGAGGTCCCGGGCGAGCTCAAAAAGTAGTGCGATGGTCTCGCCGGCGGCAATCCGCAGGTTCACAGTGTCACTGGACAAGAGCTGGAGCAGCCGGGGCAGCTGCCTGGGGAGGGGGCGAGCTGAGCTGCGTGTGTGGGCTGGGGGCTCCTTCACTCTCCCCTCCCGCACCCCCTGGGCAGTCGCCTCTACCTGTCAAGGATGTGGCTGATGTGGCTGCTGGGGCAGATGGTGAGTAGCAATGCCCAGGCTTGCAGGGTGGCACGGAACAGGCCATGCAGGCTGGCAGGGGCTGTGGAGCTGCCCGCATCGCAAGACCAGCTAAAAACCCCTTCCAAGCAGGTGAGGCAAGAGAGCAGGTCCTGGGGGCACAGGGAGGCGGGGGAGTGGCTCAGGGCGGAGCGAGGGCCTGGGTGCTCTACCCCCCATGCCCAGAGGCCACGTACCTGGACGTCAGCGGCAGCCACGTAGCAGCCCAAGCCCAGAGCAGAAGCACACTATTGGGAGAACGAAGCCAGGCCACCGTCAGGAGTGAGCCCTGGTTCCCAGCCGGGGGCTCAGGATCAGAGCAGGGGGCCTGGAGGCAGGAGGAGCCACCTCTGCATAGGGATGGGGAGGGGAGGGTGTCGCGGGCACGGCACTCACGTGGAGCCGGGCGGAAGGGCTGGCCGCGGCATCAGTGAGCACCGACACCAGCAGGGGCTGCAGGCCGTGGAACAGCTCCTCGCTCTTGGGCCCCGGACCCAGCTGCACGCAGAGCAGGCCCAGCAGGGCGGCGGCCAGCGCCTGCTCCTCGCCCTTCCCTGCGGGGACGTGTCCAGTCAGCCATGCCCCGGGGTCAGCACCCGGCCACTTCATGTCCCCACGTGCCCCACATCCAACCTTTCTTGAGGCACTTTTCCAAGGCATCGGCCAGTGTGAGGCTGCGCTCCAGCAGGAAGTCGGGGAGCAGGCGGGTCGCCAGGGCCAGGCGCAAGTTCTCAAGAGCACCTTGCCGGGTCTTGGCACTGGGGGATGAAGAAGGGTGTCCTGTGGGCCAGCCCGACCTGGGCCACATCTGCCAGGGGTTGAGCAGGGACATGGCAGCAGGGTGGGCTGGCAGCCAGGGTACCTCTTATCTGTGAGGCAGTCCACATACTCCTTCAGCTTCTCCTCAAGGTCCTCCTGCTGGCTCTGCTCGTCCACGGCATCCCCCCCTGCAAGGCCACCTGGTCAGCCCTGCGTCTTACCCTGGCCCCGGAGGCCCCACCGAGTCCCTGCCAAACCCCGACGTGTTCTCACCCAGGATGTCCTCCGCCGCGGTGCTGAGAAGGCTGGGGCAGTCGCTGGTGGTGCTGCGGGCCTCACTGGCCGCCTCGTCCTCACTGGAACCCGAGTCAGCCTGGGCGCTGCTCTGAGCACCTGGGGAGGGTGGAACGGGCCATTTGGCCTGCCTCCATGGGTGAGTGATGGCTGGGGTGCCTCACCCAGCCTCATGGCCCCCCCGAGACAGGCTGCTGCCCCTCTCAGAGATGAGAAAACCAAGGCCGAGGTGGGAGGCACAAGGGCTGAGCCAGGAAGCAGGAGAAAGGGAGCGAGGTCTACCAGGCCCAGCCTAGGAGCCCCTGAAGAGCCGACCCAAGATCAGAGCTTTACGGAGAGTGAAAGCCAGGTGGAGGCAGAAGGGGCCGTACAGGCCCCAGGGAGCCTGGGGCCCAGCCAGAAGTGGGAGCATCCCTAGGCTCCCCTGGGGGAGCTGTCACCCGCCCAGATTATGCCCCCAAATGGCCAGAGCAAGAGTCAGGGACTTGGATTACAGAATGAGAGACCCAGGGTTCAAATCCCAGCTGCACCTCTGAACAGGGGTGCAACCAGGTCAGGGCAAGAGAAGACAACGGCTAAGTAAGTGACTAGTTAAAGCGCTTCTGTGAGCCACAAGCTCACCCCTCACCCACGGGCCCTGGGGGCAGGGCCCAGGTTCCAGAGGGTGGGTGGACGCCCAGGCGTCCAGCGCACTGCCTTCTGAGCTCCCCTGGGTCCATCCCAGGCCTTCAGCCCTGGGTGGGTGAACACACAGGTTCCTCCTGCCCTGGGAGGTGCAGAAAGTGAGCGGCCCCTGACTGCAGGAGCCCCTGAAAACACTAACTCAGGAGCGTCCAACTCAGCAGAACTGAACACTCCTGCGTGTAGGTTCTGCGCTGGCCAGGGCGGTGGTCACAGCTGAGCCC
This sequence comes from Myotis davidii, assembly GCF_000327345.1. Lineage (NCBI taxonomy): Eukaryota > Metazoa > Chordata > Mammalia > Chiroptera > Vespertilionidae > Myotis > Myotis davidii. The sequence continues at coordinate 2,166,346 of NW_006295816.1, forward strand.
CAAGGGGTCTGGTCATCAGGGGGTCCTACCTCTCAGGGACCACGTTCTCCATGTGCCTGGGGACAAAGTCCAACCCCCACGCAGGCCTCTGCTCATCTCTCACTCCCACCAGCCAGGCAGCCCAGCCTCCCCTCGGGTGCTCCACCGTGCCCGGGCCCCCAGAGGCCAGGCCACTGCACAACTGCCCCCTCCCCATGGCTCTCTCCTTCCCCTTCTCAGGGCTCCCCCAGAAGGCCCCGCCTTGAGGCTTCCTTGGTTGCCTACCTCTGGGGCTGACACACTCCGTGAGCTTCCCCTACAACCAGCCATTCTGGAATATCACGACCCTCTGAGGTGCTCTCCCACCCAAGCCCGGGTCTCTGCTGTGCCTGGCGGGCACCCCACCCCACCCCACCCAACCCCTGCAAGCTAACACGTGTTTACTGCACCAGGACACTCTCCTGGTCCCCGCTGATAAGCTCCCAGGGCTGCCTCAGCCCCAGGGCTCCACCCGCCGTCTAGGGCCAGGTCCACCGAGGCCTCCGTCCCCGACTCCCCATCGCTCCCCGCTCCTCGGTTCTCCCCCAGGCCTCCCACCAACTTTCTAGTCCAGTCCAAGAAAGGGCCAGGGGCTGGGGAGGGGCCAGCTTCCTTCTCTGTCCTGCGGGTGTGGCTGACAAAGTGGGCAGCTAGGGCGAGGGAGCAATGGGGAAACCGAGTCAG
>NW_006295816.1:2167339-2170252 GCF_000327345.1 Myotis davidii
AGGCTCAGGCAGGCGACGGGAGCCACACGCCGCGCGCACCACCATCTTCGCTAGGCGCCCCGCCCTGCCAAACCGGCCGAGGCGCCCCGCCCTGCTGCACAGGTTGCCGGGAAGGCGAGTTCCTGGCCATCCGGTCCAGAACCACAGCCACGAGGCCTAAACTACTACTCCCAGGGGGCTGTGCGCGCGTATTACGGCTGGCCACAGGGCATCTCGGGAACTGTAGTCTACTCCCGTGACCCTTGAGCCCACGACTCCAGCTAAACTATGCACCCACAATGCTCTGTGTCCTCCCCACCCACACCACCTGCAAACGCGCACAATCCTTAACTTTGAAACTAAGCCGCCCACCACGCAGGACACTTGCAGCCGGACACTCGCGCCTCGATGAGCATGGGGCGTGAGACAACACAGAGAACAGTCAAACCTCAGGCAGCAAAGGAAAGAGTAACTTTATGATGAAAGCAAAGTATAGACAGCAGTTTAGCACGTACAGACCTTAGTCAAGATCTTGAGACCCACCTGCCCTTGAACAGGTCCCCTTCCTTCCGCATCTCCATGGACCCAGTGATGTGTAGGAACAGGGCCCTGGGCTGGCACCCTAACCATCTGGAACCTTGTCTCTCTCCCTAGGACAGCTGCCTTTGTAGCAGGGGTCAGGTGATCTCAGAGGGCCTCTGGTTTTAAAACAGTGGAAATTTTTTTCTGGCCCCTTCCACTCCCTAGGGATCGCATGGGGGGTGTGTGTGTGGATGAGAGGACTGTTAAGCTAAATAGAACAAGAGTGAGACAGAATCCTCAAGGGCTGCGAAATGGCAGCAGGGACAGGAGAGTCACAGCAGGTGACCGCTGGCTTTATGCTGTTTCTTGAGGCCCTGGCGTCGGCCTGGGCTCCTGGCAGGTGGGGCCCGCCCAGCCCCAGTAACAGTGGCAACTAAAGGGCTCCCAGGCTCCAGGGCTGCCATCTGGCTGCAGGTGCAGGAAGGCTTCCAGCTGTCCTGGGTCTCGCCGGGCACAGCGCCCATGGCCATGGCACCGCTGGTGACTGCAGGCTGTGGCTGCCCTGGTCACGTTAATCACATAGGGGCCCAGGGTGTCCACCAGGTAGTCATGAAGGTGCCAGCACTTCTCCTGAGGAAAGGGGAGGGACGCATCAGTGTGCCTGCTCCATGGCCCTGGCATGGTCTGTCCCCCAGCCTGGGACCCCCAGCATGGGCTGCGTGGCAGCTGGAGGGGGCAATGATCACCTCAGAGCTGGAGAGGCTCAGGTCCCCCCAGAGCACCACGCCGGCTGCCCCCAGCGCTGCGCTCACACCAATGGTCCGCACGAGGTCATCCTGGAGGCAGAGCGCTGCTGAGCCCGGGCTGAGCTGGCCAAGTCCACCTGGGCCTACCTCCACCTTCCAGAAACTTTCCTGACTCACTGCCACGATTTGATTCCACCTCTAGATACTGCCCCTTGGCACTGAGCCCCTGAGTGGCTTCTCGGCCCTCCACTCAGAGAATGTCTCCCCTCAGATCAGGGCACCAAAGGCTGGCTGTGCCTTCCCCACGACCTTGACTTCCAGGGCAGAGCCACGCCTGTCAGATGCCCAGGACAGGACCGCCCCCCTCAGAACCAGACCCTCCCCTTCCCACCCCCCAGACCTTCCTAGGACAGGGACAGGCCTCCCCACCGCACACCAGCTTTCACTCACCTGGGACAGGAACCTTCCAGAACCCTGGCGCGTGAGGCGGGTGTAAGCCAGGACCGGCAGGGGGTGGGGGTGCCCAGAGCGGGCCACACGGAAGGCCTCCTCCAGGCGGTGTCGCACAAATGCCTGGTGGTGAGCGGGCGGCAGCCTGGGTGGGAGGTAGATGCTGGGGAAGAGGGCGCTGGAGGCGGCCCAGAGCCAATGCAGTTGGGTGTTCCGGGCACGGGCGGCTGGGTGGCAGTGGCCTGTGTAATTGGAACCCATACCGTGCCAGCCATTGCCACAGGCCGGGAAGCGATAGAAGCCCCAGAGCCCCCGGGGCTGCAGTGCCCGGCCCAGCCGCAGGGTGCCCTCCATCAGGTCTCGCGCTGCTTGTTCAAAGGCCACCCGGGCCTTGCGGAGCTGCTCCTGGGGGCCCAGGTGTGGGAATACCTGCTGTGCCCACGCCCACGAGGCCGCCTGGTAGGCTCGGCGGCGGCCCCAGTTCCCAGCCCAGAGTGGACACCATTCTTCCCAGTCCAGCACTGCCAGGCCGGCAAAGCCGGGCCTCAGGCTGCGGCGGACCTGGTAAGCGGCGCATGCCAGGTGGCGGTCAAGGAGCACAGCCTGCGGGATGCCCCCATTGTGAGCTGTGCCCCTGGGCCCCACGTAGGGATAGAGGCCGAGCTGGTTCTTGTAGAAGATGGTGATGTTCTGCCCGTGGAAACTCTGCCCACGGTTGGCAGTGATGCCCAGGGCCTCCAGTGGCAGGTGCACACCAAAGCGGGCCCTACAGCGTGCTGAGGGCACGTTCCACAGCACGGAGAAGGGGTGTTCGGGGGCCCCAGCCAGGGGCTGGCCACACCCCAGGCACAGGGCCGCCCCGAGCACCAGGGCCGCGCCCAGCTGCATGGTCTTGCCCCAGGAACGGACCTGCAGGAGAGAGGGTGTGAGCTTAGAGTCCAAGGCCATGCCTTCCACACAGCAGGGGAAGCGAGGAGAGCGTCCCTAGCCCCTCCCCACAGAGGGAAAGCATGGCCCCCAAGGGATCCAGGAGGCCTCTCAGAGCAGCCACACCCTGCGCTGGCCTGGGCTGTTCCCCTACTGCTCTCCATCCCTGACCCCCCACCCCCACCCGGAGCTCTCACAAGTCCTTTCGTTCCCTCCGCCCGCCCACCTTCTTTCCTGCCCCAGAGCCCTCAGCCCCACCTCACCTACTCAGGTCTCTCCCACCTCCCCC
>NW_006295816.1:2170587-2171402 GCF_000327345.1 Myotis davidii
CTCTCCCACCTCCCCCCGGGAGGCCTCCTACGTCTCCAGGTGGGGTGAGGGCACGGGCTCCCCGGGTCCCAGCATGCATCCTGCCACTGTAGGCTGTCTGTCTCCCTATCTCTCTGTCCCCTTGGGTCAAGATCCTATCTGTCGGTCTGGTTCCCCATTGCCTGTGCCCAGCCCAGGGCCTGACACACAGTAGGGGCTCAGGGAGTGGTGACCACGAGTGAGTGGATGTGGAAGAGAACAGACACCTTCCTCCTGAGCCGGGCAGAGTGGGAGGGGCACAGGGCAGGAGTCCCTCCGTCCACGTCCACGGCGGAGGTGGATGTGGGCTCCGGCAGGGACGGGACCTAAGATGAGCCTGGGAGGCGAGGGTGGGGGTCAACAAATCAACTGCCACAGCCACACCCAACAGAAGCCTTTATTCAGCCACACTGACAGCCCGGAGCCCAGCCCGGGAGCCGTGTCCTGGCCCCTCGGCACTCAGCTGCCCCCGGGGACAGGGGCTGCGGCTGGGACTGTCCTGGGGAGTCCACTGAACCAGCAAGACGGTGCCCTGTCCCAGGTGCCCCTCAGATGTCCTTCTCCATCCAAAATATGGGGCCTCCTCTCAGGTCATGGTACCCCGTCTCCAGCAGGCTTTGTGGTGGGAGCTCGGGTGGAGGGGGCGGTGAGGTGGCCAAGGCCTCAGGCAGGGGAGGGGGTGGCGGCAAAGGTGGCCCCTTGGAGGCTTTGGGGGCAGCGCGGGCAGCCAGGCTAGGGGCCGTGGAGGGCGGCCGGGGGCACGGGGCCCTGGAGAAGGCACTGGGCAGAGGGGCGGG
>NW_006295816.1:2171742-2172797 GCF_000327345.1 Myotis davidii
CTCAGTCAAGCCAGGAAGGGGGGTCATCTCTGGACAGCAGGCAGCACCCGGGGTCAGCGCAGGCGGCCTGGGGCTCCGGGTCCGCTCTGGATGGTGTGCAGGATCCTGGGGCAGCTGGGCCAGCCTGGATCGCAGGTCAGCGCCAGCTGGCAGGCAGGGTCCAGAGTCAGCTCGCCGCCGCTGGCACTCAGATCAGCTCCACCCCGTGGGGAGGGTCTCGGGGAGGGGTCGGCGCGAGAGGCCAGGCTCAGTCAGCTCGGGCTCAGCTGAGTCAGGGTCAGGCTGGGAGCCGGGCTCATATCTCAGGTTGCAGGTGGCTCAGTGCCAGGCTGGGGGTTCAGGCCAAGGTCTCCAGGAAGTGGCATCTCCTCAGACCACAAGGTGCTCCTCCTGTGGACACCAGCCAGGCTGGGCTGTGCCGGGAGGGAGGATGGGCTGGGGCAGGGACGAGTGGACAGAGTGCCCGGGGAGCCATGTGCCCTAGAGCAGTGATCGGCAAACTGCGGCTCGCGAGCCACGTGCGGCTTTTTGGACCCTTGAGTGTGGCTCTTCCACAACATACCGACTTCTGTGCATGGACCACGAAGTTTCAATCACACTGTACCTGTGCGCCTGCACGTGGTATTTTGTGGAAGAGCCACACTCAAGGGGCCGAAGAGCCGCATGTGGCTTGTGAGCCACAGTTTGCCGCGCCATAGTTTGCCAACCACTGCCCTAGTCCAATATCACTGGTGTCCTTCTAAGAAGACAGCCATGTGAGGACACCCAGACACAGGGAGGATGGCCATGTACACACGGCAGCAGAGTGTGGAGTGATGCTGCCACACGCCACGATGTCTGAGGTTACCAGAAGGTAGAAAGAGGCAAGGAAGAATTCTCCAAGATCTTCAGAGGGAGACCTGGCCAACACCTTGATTTCACACTTCAGACTCTGGAACTAAAAGAGAATAAACGTCTGTTGTTTTAAGCCCCCCAGTTTGTGGTCCTTACAGCAGCTTCAGGAAACTAACTTACATGATTGGGCCTTTCTTTTCCCAGTTTACTTTTTATTAACC
>NW_006295816.1:2173078-2174888 GCF_000327345.1 Myotis davidii
CTAGAGCAAAGGAGTGGAGGGCTGCACCTTGTTTCCAAGCTCACCTGACAGTGCAGGTGAACTGGAGGGACCTATGGGGGGGGGCAGACTCAGTGGGATGGGTTCCGGTGCCCCGCCCCGCGCTGGATGGAGGCCGAGGCCTGAGCCCTGGCCCGGCTGCTCTGGCTGCAGCACTGTCCTCCCCAGGACAGTTGCTCTAGCCCTACAGCATCGCGACTGGCTGGCCATCAGGCAGGACATGCAAAGCAGACGCAATGACCCCTTTGCTTACAGCCACCCAGGGCTCCTTCCGGAGGCAACACGGCTGTCCTCAGGAGCTGCTCCCATCCCCGAATTCCAGGCCACACTTTTACACCCCGTGGGCCATGCCGCCACATATCAGACGGGGGGCGGGGGGGCTGCTGTGCCCCTCCCTCACCCGTCAGGCTCTTTCCCCTCCCTGGATGGGCTTCCTGGCCTGGGACACAGCCACGGCCCCTCCCCAACACAGCCCAGCCCAGCTCAGGGCGTGCGCGCGCACGTGCGTGCGATACAAAGGTATTCCTGTAACAGTTTGGGAGGGCAGACACCTGAAATGGTTCTCCCTGGGCTGAAGTGAAGGTTCTGCAGGACTGGGCCCTTCGGGGGCTCCAGGAAAAAACCCATTTCCTTGCCCTTTTCCGGCTTCTAGAGGCACCTGTTTTCCTTGGCTCATGGCCCCTTCTCCATCGTTAAAGCCAGAACGGCTTCCGTCTAACCTGTGCGTCCACAATCACACCTCCTTCTCTCTCAGGACCCTTCGGAGGGTCATGGAGCCAACTGTCCCCTCAGACGGGGCCCCAGCAGCACCAACAGGGCCCTGCTCAAGGCCACACACACTGGGCTCTTGCAAGCCTGGCTCCCCACCGGCCGGGGTGTCTTCCGTAGCCGCTCAAGATAAGGACCACAGCTTCCTTCCTACATCCATGGGGTCCAACGGCCACCAGGTTGGGGCCCGACCTCCTGCACCCAAACCCCACTGTTGGCCCATTCTGCCCCAAGCCCTGCAGGCAGGGGTCCATGCTGGGGGGATTTCTGGCATATGGTGGGGGTTGAGGGAGGCGCGCTGCTCCCCACTCTTCTACTCACCTTCTCACCAGAGGAGACGTCCTGGCTCCCTTCCCCAGCCCCTCAGGAGCTCCCGAGCTTGAGGCCAATGTCAGTAACAGCTCGCCCCTCCCCTCACGCCACAGTCCACTCCGAAGGGTACGAGCCCCTCACCTGCAACCAGCCACCTCCGAGCCCCTCACCTGCAACCAGCCACGTCGGCAGCAGCCGCACCCCTTGACCAGGAGGGAGGGAGCCCCAAGATCTGCATCTAGACCAGGAACCCCAGGCTTCCCCGCGGGTTTAACCCCTTCGTACCAACCAAACCCACCGTGGGCGGGGTTCCTGGGTTCTCAGAGATAGGCGGCCCTGACCCTCCTGTGTCTCGGTTTCCCCCTCCCTCCCAGTGGGCCATGAACCATGGCGTTTTGGGGGTGGGGGCTTCGGGGAAACTTGACAGCGGTTGGGTGTGGCTCCGCATGCTCCGGGAGGGAACCCCAGACGCAGGGAGAGCGAGAGGAGCGACATAGCCACGTGACCTTACGCACGGAGCGGACAGAAGCGCGGGAACAAGGGTGACGGACACGCCGCGCGTGGGGAGGGGGCGGTACTGACATGTTGAAGCTGGGCTCCAGGATGCTCGGCGTCCGGCTCCGCGCACCTCCAGATCTCGTTGTCTCTGGCTCGGGCTCCTTCATCCGTCCGCGCTGCCCCCTAGCGGCGCGGCGGAAGCACTGTAGCCGTC
>NW_006295816.1:2175119-2177132 GCF_000327345.1 Myotis davidii
TGCTACCACCTGGGCCGGGCGCGGGCCCTTCCCCCTGCTGCCTCCGTTTCCGCTTCGCCCTGGCCTCTCCCCCGCGCCGCTCTGTCTCGGCTTCCGCCAGCCTCCTGCCTCCGTCAGGCGTGGAAAGGGCCAGTGGCGCTTCCTCCTGGAAGTTGGGTCCCACCCTGGGAAGTAGCCGCCCTGGGACAGACGTCAGTCGGAGAGGAGCCTTCCCGTGCCCTTTGGGTCCGGAGCGGCACGTTTCAGGCGCTCAATAAGCAGCTCTTCAGAGTGAGAAGCACGTCTGTCTGCTTTATTTACGGGGTTCGGGCTGCTGGCCATCCCGCGGGCGCAGCCAGGGCGCCACCCTACAGCAGACGCCTGGTGGGAATCCCAGCTGCTCCCGTTATGGCGGTGCCACCTGGCGCAGTGCGCTCCCTCCGGGCTTGCTCAGCGCCCTCTAAGCGGCGCCTCAGGCTGAAGGAGTTAGGCCCCTCCACATGCTCAGCACAGGGCTGGGTGGTCGCTGCAGTTGTAGGACGGGCTGCCCCGTCTCTGGAGGTGATGTTTGAGACCCCGAGGGGGTCCGGAGACTCCCGGGCAGTATGTGAGCATGGCAGGCAGATGCTCCTGGCTGTCCCCCCGAGTGTGGCCGTGACTTGTGTAGCTGGGTCTGCCCTTGGGAAAGCCTGGGCCAGGCCCAGAGCGCACTGTTACAGGACTGGGTGGTGCACCTGGGGTGTGGCCAGTCACCACATGCCCCGCTGCTCACACCAGGCTCCCCTCCAGCCCGGGTAGCAGTGACATTTGAACTCCACCGCCATCTGTTCCCGATCCTTAGGGGAAAGGGCACCTCGTAGGGTCAGGGGCCCACCGCCAGGCGGGAGTTCAATGGCGAAACTGGTGGGGTTGAGGAAGAGGAGGGCCTCAGGGTGGCTGGGGCGCCGGGCACAGCGGCCATGGCCGGAACACAGGGCCTCACTGCACAGACAGGCCGCACTGGTCACGTTCAGGACGAAGGGCCCCAGCGTGGTGTCCACGTACTCCTTGATGGCCTGGCATGATTCCTGGGCGGGAGGAGGCGCGTCAGCGACACCGGGCCATGCCGGGCCCACCTAGGGCACCGAGGCCCTCACTGGCCAGCCAGCAGGACTGCAGGGGTAGAAAGGATGGGCCCGGGTCTCCCAGCCGACCTCGGCCCCCCGCCCCACGCCTGAGCTCACCTTGGTTTTTGTGTTCTCCCAGCTCACCCAGAGCACCACTCCCGCTGCTCCCTGGGCCGCGCTCTCCCCCAGGCTGTGCTCCAGCTCGTCCTGGGGAAAAGGACAGGGTGGCTCTGTGATCCTCCCCCCCTCCCTCCCAGGCAGCGCTGGAACACCCCAACAGTTCACATTCCCCGCCTGGGGCAGCCCTGGCGCTGGGGCCGGAGGCCAGCCTGTCCCGCTCTGGCCTGTGTGCCATGCAGGCGGGGACTGTGTCCTGGCACAGACCTTGGCACACAGGTGTCCAAAGGATGTGAGAATGAAGGGAGGAAAGTGCCACCAGGCTGTGTGGCATCGGTTGCTGGACCTAACGCCTGAGGAGGGGCTGAAAGGCCGGCAGGGTCACAGGAGACTCACCAGGGACAGGAAGCGGTCGGTCATGTCATAGAAGATCTGGACGTAGGGCAGCACCGGCAGACGGGGGTCCCCAGCACCCTCAGCCACACGGAACGCCTCACCCACTCGGTGCCGCACATACATCTGTGCCTTCCCTGTGCCCGCCAGTGCCGCGGGAAGGTAGATGCTGGGGTAGAGGGCACGGCTCTGGGCCCACAGCCACCCCAGCTGGTCGTTCTGGGCACGGACGCCCGGGGGGCACTCGCCTGTGTAGTTGGGGTTCAGGAAGTCGTAGTTGTAGCAGCCAGGGAAGCCGTAGAAGCCCCAGAGGCCGCGGGGCCGCAGGGCCTGGCCCAAACGGAGGGTGCCCCCCATCCAGGCCTGCGCGGCGCCCTGGAACTGGGCCTGGGCTGCTGCCTCCACCCGCAGAGCAGGC
>NW_006295816.1:2177230-2178013 GCF_000327345.1 Myotis davidii
CCTTGGTGTCCCAGTTGAAGGCCCAGCGTGGGCGCCAGGCCTCCCAGTCGATGACCGCCAGCCCAGAGAAGTCAGGGGCAGGCATGGCCGCCAGGACGTCGTGGTACGCGCGGGCCAGGTGGGCGTCCAGGCTGGCGTTCTGGGGCAGGCCACCGAACACGGGCTCCCCGGCAGCCGTGTAGTAGGGGTAGGTGCCCAGCTGCGAGCTGTAGAACATGGTCATGTCCAGGCCCAGGAAGGTCTGCCCGGGGTTGGCCACCACGCCGAAGACACTGACGTCCACGTCCACGCCGTGCCTCTCCAGGCACCACTGCGTGTTGGCGTTCCAGACGGTGGTGAAGGGCTGGCTGGGCACCACGGGGCCCCTGGAGCCCGCGGCCACGCCGAGCAGGGTCAGGAGGAGGGCGCAGCTGGGACGCAGGTGGGCTGCCAGGGCACAGGGCAGGCCCCGGGAAACCTGGCCAGGGGAGGCAGAGCTGAGAGCAGGCCTTGAACTCACCCACCCAGCTGGGGAGGCGGGCAAGGCCCTCGCTCAGTCCAGCCCTGCTCTGACCAGGCGACACTGACTGGCAGGGCGCAGGGAAGTGAGGGGCCAGGGAGAGGGCTGGAGGCACATCTGAGTTGCCTCTCGGGACAGGCCTTGCCCTGCCTAGCCCCCTCCCCCCCCACTTGCCCAAGGGCCACAGGAGCCAGGACAGCTGTTTGAGGAGAGAGCAGAGAGCCAGGCCTGCCTCATGCTGAGGGACTGGTGGGGCTGGGCCTTCCTGTCTCTTCCCGCAGGCC
>NW_006295816.1:2178952-2182691 GCF_000327345.1 Myotis davidii
CGAGCACAGCCCTGCACCCCCCAGTCTGCCGGCTCATCCCTGCTGACCTCAGGGCGGACGGGCCTCATCCTCATCCTCCAAACTTCCCGACTTCCCGACTCCGGGGTGTGGGACTCTGAGTCTAGGAGGAAGCAGCTGCTGCTGGCAGCTCGGAGCTTTTGTAGGGGTCACCCCACCCAGTCTGGGGGCGGGCTGAGGGGTGGGCCCTGGGTCGGAGGGCTGGGCCAAACTCTCCCGCAGAGCCACCTCACCACCCCCAGCAAAGTGCCCTCAGCAGGGGGTGGGGCCTGGGCCGGAAGTGCCCCCCCACCCCCCCCAGTCAGCACGAGGGCAGGGCTTTGTGGCTTTATTTGGGCTGGGGTGGGGGTGGGGGTGGAGGCAGTGCAGGGGGTAGGCCTGTGTGGTACTGGCATCTGGGCATCTTGGGGCTGATACCCAGGGAGGTACTTGCCCCCCACATGGCTGCAGGAGGACATTTGGGGCCCTGGGCACTTTCGCCTTTGTGGGTGGGCCCCTTCCTAAAAAATATTTTTGTTCTTTTTTTTAAAAAAATATTTTTATTGATTTTAGAGAAGAAGGGGGAGCGATAGAAACATCAGTGATGAGAGACAATCATTGATCGGCTGCCTCCTGCACGCCCCCTACTGGGGATCGAGCCCACTACCTGGTCATGTTCCCTGACTGGGAATCCAACCATGACCTCCTGGTTCACAGGTCTATATTCAACCGCTGAGCCATGCTGGCTGGGCAAAAAAAAATTTTTAATATTTCATTTATTGATTTTAGAGAGAGAGGAAAGGAGAGAGACATCGACGTGTTGTTCTACTTATTTATGCATTCATTGGTTGATTCTTTTATGCGCCCTGGCTGGGGATTGAATAAAAAATTTAAAAAATATATATTTTACAAGTATGTTGGTATAAAGACAAACACACTCTAGGCTGAATCCATTCCATATTCATTATTTATCTATCTTTCTTCTATTAAAAAATTAAACATTTATGGGCCTCTAAAGTCCTGTGGTCTAGGCCCCTGCCTAGCTTTAGGGACCTGTGTCTGCAAGGCACTGTGTTCATGAAGTCAGGGCTGAGCTGTCACACCTTTTGTCATTTGCTGGGTCAGCGGCTGTGTCCGTGAAGCCCCAGCTAGTGGCCGTCGGGGCCTCAGCACAAACCAGCAGAGTGTGTGTGTGTGTGTGTGAGTGTGGGACCTGTTGTCTTGTGACTGTGAGGCCTGTCGGGTGACCACACGCCTGTTCATTCCTTATGATTCCACTTGTTGGCTGATTCAGAAACTAGTGACTGACACCTCCTGGGTGCGCAGGCCCAGGCTTGCCTGCCAGGGCGGTGGAGGAACCAGCAGGTCCCTGGCTCAGGTTCAAGTGCTGCCTGGGTCTGCAGCCTGGACTGAGCCTGAGCCAGTGGCATGGTGGCCACCAGAGCAGTGGCACAGCTGGCTGCCACCTGGGCTGGGTCCTCCAGGATGGCAGGGCTGAAGGAGAGGAGGGTCCAGGGTGCTGTGGGCACGTCAGCTGCAAGCCGAGCACAGGATCTGGCCAGACGTGGTGGCTGCTGAGCCTGTTCGGAAAGCTGGGTCCCAGAGCGATGAGCATCAGGCCCAGGGCAGCCTGGACCCCTCGCCCTGAGGCTCCGTGCTGCCTCCTGCTGCCCCCGGAGAACTAGCGCTGCGCTTGGCACAATCAGCCAACCAGCAGACGAGCACTCTGGCTGACTCGGAGCAAGGGAGAAGCTCCCAGGGAACAGCAGGAAGCAGCGGGGTGCCTGCGGCCCCGCCCCGCCCCAGGGCCCCACCCACAGCTGGCTTCTGCAGGGTGGGTCTGGTCCAAGTGATGTGTGTCTGGGGTCCGAGGAATAGAGTGAGGAAGTAAAATGGAGTCGCTATAGTCAAGCTGTTAAATACCACCATCAAGTAGGTTGAGCCGTGAGGGAGGACTGCTTTCTGTCTTACCTGGCCTGCGACCTTAAGGTTTTGAACTTTCCTGTCCTGCATCAAGGCCTAGATCTACCTCAGAGCCCCAGATGACCCTCTGCTTACCCCCCGAAGGACTCCCATCCCCGGAGCACCAGACGTGAACTAACCTTGCTGTCCACTGTCCAGGCCTCACATCTGATAACCATCTCAGGCCAACCCAGAGGCTCAGGATGTAGAACTGATTCTTCTTAAGAAATGTACTTCTTAAGCTGCTCACAGGTGAGCCAGCTTCCAGGTCCAGACCTGCCTGCTCTCTTCGCTGGGCACACCTCAGGCCTGGTCACCTCACTCCCCACCCTGCCACCTGGCCGTCTCCTGGCTGCACTTTCTCCAGGTGTCGTCCGGGTCCCCCTGGGGGTGATGGGAGGTGCTCACAGGTCTGTATGGAGGGGTCAGAGTGTGTAAGGGAGGTCACACGGGTGGGGGACCAGAGCTTCGCATGTAGGGGGCTATGTGTATGCGGACGTCATAGCTACATAGGTAGGAAAGTCCCAGCCGCATGGGAGGGGTCATAGGTGTGCCTGTGTCACCGGGGTTGGGAGGTTGATGTGAGTTGGATTACATCTGTGCGGGGCGGTCACAGGTGCCCTCTCTCTGCTGGCTCCATCATCTCATGGTCTCATTGACCAACGCCCGAATCTTCTCTCTAGCAGGTGTGTCCCCACCGCCGCCAGGAGCTCCGGGAACCCTTTCACCTCGGGACCCTCCTCCACCAGGGCTCTGACACTGCCCTCCCAGGGCGACCACAGCCCCTCTCTCTGTTCTCTGCCATCACCAGGCGGAGGGACAAGGATGGCTTGAGAGCCTGAGTGGACACTGACTCAGTGGCACTTGCTTTCGCAGGCTCTGCTCCCCTAACCACGCCCCCCTCCCTCCCCCGCTTCTCTGGGGAGCGCTCTCCTGGTTCTTCATGTCCAGTGTGCACCTCCCTCTATGCTGCCATCCGCACAGGGACAGGGAGCGGTCTCCATGGTGATTCCCGGCCGCATCCCTCGCAGCTGGCCCGGCGCTGGCAGGTGCGTGTGCTGTTTACGGAGCAAGGAGACGGGCACCACCCTCGCAGCCAGGCTGTGCGGCTCCGGGTGGCCCGCCTGCCTCTGCTGATAGAGGCCTGGCCACATCCCGCCCCGTGCTGGCATCCCCGCGGCGTTCAGCTTCCACCACCTTTGCCCCTGCTCCGTTCCTGGCGCTGAGTCATCGTGACTAGGACAGGGGCACCGGGTGCGGGTGGGGTGGCTGAGGCCCGGGGGACCCACCCAGGGAACTCCCTTCGGGGGCAGGAAGTGGCGCAGGGCAGAGCAGGTCTGACTGCTCCAACGGCTCCTGCTCTCCCGGGGCAGAACAGGGCTGACCTGGAGGATGTCTGCTCCCAGGCCCTGGGTACCCCCCTTGCCCCATCAGGCGACTGCAGTGCGACAGGGACGGGACTTCAGAATCCAGACCCCCATCCCTTCTCGCCTCCTCCGACCATACCCGGTGGAGGACGGTGTGAGGGGTGAGGGGTGTGGCTGGAGTCCACTGCCCGGGAGCTGTGGGAACGGAGGGAGAGGTGGTCTGGTTACTTGCCCAGCTGGGGAACATCAAACATCCACTCCCGTCTCTCCCTGGGTGGGCAGGCGAGGCAGCCGGCACCAGCCCAGCTGGGATGCAGGGCCAGAAGCAGCGAGTCGTCCCTCACAGGAGGTTGGGCTCCACTGCATTCCAGTCAATCCGGAGAAAGCAAGGCTCTGAGCATGGGGGATGGGGG
>NW_006295816.1:2182974-2186114 GCF_000327345.1 Myotis davidii
GCCCTCCGCTCCCAGGGCCCCGTCCCAGCAGGACAGCTGCAGAGGGGGCTGCAAGCCCTGGTCCCAGTGACACATTTACCAACAAGAAGTCCCTAACAGGCGTCACAGGGACAGAGCTGGGCGCCAACCTCATGGAAGAGTGCGCTCACTCACAGGCCCTGGACCAGGGGCAGGCAATCCAAGCACAGAAGCAGTTGTTTTATATTTAATTTACAAAAGAGACCCCAAAATAATAATAATAAACTACCCAGGAGCAGGGGAGTGGGCCATGCCCCTCTTCCTCTGGCAGGGACAGAAGGGGTCCCCCAAGGGACTGCCCCTCCCCCTTAGAACAGGGGGTGAGAGCGGATGGGGATCCCTCCAGGCATCCCAGGGGCTCTGCCCCCTCTGGGCTCATTCGTCCACCTTGTGCAGGCTCCTACATGCCTGGCAGAGCCCTTGTGGCAGAGGCCAGCTTGCCCGAAGCCAGGTGGGAGATCCCTACAAAGTCCAGGTGAGGGCTAGGGCTGCCGCGGCCAGCAGGCCAGTGAGGTGGGACCCAGCCCAGGCCCCCCTGGTACCCCCGCCTGCCCGCCCACGGTCCCACTGGCATTGCTCGCCGCCCCAGCCTAAGTAGCATTGGCATTGAAAGTGCTTCTGCAGGTGGTCGAGGTCGGCCCAGCTGAGCTCCCCCTCTGGCCGCAGCGGGGGCTCACCCGGCGTGTGGCTGGGCACTAGGCGGAAGCTGCTGGCGCTGAGGTGCAGAAAGGTGTTGGTGCTGGGGTCTCGGCGCACGCAGCGCCCGTGGCCGTGGCACTGGGCCCAGCTGCAGTAGTGGGCGGCCCAGGACACGTTGACGACGTAGGGGATCAGCACCCGCATCAGGTAGTCCTTGAGATACTGGCACGTCTCCTGGGGGCAGAGGCCAGGAATCAGGTCAGCTGCCTCCGCCCAGACCCAGACGGACGCTGTGCCCACGATGTCGTGCCCACACCTTCTTGAGCCGGTGACACACGTATACACGCGGTTGTGCCCGAGCCCTCCCTGTCCCTGCGCCTACTGAGAAGGGGTAGGGGCAGAGGCTGGAGCCTGCGGGGCAGCAGGGAAGGGTTCAGGACAGCACGTCCCCGTTCCTGGGAGCAGGGGAAGAGGCCTCGTCTTTTCTGTTGGGACCAGGGATGTCTTGGGTAGGAGACAGACAAGGGGGCCAGACTAGGTTTGCCCACCTTGAGGTTGGCAGCCAAAAGCCTGAACACTCACCCTGCTCCTGCAGAGCCTGCAGGCGGGAAGGCTGGGGGGGTCACTTACCATGCTGGTGGTGAAGCCTGCGTCGCCCCAGAGGATGACCCCGGCTGCGCCCAGGGCGGCGCTCTCGCCAATGGTGGAGATGAGATCCATCTGTGGGGACAGTGGTCACTGGGGGCTGAGGCTGCAGGGAGGAGGGCACACGGGTGGGCAGGCCCCTCCTGTTCTGACTTGGTGACCTTCCCCCAGCCCCGTCCTCCCCTCTCACTCTCAGACACGGGCCCCATTTCACTCTCTCTTAAGTGTTTAAGCCATTTCCGCCCCCTCTTTGGGCCTCCTTTCTGGAGCCTAGGATGTATCTACCAAGAGAGACCCCAAATCAGCTGCCCACGCCCACACCCAGGCCCCTGCTCTGTCCTGGGCTTCCTGGCAGACTTTGGGGTCGATTCTCAGCACGTCTGGGCCTTGATTTTCTCATCTGCAACATGGAGATAACGATGCTACCCTTTCACCAGGTTCTAGAGAGACTGAGGGGAGTGGAGGGGAGGTAGCCAGTGCAGGGGGGGCAGGAGGCCCTCGGGAACTCCAACTGCAGTGGCTCCCGAGGAGGAAGGCAGGGCCGGGGAGGTGCGTACCTGGCTAAGGCCCGTGAGACGGCGGCTGTAGGTGGGCCGCGTGAAGACGTAGACTGGGAGCGCGTGGCTGGGGTGGTGGGTGCGAGCGACACGGAGGGCCTCCTGGACGCGGAAGCTGACGAAGTTGCGGCCGTGGGCCGTGGAAGCCAGCGCCTCCTCCAGGTAGACGGAGGGGAAGAGGGCCGTGCTCTCGGCCCACAGCCAGGCCAGCTGGTCGTTTCGGGAGACCTCCACGTCGGGGCAGCGGCCGGTGTAGGTCTCCCAGTTCTGCACGTAGTCGTGGTTGTAACAGTCGGGGAAGAGGTAGAAGCCCCAGAGGTGCTGGGGCCGGAATCTCTTGGCGGAGCGCAGCGTCCTCAGCATGAACTCCCGAGCGCCGAACTCGAACTCGTACTGCGCCTGCTTGCCGACGCGGTCTGGCGGCCAGTCGGGGTGGCGGCTGGCCACCAACTGGCGCGACAGCTGGCGGTACACGTCCTTGTCCTGCCAGTTGCGCACCCACACGGGCCGCCAGTCCTCCCAGTCGATGACCGCCAGGCCTGCGGGCTCCTGCCGGCGGATGTAGTGCTCCACGCGCTCCTGCAGCATGTCCAGGTGCGCCCGCAGGACGCTGTCGTTCTGGGGCACCCCACCGTGCACCGGCTTCCCCTCCGAATCGAAGTAAGGGTACAGGCCTAGCCGCTCCCGGTAGAAGATGGTGATGTTCTGGTCCACGAAGCCCTCGTTAGGGGAGGCCTGCACGTCGAAGGCCTTCTCCTCCAGGTCCAGCGGCACCTTGAGGCGGGGGCCACAGTCCTGCGTGGGCACGTCCCATGCCACCACGAAGGGCCGGCCGGTGAAGATGGGCGTCGCTGTGGGCTTGAGCTCCTTGGCCCGTGCTACCGCCAACGCCAGGGCCAGGGCCAGGATGATGGCGGGGCTCAGGCCTGCCCACATGCTGGGGGCTGCAGGAAGCGGTGTCACCTGCCTGGCACCGGCTCAGGAGCTGAGGAAAGGGTGAGAGAGAGCAAGTCAGCCCAGAGAGCCTGGAGTGCGGCCGCTAGCCCATCCACCTGCCGAAGCCCACGCTGTCAGACAGGGACCCCGGCTGTCACAGGTCTGAGACCACAGGCCACCGCGGGGCAAGCACGACCCCGGGAGCTCACGGCAGGCGGTAAGCGGCGGCCTCGGCTGGGAAAGGACCTGTTCGGTCCGTGACCACTGAGAACGGGGCGAGTCGAGCTATGGACTCGCTGCCGAGGCACTCGGATGCCCGGCCCCCGCCCCCATCGCTTCGCAGCG
>NW_006295816.1:2186558-2192224 GCF_000327345.1 Myotis davidii
CCGCGCCGCCAGTGCGGGGTTTTGGACTCTAGCGTCCCCGGATCCTCCTCCAAGGAACGGGGCGACCCACATGGGGCCGTGAGGCCCCTCCGAACGGGGGTTTCTCCTGGAGTCTCAGCGCCCAACGCCAGTCAGGCCGAGACCCCCCCCCCGCAGCCTGTGCGGGTGGTACAGTCCTCCCCGGTCCGCGGCGCGGCCAGCCCCTTAAAGGGACAGCAGCATAAAGGACGGGGATCGGGGAGGCAATAAAGGAGGTGGTATCCCCCCACTCAGTCGCGAGGAGGTGCTGTCGGGCCCTGCGGCCTGGCTTTGGGGGCAGCGGCGGATCTGGCTCTGCACCCGAGTGTCGTCCCGGCCGGGGGGCCCCTTTGTGTGGAAAGGGGGACGGTGACCAGAGCCGATCTCCAGACTCCCAGGACAGTAGACCCCTGTGGATCGGGGCTCCTCTCCCCCGTCCAGGGTCTGAAGGGGAGCCCCGCCCCCTGCTTGCCTCTTAGTCCTTTCTGGGCTGGGCTGAGGCCGGTTGTCTTGGCAACATGAGCAGTGGGTCTCAGCTTGGCCGGCGGGTTGAGGGCCTGTAAGGCCAGCGGGCCCTCGGGATAGGGCACCCCCCTTCCAGCGACATGCATCAGGGACGGGCCAGCCCCTGGACCCCCGTCCCCTTCTGCCCAGTCTCGGAGGATGAGGGTGGGGGCTGTGGGAGCCCCCAAGGCTTCCTTTCAACCCTGAGGAGGCGGCGGCCACCCTTGCAGGAGGTCCTGGTGGGATCGCAGAGAACACTGGCCCGGCCAGAGGGGCGCCCCAGGCCTCCACCCGGTATCCTGAGCCCATCTCCCCGCAAACCCCTTCCGCTGGGCAGCGGGCTTGCAGCTGGACTGGAGCAAGACCCCCTGGCCTCTTGCTAGATCCGCTCCCCGTGCCGTGCTCAGCTCCCGGAAGGGCCGGGGTCGCACCAGCCCATTCCCAGCTCGCAAGCCACAAGCCAGGGCGAGGGAGGGAACACAGCTGAGAGCGCACCGATGCGGGGTGCAGACCAGCCGCCTGCGCGGGGCTCACCTGTATGGGAGTCCTCGGCTCCGTAGGTTAGAGCCTCTCCAGTCCAGCGACTCGCGCCAGCTGCTGCCCAGTGGGCAGCCCGCCGGCGACTTGATAAACCCCATCCCCTCCTACTCCTCCCGCCTCCCACCCCAGCCCTCTCTCCTCACTTCCTGCTGCCCCTTAGAGGAAAGGGCCAGGAATGGCGGGGGGAGGGGCCGCTTTGACCCTGTTTCCCTCGGGTCTGCCCTGCTGGCCGGCTGTCCCCCCCCCACCCCAGTCCTGCCCAGGCCGCCTGGGCCAAGCGACAGGAAGGCTGTGGGATCCCATCAGGTGCCAGCCTCCCCCAGGCCGGAAGCTTCCTTAACACTGAACGCTCTTCTCCCCAACTTTCCCCTGAGGTTGAGACCATCCTAAGATCCAGGAGAGTGCAAGGGCCCTGGTGTTGGGGTTTGGGGAGTCAGACTACTCGGGGGATGCTTGGCTGATGGTTACCCTAAGTAGGTGGTGAAGGGAAGGGGGTGTCTGGGAAGGGACTGGGAGAAATTCCAGGAGCTGAGTCAATCTTTTCCAAGAGCGGAAGTATCCTCAGTTTGACGAACAGACAATATGCTGATGTGTGACTGGCGGGTGGTGGGGGCAAGGGCTGGGAGCGGCCTGCAGGGTGTTTTCCTGCTGGAGGACATTCCTGGGTGACATCCTCACTTCTCCTTGCAACCTGTGGGAAGTAGGTGCCCATGTGTGGCTGGCCCCAGGAGGGCCCCAGCGAGGTGTGGACAAATGTACACCCCCTTAGATCACTTCGAACGAACCCCTTCCCCCAGCCTTTACCCTGCTGGCCCACTTCCTAACAGAGGCTGTGAAATTGGACGTCTGGGGGAAGTGGGCACATACCCTGGAGTCTGCCCGTGAGGACCAAGGAGCCCAAGATGTGGCATGAGAGGGTGGCATCCCTATACCACCATGCTGGCTCCACAGGGACACTGGCTTTGAAAGCTTCAAGGGTGGAGGCCCTGGGGAAACAAAGACCAGGCCAGGCTGTCCCAGGGTAGGGACACTTCCTCAGGCAGCAGCAGGAAGGAAGTGAGCACAGCACAGCACAGCAGAAGGGTGTGGGGAAGCAGCGACCTGACCCCCATTGTTTACAGCTCTGGGGTCAGCTGGGGCCCAGCACAGTGAGTTCTCCCACACTGGGACGGTGATGCTAGGAGATGGGGTGCCATCTGGCCAGGCAGAACCCTGTGCCTGGGGCAGTCAGTAGGCGGGACAGCAGATGACTGGACCTTGTCTGGTATCTTATTGGGAAAATGGGCAGATGCCCAAAGAACTGTAAGTCCAGGTTGCAGTGGGATCCTGCCAAGTGTGACCTCCGAAGGTGAGCAGGCCAACTCCCCAAACCCAGAAGCCTGTGTGCTTGAATGCCCTTCTCCCTCACCAGGCGCTGGGCTGATGGCTAAGGGCTGGGCAGAGCAGTGAACGGGCCTCACAGCAGGCCCTGAGAAAGCCAGGCAGAATGTCCACAGGGGGCAGGGGGTAGGCGGCAGGTAACAGGACTGGGCGCTGAGCTTTGCTGGAACGGAGGCCCCAAGGCCACTCTCCTGGTGGGATCCACAGGCAGCCCAGGAGGAGGCAGGTGGACTTGGAAGGCAGAGCCTGGAAGGAGACCAGGGGTGTGGTGCCACCCATCTGGCTGCTGTCCACCTAAGGCTGGGCCTTGGAGGTCCATAGGGTTTAGGCTGTGGCTCCATGTAGGGTCAGCTGGCACTGCTGACATATATGAGGTCACATCCTTGCCTCAGGTTAGGCCAATCCCTAAGGAAGTCTCCCAAGGCCTTTCAATTCCAGGGATACCATCTACTGAAAGCAATATAGGAGTGGCCTCCATCCTGAGGGATCCTGTGGTGAGGTCTGTGTGCGTACACTGCCACCTCCTGGTCATGGCTGGGATGGCTGCAGACCGGGTTCAGGCTTGCCTCTGGCCTTGCTCTAGATGGGGGGCCAGCGTCTTGGGCCCAGGCCTACCCACTGAGCCCAGGTGGCGGTCCAGATGCTGGGTGTCACAGCCCCAAGGATGCCACTCTTGTCTTCAGGGTCTACAAATAATTTTATTGAAACTGAACCAATAACACAACAGCCTTCCTAGATTGGGGGCCACCCTCCCCACACCACTTCCCATACTCTGGAAGCACAGAGCTTGGACAGTAAGGAATTAAAAAAAAAAAAGTCATATCTATCTAGAAATCAGACTCTGCCCCAACAATGTCATGGACTAGACTATTTACAAACTTTCACATTTTACGCCTTTTATGGTTGTTCTCTGTCCCTACCCAGGGGCTCCAATACTTTCCCCTGATTGATCCTGAAGGGATGGGGACACTATAGGGGAAGGGGTGGTGGGCTCGGAGCTATTGGCACCACAGGGTGGTGTCTTCCCAATGTGTGTGTGGGGACTGGTGCAAAAGGCAAGGGAGATCACATGGAGTAGGTGGGTAGGAGCACCGGCATCCAGAGCCCTTCCTGATCCCGTCCTATGCTTTCTCAACTGCGGGGAGGGGAAGGACGACTCCAGGGGCAACTAGTTGCAGTGGGGAGGGGTCAGCCCAGCCCTGGGCAGAGGGAGAAGCCTCCACACCAGTCCCTCCTCCTGTTAACAGCCAGCAAACAGTCCCTCCGTCCGGGGGTGGGAACACAGGGCAGGGAGGTATGAAGAATCAGGCTTGTGTTGCCCCAGCCTCTGTCCAACAGAGGAGGAATCGAGGTAGCAAATGGCTGAAATGCTCCAACGAACGGGTAGAAGAAGTGAGGGAAGGGGAGTCCCCACTTGTGTACAGCTCCCACAGCCCAGGGGCTGGAAGAAAGACCTTACTTGTAAAGTGCTGCAGCCCCAGTAGGGATGGGCCCCAGGCGAGCTTGGAAGCAAGCAGGCCAGGCCAGGGCACAGGAGCCAGGCAGCCCCGACCAGCATACGCCCTGCCAGGCTCCTTATCGGCACTGCCGGGGAAGGCAGGCTGGTACCTCTGCTGTCCGCCCTTACCAGCCACCTCTCATCCGAAGACAAGCCAGCACCCAACCAACACTGCGGGACTGCCCGGCTCACAGCTGCAGCGTCCAGGCCCATGGAGTTTAATCAGGACAGTGGCTTCAGCCTAGTTCCTCAGTGGAAGCCACACCTTGAGCCTGAGGGTGTCTTGCTGAGGCAGGAGGTGCTGAGGCCTGAAACCCCCCAGGCTCACACCTCATAGAGGATCACAGGGAAATCCACGTGGATGCGGGGCGTGTCCAGCTTCACGGTGCCCTGCCATGGAAACGGGCGGGTGAGGGTCCTCTCAGGGCCCCACCCCAGGAAGCCTTCCTGCTCCTCCCAGCTCCTCCCCGAGAGCCCCCACCATGACCGCAGGCCCTGTCTGGGTCTCCCTCACACACTCGGCATCGGCTCCATGACCACTGCCCAGCCCCTCACCTGAGGAATCAGGTTCTTATGCACCCGCCTCAGCTTGGCCCGCTTCTGCCCGTTCTTGGTGACGATTGTCTCCTCATAGAATTCGTGAGCGAGATCTCCATCCTCGTCATAGAACATGGAGCTGTGTAGAGGAGAGGGAACAGGCTGGGCTGGAGCCTCACACCTGGTCATGGCACAGGCCACCGACCCCCGGGAAGTGTGCCACCTCCCCGAAGGGAGGAGCAACCTCGGTGGAAGGGAAGGAAGGTAACACGCCTGGAGAGCCTCTTGCTTAGGGCCTGGGGCTACAAGGAGGAAGTGAGGGGCGGGCAGCGGCCAGTGCTACTGTCAGGCCCCAAGAAGAGAGGCTATCCCAGAGCACACTGTCCAGGCAGCCAAGGCCAGTTCTCGTCGCCGGTTTGTTCAGCAAGAACAGCCATTCCTGCAGCAGGCCCTGGCCGTCACCAGGACCAACAGTGGGCAGGGTGGTGGCTGAGCATGTTGGTCCAGAAGACACCGCTGGCCCAGGGCCAAAGCCTGAGACAGCAGATGCCCGAGCTGGGAGGGAGCCGAAGTGCAAAAAGGCTGCGTCCTGCCCACCCGTCCCAGGTGGCCGGTGCAGCCGAATCCCACTGTTGGGTCGCCCCAGTGCCTACAGCGACATCTCCATCACCGAGTGTCCGTCCCCAGGGACACCGGGGCCAGTTCAACCTAATGCTCCCGCTGAACTGAGCTCTGGGGAGAGCGGAAGGTCCGTGCTCCAGGTCTGGAGAACATGTCGGGGTGAGGGTCTTTCTTCCTAGGCCCCATCCCCAACACTAGGGCCCAGTCCTGCCTTCTCCCCCCGCCCGCCCCTCCCCTCCGAGTCCAACCTCCCCACTGCGGGAAACCGTCCCAGCCAGCGAGGGGTCATTCCCCTCAGAAGAATCAGGGAGGGAGGCTAGGAGCCTTCAACTTGCTGGCTGGGCTTAAAGGGGTGAAAGGACGAGGTCCTTTCGTCTCAGAGGCCCGATCTTAGTTCTCCCTGGTGAGGCTGCCCGCCCGGGACAAACTCAGGCCCACTTTTCTCCGAGGGAGATCTTAGGAGCTGCAGGCCGCCAGGAGCCGACGGCCGCCTTCCCTCGCTCCAAAAGGGGCCTGAACCTGGGAGTCGTCCCAGCTCCGCGCAGGAGATACGGCGGAGGCAGCTACT
>NW_006295816.1:2192389-2198723 GCF_000327345.1 Myotis davidii
CGCGCCCTTACCCTCGGCGCGTGAATACGAAGGGGGGCACGACTCGGCCTCGCGGACGCACCAAAGCCTGCTCCGCGGCCGCCGCCTCCGGGCCGCCGCCCCCCGCCGCCGAGGCGAAGGGCCACAGCCCCCGAGCTTTGGAGCCGCTGGTGCCCATGTCAGGGCCGCCGGCGCATGGCGGACCCCCGCGGCTGCTGTGCTCTCACAGGGCAGTCCGCGCCACCATTCCTGCCCTGGCTTCCGCTCGCAGGTGCCGCCGCCGTCTTCCGCAGGGTCGGCTGTCTCCACGGAAACCTCATTTCCGCTTCCGCCTGTCCCTCATGCTGCCCCCTGATTGGCTGTTCCTCCCGTCGATCCGCAGAGCGAGACCAATAGCCGCCCCCAGACATCAGGCATCCCAGCATGCACCGCGAGACGTCAGGTCCCGGCAGGCCACGGTCTCCAGCCGGGGCGGCCCCCACTCAAGAAGGCGGTGGCTTGTCCTGCGCGCCTGTTTAGCGCGTATGGCGCCTCCGACGTGCCTGTGCCCGTCGGTCAGGTACAGCGGGCCTGCCCGACTACCAGTGTCCCCCTCAACCGGCTCTGTGGGACTTGACCCCCGGGGCCAGGCCGGCCTCTTTCTGTTCCTTTTGCCATCACCACTGGCAGGTGGAGAAGAAACGGAACCTATGGGAAGTGAGGACATGGCCACTTGTCATACAGCCACATCGAGGCCTGAGAAGTCAAATCCAGTGTCCTCCCCGAACCAGCAGAAGGTTTGCTTCAGGAAGGCAGGGCCTAACCGCCGGCTGTGCCTCAGGGAACATGAGCAGCTTCCAGAGCGGCTCCCACAGCTCTGCTCTGGGGTGTGGGGTTCCCCTGAGCGCTGGCTGCAGCTGATGATCTTGCCCAAAACAAGACCTGAGCCCCAGGGTGCCGAGAGGACTTACATATCTGTACCCAAATCCTTCAAATTGGTCCCACAGTGACCTTGAAAAGCTGTTCTGTGAGCCTGTCCATCACCTTGGGCAGCCACTGGCATGAAGGGCAAGCGGGGCCGCAGCCCATACAGAGTGCAAAAGCGGGAGAGTCTTGAATCTTTATTCAGCCAAGTTTTCCCAAGCCCCAGGCCCTGATGATGACTGTCATTCCCACCCCTTTCCCCACAGGAGGTATTCAGCTGAGGCCACAAAATATGCATTCACACACATCATGAAAAATACCCCAAGTAAGACCCTGGCTTTGATTGGCAAACAAGGCATGGACCTGAGCCAGTGCCCACAGACCCCAGACCAGGTCCTCCTCCTCGGAGGCGCACTGAGGCACTGTTGCTGCAGTGGCAGCAGCACGCAGACTCCAGGGTGTGCCAGAGCCGAGGGCACTGCAGAGGAAAACCTGCATTCTTCCTCGATGCCTGCCTGGTCTTCAACACCCACTATTGGTCCTGAGACCCCATCCCAGACATACAACCCTTCCCCATAGCTGAGGGTCCTCATCCCTGCAAACATGACCCTATTCTGTTGGTTGGGTCTCCAAGATTCTCGTATCTGAGACACAAATTAAGGAGACTTCTGTCTGCTCTACCCTTGCTGCAATCCTGTCCACCATGACTCAGGACACGAAGGGCAGAGGGTGCAGAGCCATGCTCTGCTACACCCACGGGTGGACACAGGGGGCCCGCTCCTTTGCTGCTCTCTGGGTTCATTCCGCCAGCCAGATGAGGGCCTCCATGCACACTCATTCCTCAGGCCAGACAGGCCCTGTCACACTCACACGGCACACCCTCTGTGCTGCCTACGCTCCTCCTTCCACCCAGGGGGAGAAGAGGTCACCCCAGGGGGCAGGCATGCAGGGCCTCCTGGATCTTCTGGCGGCAACAGGAGTACTTCTGCAGGATCTGGCGGAGGTGTTCCTCTTCCTCCCGCTGTAGGATGCGCAGGAAGTTGTGGAGCTCAGGCATGCTGAAGGCATCCCACTGCAGGGAGGAGGGGTGGCAAAGGCTGCAGCAGGCATGGCCAAACCAGCAGGCCTCTCCAGAGAAGACCAGAGCATCATGGTCACACCTGAGGCTTTCTGATTAGGTTCTTGCCTGAATGGTCTGTGCTAGGGTTCCCACCAAGTCTGTCTAGAAGACGGGTCCCACAAAGTAGGCAGTCACCTCGAGACAGGTAACCAAACCAGATGTTCCCAGTCACCACAGACAGGTCATGCTCACACTCTTAGAGTCTAATCCCACTTCATGGGCCCAACACATTGGAACCAGAAAGCTCCCAGGTGAAAAGTCCTCACGACTGGAGGGAAGCCCTGGACGTCCTGGGGCCACCTGTGTGGCTGCAATATGGCCTGGGATCACCACAGCGTGAGATGGACTCCTGCATCTCCCGAGGACTCCCACAACGGGAGAGAGCAGAGCACCAAAGCCGTTCTCCCTGGCGTCCGAGACAGGCCCAGACTTGCACGAACGGCCAGGAAGCCTTCACTCGGCCACAGGCTCACACACTCCTGGAGAAGCGTGGCGGGGCTTGTCCGTCACCCTCCTCCTCCTCCGAGCCTTACTGTAGCTGCAACCCTCAGCCCTGCCTAGTGACAACCCAGATGAAGGAGGCTGTGTACTCACGTTCACCTCCCCAGAGTCATTCTCCTTCAGCACGAAGCTCAGGGCCTTCTCGTTGGGCCCCGCAAGGAGTCGTAGCCGCAGGGGCTGCTCATCATCCGACAGCTTCCGGAGGTACACTGAGGTCAGCAGGGGGAGTGATTAGTCAGGCCCGGCCCCGCAGCCCTGCGCGCACAGCTGCACGCACATACATCCCCCAGGGGGTGAGGTGGGAGCCCACCTTGGCCGTGGCGCTCAGCCCGCTCAAAGAGTGCGAACTTGCGGGGGTCGTCCACCACCAAGAACTTGCGCAGCAGGGCCTCGATGACCTCGCGTGCCCGCGTGCGTGACAACACGTGCAGGTGCTTGACAGCATCCTTGGGCAGGTAGAAGGAGGTGCGGCGCCTCACGGCTGTGCTCCGCCCTGGGCCCCGCCGGGCGTCCTGCAAGGTGGGCGGCCTCTTGCTGGCAGGCACGGAGACAGGGCGCACCAGCTTCAGCTGCACCTTGATGAAGCCTGTGTAGGAGCCGTCCTTGTTCTGAAGAGAAACCGAACCATGACTGGCTTCCAGGTGAGAAGGGACAGATCTGGGCACTGCCAGTCCGCACGGGGCCAGGCTGGATGTGCACCCATCTCTGCTGGGCCCGCCCAATTGTGCCTCAGCTGCGACCCTTCAGACATCGGGCCCACAGCTGGGCCCCTGCCCCTCCCCGCACCCCTTCCCAGGCTGTCAACTCACCAGGCTCATGAAGAGGTTGCTGTTGATCTGGCCATTGTACTCCTTGATCTTCTGCTCAATCTCAGCCTGAGAAAGGTCAGGTGTCTCCCACTGCACGGGCTCGTCCTGAAAGATGGGCCAGCACGGACCCTTAAGGAGCCATCCTTGCGGCAGGGCATGCCACAGGCACAGAGGTGAGTCCTGGGTGGGCCGCTCTGAGAAGCGGCCTCTGGCGTAGCCTTTGGAAACTGACAACGTGTGGGCCTGATGAGAGAACCCATCACTGCTTGGGGCTCTGCATGCCAGGGGTGGAGACAGCAAAGGCTGCTCTCTGCCCCGACTGCGACAGTCCAGGTGAGACCCTGAGGGCACCTTAAAACCAAGGCACTGAAACACAAAGCCCGGGGCCAGGAAGAGAAAGGGACGTTGGAATGGACTCACTCACAGTAAAACTACCGCAGCGGCACAGCCCGGTCCCAGCACTTTAGGTGGGCCTGTGTGTGTCCTGCAGAAGGAAGCCCACTTTGCCCCTCACCCTGGCAAAGGGCCCTGGCCCACGGCATGGTGAGAAGTGTGAGGGCTGGTGCACAGCAGGAGCCCAGCCACCAGTGGGCAGAGGGGAGGGGAACCTCTAAAACATTAGCACCCCTTGGCAGAGGGCCTGGGGCCAGCCGCACGTCTGAGATCTAGTGAGGAAACCACTGTGACACGCCATTTGAGCTTGACCCAGGCTGCACAAAAGGTAGCTGCAGGCCAGGTTCCAAGTCTGCCTCCTGCTGGAGCCTGCCCACAAGTGCCAAGCAGGTAGGTTTCTGCACCTCCTTCCTGCTGTTGGATGTTTGGTGCAAAGAGGCAGCGCCACCATTCAGCCCCTCCCCCACTCCTCCAGGACTTGGATCCTTATCGGAAAGGTGGAGTATGGACCAGGGCAGTCGGGCACTGAATAAACTTTCTCCTACCAACTGCCTTGGTCCCATTGCATCAGCCTCACTTCCTTTCCGGGTGATGTCAGACAGGCCCTAATAGGAGAGGGAGTGTCAGAGACCAGCTGAGATCATGGCTGACTAATGCCTTGTCCCAAGTCCCCAGGGAGTTCCCACCAGGTCTCCTACAGAATAGCCCTATGCCGGGCTGTGCTTCGGCGCCCCAAGCTGAAAGCAGCTGATGGGGACGGGTCGGGAAGACGGGTGAGGACGCAGGTAGAGTCAGCCTGTCACTGCTCTGCGCCCGGACTCACTGCTGTCCAGCAGAGCAAGGGCGGTGCAGAGGGTAGGTGGGCTCTCCCGGAGAAAGGTCCTGGGAGAGGAGGGAACTGAGGCCCGTGTGCTTCCCCGAGCTCCCAAGGTCTTGTGGAGAGAGCATCGAGAAGTGACAACTTCAGCACGAGCCTTGGGGACAGCGGGAGGCCCCTAAGGCTGGTAAGAACAAATGTGTGGGCCCTGGAAAATGGGGATTCTGGGTTGGGGTAAAGGAGGGCTGGAGGCTGGGAATAAAGGGTGGGTATGTTATTCAGGCCCAAGGAGAGGGCCTGGGACCGAGAGGAGTGCCTCAGCGAGGAGCGCCAGGATGAGAGGGCTGCTAGGGGCAGGAGGAAAGCTGAGCGGACTCTAGTGCCAGGGCCGGAAGGAAGAGAATTCTGGTCACAGAACAGGGTGGGCACAGGGACGGCACTATCATATTCCCCTGCCTTGGGCTGGCTCTGAGCTCCAGACTGGGAAAGAGAGAACTTGCTCCTTCCTGTTCCTTTCCCGGGGAAGTCAGGGCCCTGGACTGGGATGCAGTGGCTCCGTTCCAGCCCCTTTCCTTCTCCGGGTGACCCTCCCTCGGTAGAGTTACTCCTAACACAAGGGCCTTGGGCAGGAGGCACCGTGCCTCCCACGGGTTGGAGAGGAGGAAGGGTTTCTTTTTGCGTTTCCAAGCTGCCTGGTGAAGGGGATTCCAAGGGCCATCCCAGAGGGATGCCCAGCAGGATCAGAGCATCTCCGTCCCGGAGCACAGAACCCACTCGCCAACTGCCACTGTCCATGGTGACGGACGGTCTGATTCTACATACAACCGGGGACGCCCCGCTCCGGGTCAGTGGGTAGCGTCTTGTGGTTTTCTCGCCTTTCCACAACGGAAAAGAGCTCTGGCCCGAGTGACGGGGAGTTTCAGGGATCCACCCTCGGAGCTTGCACCGAGCTCGGGGCTCAGCTCCTGAGGTCCAGTCTTCATCTAAAGCACGATCCGCACCCCTCTCTTGGCTCCTGTGAGGACCTCGCCTCCATGGCTGCAGGGTCCTGCGCTTCGTAGTCCCATCTCTCTTCCCCATGCTCTGGCCAGGGGTGACCAGCTCCCCAGCAGCTAGTTATCTGAGCCTGGCGGTCACACTCACGGCACAGAAGTCTCCAAGGAGAGGGACACAGGGAGACTCCCTTATATCCTGGGTTAGGGCCCCCCTCTCAGCGAGTTTACAATCTGGCCTTCCCTACCTCTGTGGATAAAGTGCCCGGATGCTTATGGTCCCAAAAGAGGCTTCCTCCCCCGCATCCCCAATCTCGGATCTGCAGGTCCGCTCCACCTTCAGTGTATGCGCCCCCCAGGCCGCACTGCGCGTGCACCCGCGAGTGGGGCTCAGAACCCTCCACAGTCCATCAGCTGCGACAGGCCAGGACCCGCCAGAGGTGGACACTCAGCTCCATCCGGGAGTGCAATGGAGCGCACACCACGCCTGCCCTCTCCCCTAAGAACACTTCTCAATTCCCGGCGAAGACTCCTCCCTCGCCACTTCCTCCTGGTTCCTTCCCAGGGCGGGTGGGTGAGCTCGAACGCGGAAACCGAGGTCTAGCCCGGCCTGCGCCGCGGCCTTAGTCATAGGCGGACCGTGCCCGTCCCTGGTCTGCCCCACGCCACGTAGCTGCTCCCCCTGGTTGGACCGGTCTGTGACGGGGCAAGGCCTCGGCTGCCGGGACCCACGCGCTGAGAGCCCGGCACACGGTCCCACCGGATGCCCCGGGCCGGGATCCACGCTGACGGGAGCGCGGGGCTGCCCACGAAAACTTAC
>NW_006295816.1:2199462-2201067 GCF_000327345.1 Myotis davidii
GGGACCGGGCCTGCTCTGCAGTGGGAGCTCTAGCGCAGAACGTCCGCCCTCCCTCCGCCCTTGAAGGGAGACGCAGCAATGTCCTAACCCAAGTCCCCTCTAGTTGTCACCTGTCTACTCCCCAGACCAGAACACCAGCTCTGACCCACTTGCACGCCTTCCTGCCTTCACCCCCCTCCAGGAACCGCCCAACCCCGCCGTCCCCTCTCGACCCTCCCCTCCTCAGCAGGGGATGCTGCTCCCCTCGGTTCCCAGGGGCCCCCACGACCCCGTGTTCTACTTCCCCGCAGCTCCTTTGGTCAAGACCCAGATGTGAGGGTAGAATGTCACTGCCCTGCTCTGTGTACACTCAACCCACCCAGATCCAAGGCCTCCCTCGCCCGCTCCCCGCTCAGGTCAAGCCCTATGTGTCAGCACCTTCACTTGGATGTCACATTTCACCCAACATGGCCAAACCCCAACTTTTCCTCCAGCTCACCCACCCCTCACCAGAGCTCCTCTCTCAGCAGAAATGCCTACTATTCTCCCAGCTGTTGGAGGCAAAACCCCCCAACCCGTCATGTCATCGACTCTGACACGCGCCCAAATTGTCCTGTGTGTAATTTCCAGGGGCACTTTTTTCTCGGGAACCCTTGTTCACGCTTTGCATTCTGTGACGCCTCCCTGTCTGCTCCCAGCTGACTTCAGGACAGACTCCCGTGCCGGCTGGGAGGGTCTCCATGCACAGAGAGGCCTGGGCATCTTCCTTAAGTTCTTAAATGGGCCAGAGCAGTGCCATGCCACCCAGGCTGCACATCAGAAAGATGTTTTAAAAACCGCTGATACACTCCCAGTGATGGGTTCAACGGGTGTGAGGTGGGGTCCAGGCACGGGTTTGAGGGCTGTAACAGCATCCCCGTGATTCTGGCTGGTGTGCAGCCAGTGGGAGAGCCACCTCTGCTTGCCGCTGGGACCAGGCAGGGCGGAGGACCGCAGGTGTGTGGAGACTGTCTTTCATGTTTTAGCGCCTGTTTGACTCGGCCTGTGATACGAATTTGCTATATGAAGACAACAAAATCCCTGCTTCAGGGGGCCCACCCAGGTTCCACCTTTTCCCAGGCCCCCTTTCCATAGATGGGCAAATGCCTATCGCCCCAGTGATCCTGGGAGGAAACGTGGTGAATGACTCTGGGAAGGGGGAGGCCTGGGAACATGGACTTAAGAGACTGGTAGGCACAAAGCCTTTCTCAAAAAGGGCCAAGGGGCCAGCTGGTGTGGTTCCCTGGTTGAGCATCCACTGACGAACCAGGAGGGCATGGTTCAATTCCCGTCTGGGCACAAGCCGGGGTTGCAAGCTCGATTCACAATGTGGGGTGTGCAGGAGGCAGCTGATCAATGATTCTCATCATTGATGTTTCTCTCCCTCACCCTTCCTCTCTGAAATCAATAAAAATAAAAAGGGCCAAGGTACCCTAAAGATAAGCAACTTGAAATCAGCACCTTGGTATTCACAGGCAACTACCTTGCCCAGCTGTGCCCCAGGCGCAGGTGCAGTGCGTGTGGCAGATATAAAACACGAGCCCACTCTCTTCCGTGATGTGATGGGTGCAGGATTGGCCCTGTCCG
>NW_006295816.1:2201883-2223035 GCF_000327345.1 Myotis davidii
TGGCTGGTTGCGTGGCCCTGGGGGGCGCTCAGCAGCTGCGCTTCACTTCCCTCTGCCACCCTGGGCGACCGGGACGCACGCCTTTCGGTGCTTCTCCCAGTGCTTGACTTGGCACTCCCTGCAGGCAGGTGGGCCCGTGAGGGGGCGGAGCGGGTGGGTGTGGAGAGGGGCGTGGGGCCCACGTCCTAGGGTGCCCTCACCTGCAACAATACCACTCGTTCTGGCAGCGCGAGCAGCGTTTGGAAGCCTCTGCGCTGCAGTAGGCACAGCGGGGCCGCTCCGGAGCCACCGCCTCCAGCACATCCAGCCTGTAGGTCTCAGCCCACCTGGGAGGAGCGTCAGGAGGCCTGGCTGGCCTGGTGGGGGGGGGGGCACAGGAGCACCCCGACCCCCTCCATGCCTCTCCGTCCCTCCCACGCTGCCGCCCTGCAGCCCCACCTCTGCGCCTGCAGCCGGAGGTCCTGCTCCGAGGGGCTGAACACGTGCTGCAGCTGGTGCTTGGCTATGGCCCTCCACTTGCCTTTGTTCTCTCGCTCCAGCCGCTCCCAGATTTCGGGGATCTGGGGGGAGAAGTGGGGAGTGGCAGGGAGGGGCAGGCAGCGGGCGGGGGTCCTGAGCTCGTGCTCGCAGTGCCTACCTGCTCGAACACCAGGTCCTTCTTGGGGGGCTGGGGCTCGGCCAGGGCCAGGTGGGCCAGGAAGCCCTGCAGGTCCCCCAGGTGGGGCAGCTGGTCGATCAGAGTGTCTGTGAGGAAGGCCCGAAGCTGCAGGGGCCAGGGGAGGCCAGTGTGACACGGTGCTGACCAGCGGGTCCAGGAACAGGGACGGCCTGGGCTGGGCTGAGGGTGCCTTCGGGCCCGTGTCCCACTAGTTGCTATTACCTGAGGCCCAAGGTCTGGGAACAGGACTGGGGCTGAGGTGGGTGGGCAAAGACCGAGCAGCAGGGGTGGGGTAGGCTCCGTGCTGGGGCGGTGGGGTGCGTGGGAGGGGTTCCCCACCTTCAGCAGCTGTCCTTTGGCGAAGCTTGTGAGGCAGTAGCGGGCCCGGGCCTCAGGGCTCAGCAGCAGGTTGTACAGGGCGATCCACACCTGCCCGTCCAACTTGCTCATCTTTTGCTGCTCTGAGGGGGCCACTGTCTGCCAACGGCCCCCCTCAAATTGCTGCAGCTTGCCTGGGAGAGGAAGCAGCATTCTGGGTGCAGGCAGCGCGTGCTCTGTGAATGAGCAGCCGCGTGGACAGGGGACTGACTGCTCCCGAGTAGAATGAGTCCTTGGTAGTGGACACATGGGCCCTGCCTGCTGCAGAGACTGGGTCTAGGCCAGGGGTGGGCAAACTTTTTGACTCGAGGGCCACAATGGGTTCTTAAACTGGACCGGAGGGCCGGAACAAAAGCATGGATGGAGTGTTTGTGTGAACTAATATAAATTCAAAGTAAACATCATTACATAAAAGGGTACGATCTTTTTTTTTTTTTAGTTTTATTCATTTCAAACAGGCCGGATCCAGCCCACGGGCCGTAGTTTGCCCACGGCTGGCCTAGGCCCACTTCTGGGTCAGCCATCCTGACGCCCTCTGTGGGCGAGGGGGCACAGTCCGCCTACCTGTGTGCATGCTGCCCCCCCACAATCCTGGAGGACACCCTGGAAGTTCCGAGCTGGGGCTTGAGCAGGTGGAGGAGGACCGTACCTCCTTCCCTCCGGCTCCAGGGACTGTGCTCCAGCAGTTCCACCAGGAGGCAGGGCAGGTTGTGGGTGCTTAGCATGCGGCTCAGGGTGCTCAGGGACAGGCTGGGGGGGTGGGGGGGAGAGGTGAGTAGAGGTGACGGTCCAGGCTCCTGCCCTTCACCGAGGCCCGAGGCCCGAGGCCCGAGGCCGCAGGGCAGCCCACCTGTCCACACAGTCAGTGACGTAGCGGAGCACAGAGAGTGCCTTCAGTGCGATCTCAAATTCCATCAGCTCGGCCTGCATCTGCAGCTCCTGGGGGGCACGTGGCGCTTAGGCCCGGGGAGCCGGGGTCTAGCTCCTCCAACCCCAGGAACCTCAGCCCACCTTCATGGGAGAGACGTCCTCAGCCTCCTCCTCCGGGGGCTCACCGCGGCCGCTCTGGGCCACCAACAGAGTCAGTTTGCGGTGGCAGTAGTCCACCAGGTCCAAGACGGTGTCCTCTGCTGACTCACACACCTCCTGGGGGTGGAGGGGGGACATTCTCTCTGATGGCTCCTCCCAGACACAGCCCCTCTGGCCCGGGGCAGGAGCCAGTGGGCGGGGCTGAGCCTCACCTTGTGGAAGAACACGGTCTCCAGGAGATTGATGATGGAAGCCTCATGGTGCAGCTGCAGACACACAGGACAGGTGCAGGCTGCTGACCAAGGGGAGGGGCTACCAGCTGATGGGGGCGGGTTGGGGGGCGAGGGGAGCGCAGACGGGGCCAGCTCACCACCATGTAGATGGGGAAGGTGTTCTGGGGCTTGAAGTCCTCCAGTTTGCACAGCACAGGGAACACCTTCTGCTTCCACATCTCCACGGCAATCAGCTCCCCCACCAGCGTCGGGATCTTTGTGGGGAGGGGCAAGGACAGGGACGAGACGCCGACCTTGGCCTAGCAACCCTCCCATCCCTGGCATGGCCTAGCCCAGCTCTCCTGACTCCCCTGGGCCCCAGACCCTCCTATGCCCCACGAGTTCCCTTCTGACCTCTCTCCTGCACCTTGACCTTCATTTCCAGCTGCCCTTGACATCTCTGTGGGGACATCCCCCATGTGACTGCTCCTAACCTTGTTCCCTGTACATGTATGTGCCTTTGTCCCCCCTCTCCCATTCGGGTGTCTCCTAGGTCCGCCCTCCTGCTCATGCCCTTCTCTTGTCCCTGTCCTCTGGCCTTCCAAGGCTCTTGTGTGCCTGGGCCTCACCCTTAGCCAGGGCCCTTCAGAACGCCCCCTTCCCACCCCACCTCTCACCAGGGGCTGCACCTTTTCCTGCAGAGGAACCCTTTTGTCAGGTGACATCTCAGGTCATCTACTGGGGCCATAATCCCAGTTCGTGTCCCTAGAACTTTGGCCCTTCCTCTGCAGGCGAGGCTGTTCTAGGATCCATGACTATCTCCCTAGTCAACCCACACTGCACCCGCCTGGCATGCCAAGGCCGTGACCAGCAGGACAGGGGTGCAAGTCAAGTGAGTGATGCACTCCTCCTCCTTTGGGGAGGGCAGGGGTGCCAGCTTGAGGGAAGGACAGACACCAGCGTGCTCCTGAGGGGCAGAGTGGCGGGCGGGTGGGGGAAGGCAGAAACCCTGCCCTGCCCCCAGCATACCTTCCCATGGGTGACCAGCAGCTCCTGGATGGGCTCACCCTGGCTGGCCGTGGCATCAAGGATGGCCTGCATGTTCAGCTTCTCCAGGTGTTCATGCTGCTGGTTCCACCTGCCCCGGAGGGTGTGTGTGTTTGGGTGCACATGTGTGCAGTAGGAGTGGGGTGGGGGCTGAGCCCACTGAAGCTAACCTGATCCTGAGGGGTCAGAGAGGGCTCAAGACCCTGTACCCCTGGGGGCCCCTCCACACTGGGCAACCCTTCTCTCCAATGTCGGAACTCCCTCCACTCCAGGGCTCTGACCCCATGCCTCTGCCTGACCCGGGCTCAGCTGCCTCACCTTGCGGAGCCCATCTCGAGCAGCGGGAAGCTGCGAAGTCCCCGCACCAAGATATCAGCCTCCCCCGGCAGCAGCAGCTCCAGGCCGCTCATGTCGGGGCCGGAAAAGGCGGGGTTCAGCCGGCGCTGAGGTGCGGTTACCCACAGGATCGGGGTCTGGTGGGGACCAAGTCTGGGACTGACAGTTGTGAAGCAGTTGAGGAGCTTGGGCCTCGTCGCCATGGAAACGGCTAGCTCGAGTCTGCGCAGTGTGGCCTGGGCCCCGCCTCCGCCCGGGGCCGGGGCCAGGTCCCCACCCGCCGCCCCCGCTGGGAGGCGGGCCGCAGCCCCCCCTAGCAGCAGCCCTCCCTATTCGGCCTTCCCGAGCTTTCTCCCCGACCCCGGGCTGCGGAGCACCGGCCTCCCGAGTGTCAGACCCCGGGCCTAGGCCTCTCCGCGTACCGATGCCCAGTGGGCCCGGCCGGGTCCCGGCCTCGCGCAGCTGCCCCGCAGCGCACACCCAGCTCGCCCTCTCGGCTGGACTCCTCAGTTCTGTGCAGGGCCCCCCACTTTCCTCCGGCTGCACCGCCTCGCGTGGCCGCCGCTGAGCCTTTCCACTGGGCTCTGCCAGGTGCACCGGAGACGTTGCGGGACGGCGCCTCCAGGGCTGCCTCTGGCGCTCAGAACACCACGTCCAAAGCGGCTCGCCAGCGCTCGCGGCATCAGGCTCTGCTCCCTCCCCTTTTCCGGGACTTTGTTTCCCGTCCCGCTCCCCCTGCCTCCCACCCATCCCTAGGTGGTTCTGGCCTCGGGGTTTCCGCAGCTCTTCCCTCTGCCTGGATCCCTCTTCCTCCTTCAGGGCTGGTAAGTCACCCATCAGGGCCTTCCTGGCCCAAATAATCCAGAGCAGCCCCCGCTCATCCCAACTCTCTCTTTTTTCTTTTACATTGATTTCAGGAAGTGAGAGGGAGACAGAAACATCAATGAGAGAGACACATGGATCGCTGCCTCCTGCATGGGGGATCGAGCCCGAAACGGGCATGTGCCCTTGACCCGAATGGAACGCTCTATCCACTGGGCCACGCCAGCCCGGCCCAACTCACTCTCTTTATCACAACTTCCTG
Source organism: Myotis davidii (assembly GCF_000327345.1). Taxonomy (NCBI): domain Eukaryota; kingdom Metazoa; phylum Chordata; class Mammalia; order Chiroptera; family Vespertilionidae; genus Myotis; species Myotis davidii. The sequence goes on from NW_006295816.1 coordinate 2,206,628, forward strand.
ATTGTTTTGAAATAGGGGACACATTTGCTTGTCCATTGTCGGCTCTGCCCGCCAGGTGGCGCTCCAGGGCGCCAGGACCAAGGCTCTTTCACTGTGAGTTCCCTGGGGCCGGCTCAGAGATGGTAGCCAGTAAAGGGAGGGTGAAAGGGATGACTTTATTTACAGAACGGGGGGAGGGTCAACACTGTGACAGGAGGGACGAGGCTACAGGTCTAGCCCTCAGCACCAGGCAGGGCTTGGCAGGAGAGAGTAGGGCAGGTGTCCACCCCGCCAGCCTCACTTCCAGCAGATGATGATGTTGGGGTCATTCTCCAGCCGTTCATCCAGCTCCTGGTAGCTCATGCCTGGGTGGCGGAGGGGAGGTCAGCACCCTGGGCTTGGCTACCCCGCCTGACCCCACCCCAGCACCCTGCCTGCCTCCACCTGTCTTGCAGCAGATCTCGTCGTAGCTATGGCAGCCTGTGTAAAGGCGGGCAGGGTGGCTCCGCTCCTCCCGAGACACCCGCACCGGGTACTTCTGTAGTCTCCGGATGAGGTTCTTCATAAGCCCGAACTGGATCAGCTTCCTGGGGTGCAGGTTGAGGGAGAGGGGTGATGCCTGGCCAGGCCTTCTTCCACCAGGCCAACCTTGCCCTACAGTCTCCCCTCAGTGCTGTCTTAGTGAGCAGACTGGCTTCCAAACCCACCACCTCCAGGAAGCCTGCCTGGACTAGCAGTGCCTCATGATTCTTTCACTGGGAATCTCTTGCTTCCTCTCTAACCCAGGGCTCCCGAGAGAGAGAGAGAGGGTATGTCTGCCTTCAGGCAAACCCCTTGTGCCCCAGGAGATCCCCTCTGACCGTTCATCAACACGCTGCAGCTGCTGGGGGTGGCGGCCAATGAGGTCTCTCACGGTAGTGCCGGGGCTCAGGCTGCAGTACAGCTGGAACACATCCCGGAGACTGGCTCTCTTGTGCCCTGTGGGGGCCCGCGGTCAGCTCTCCAGGTGACCCTTGCCCTCCCTGAGGTGGCCTCCCCAGAGCCCCCCATTACCTTGTTTGGTCACGTAGGACAGACACTCCTCCTGCAGGGACTTGTCATCCACCAGGTCCTGGACCTTGGGCGTGGGGCAGTACACGTTGGAGTACTGGAGGGGAGGTGGCAGGAGGCACAGGAGCCTGAGCGAGGGGATTGGAAGTCGGACGGCCCCAGTGTGGCCCAGCCAATGATCCACTCCCTGCATAACCAGACCCAGACTCCCCTACCTGGAGGATGGATGCCAGGGTCACCACACCGTAGTACCTGGGAGAAGAGCTGTGCTCAGCTTCGGGGGGTTGCACCCAACCCCAGCCCCAGGCCCCGCGGACAGCGCTCTCCTGGGTGTGACGGCCCCACTCACAGCAGGTTCTGGATGGCGATGCGCACCAGGTTGAGCTCCACATCTGCCTCGGCCGAGATCTTCTGCACGTGGCGGAAGCCATCAATGTAGGGCAGGATCTGAGCAGGGCAGGCAGGCAGTAGGGGTGGGGTGAGGCCAAGGAGGAGGCCAGCCTCTGCTGGTGACCCCAGGGAGGGCTGGCACACCTGCTGTGTGGTGAGGTCCCACTGGGAGCTGAAGAAATCCTCCTTGTCCTTGGTGAAGACGGGCACATCGTACTCCTGAACCACAGGCGGGTCCGGCCGCTGCTCAATCACCTTCAAGTGGATGGTGTTGGACTCATCTGCAGGGGTCCCACCCATATTCTCAGCGCCCCTCTTCCAAGAGGCCCTCCATCACCCTCCAGCAACCCTGAGGCAGGCAGGTGGCTCTGAGTAGGGCCAATCTTCCCCTCTTATAAAGCGAGAGACGGAGGTCCAGAGAGGGGAAGGAGCATGCCCATCGGACAGCTGGAGCTCGGCTGGCCTCCCCAGCCCCAGCCCCAGCCCGGTCATGCACAGGACCCTGCACATCATCAACTCAGCTCATGGCTATTGCCTGGCCACGAATTTGTTCATGAGTCTTGTCCTTGGCTGGGCTCACCTTCCCCTGTCACTTTCCCATCCCTCCTCCCCGCTCCGCTGTCCTTGCAGAAGCTGGGCCATACCGATGGGCAGAGTACACCGGCCTGAGGCATTGAGCTCCTCCAGCAAAATGGTCATGATGGGCACCAACTTCTGCTTGCTCTCCTCCGATGACACGAAGCTGCTCTCCAGCTGGATGGAGCACGGACAGCATGGTGGGCACCTCCCAGGCATCCTGCCCTGGCAGGGTCCTAGGTCTGGAGGGCTTTGGAGTCATGTGAATACCTTCCCCAACTCTGCCTGCCCGTCCACCCAAGCCCAAGGTGTTGCAGACCTCCAGTGTGGTCAGGTAGCCAGCCAGCTTTTTGACGATGGGCTCAAGGGCACAGGTCTTGGCCTGGGCGTCACACACAAAGCCCAGGTTGAAGAGCAGGGCATTGCGGCTGTATTTCTTGTGCTCGATGCACACAGGGCAGCCAATCAGTTTCTTCTCCATGGCTGTGCTAGACAGGGGGGAGGTGGGGCCAGAGTCAGGCTCCTCCCACTCCCAAGCCTGCCCACTCCTCCCGGGACCCCCCAGCTAGGGCCTCACACAGTGATGAGCTTGTTCTGCAGCTCTGGCTTGGTGATGATGTACACCTGGACCGTGTCAAACAGCTCCCGGGAGATGAAGTCCTCAGGAACCTGGGAAGGGAAGTGGCAAAGGACTCAACAGTGGACCTCGGTACGAGGCCGAGTAAACGGGAAATCCCCCAAACCTAAGCCCTCTTCAGCTGGTTGGCCAGGGCTCTTTCTGTGGAGACCGAGTCGCACATCTGCCGAGCGCAACGCACTGCCTCTCCCATCCACCCAGGCCTGCTACTCCCTTGTTTACAAGCACACGCTATGTTCTCACTTGCCTCCTGGCTTTTGCACATGCTGTTCCCTCTGTCTGGCCCACTCTCTTCGCTCACCTACATCCCTATGCAGCCAGGGAAACTAGTGAACCACCCACCTCCACCTCCCGTGGGACCTGGCATCTCTGCTGGGTCCCCGCATTCTGCTTCCCACCATCACTGCCTATGCGGTTTGTCTGCGCCCTCTCGCCGGGAGGCTGGGACCTGGGTCTGAGCACCCTCTCGGTTCACGATTCTCGGCGAATGAAGGAGGAGCGGGCCTGCGTGCAGCGCGGGGACAGGCATCCGCCGCCTCCAGACAGCGGACTGAGTTCTGGAGAGCGCCCCTATTTCCCCACCAAGCCCGCGAGCCCGATGGCACCTGATAGGTGATCTTGGGTCCCAGCGTGGGATGGAACTCGCTGAAAAATATGCATTCGATGCGGCAGCCGCTGCTCATGGCGCTAACGGGACCGAGTCCTCGGGAACACCAGCTCCCAGGCCTTGGCCGCTGGGTCCAGCACGCCTGCGCACTCGCACCCATGAAGACGGCTGCTCAACAGCGCATGCGCAGAGCAGCCCAGAGGCGTGGCTACGGAGGAGGTTGGACCAGGAATTTCCGGTGGATAGTCATCACACCCGGAAGTGAGGCGGATCCGCTACGAGGTGGCGGCTCGCGCGGCAGGGTCCAGAGTATCCCGCTTTCTCAGGAGAAAACCACCGCGTCCGATCGGCGCTGCGGGTGAGGCAGGCGAATTCCTAGCGTAGAGGAGCTACATGCCTGCGGCACGTGAGGAAGCTGTGCGGGAAGGGAATCAGGCTGCAATTTGGTCGCAGCTGGGAACTACAATTCCCGTAGGGCTTCTTGTCCTATTAGCTGGCGCTCCCGCCCGGTGACGGCGTGGTGCACTCTGGGATTTGTAGTCTGTTACACGGCGTTGCGCTTCCTACCTGGAAGGTGGGCCAGTGATCAGTGCCAGTTCAGATGCAGGTACATGCTGACAGGCCGCCGGTCCTTTAACTATTGCTGGTGCCTGTCTTTCTACCTTCGGTTCTTGGAGGAGAGTGGCATCCCTGCCCTGCAACACTTGCTCCAGCGAGAGGAGTGGACCGCGGCATCCGCGACCCTTGCTTACGCTCCTATGCTTTCAGGCTACAGCCGCCGGCCTGGTTGACCATGGCTCTTTCTGTGGAGACCGAGTCGCACATCTACCGAGCTCTACGCACTGCCTCTGGGGCTGCTGCCCATCTTGTGGCCCTGGGCTTTACCATCTTTGTGGCAGTGCTTGCCAGGCCTGGCTCCAGTAAGTGTAATTTATAATTAACTTCTGGGGAGGAAAGGGCCACTTGTCCTGGGAGCAGGGGCAATGGGAAACCTGGGGCCTGACTCCTGGGAGAGGCATGGGTGGCTGAGGGCCGTGCATGCGATGCTGGAGGGATAAGTGGGTGGAGTAGATGAGTGTGGGGGCTCTGCCAGCTTGGCCGGCCGAGTACCCGGCTCTCTTTCCTTGCCTTGGTGCTCCACTTGGCTGTCTCTTGCAAAGTGCAGTGGGCAGGAGGGAGGACTGCCAGAGGAGTGGCAAAGCATGGCCTCTGACCCGGAGGGACCAGGAAGAGGATGGGTATGGGGTCAGCTTGGAGCAGAGGGGGCTCCCTTGGGCCTCAGCCTACAGTTGTTGCGGCCGGGCTCTTCCCCCGCCTTACCGGCCTCCTCTTCTATTGCAGGTCTGTTCTCCTGGCACCCCGTGCTCATGTCTCTGGCTGTAAGTAGTGGCCGGGACAGCTCTAGGGGTGGGAGGGAGCCCAGGGAGGGGTGGTGGCCTACTGGCCTCCTATGGTCACTTACATCCAGGGGGTAATGTGGAATGCTGCAGTCTGCCCGTGGCACAGATCCCAGACGGGAACCAGAGTACTCAAGTCCCAGGGCAAATGGTAGGGCTTGTCTGAGCACAAAATGAGGTGCGCCCACCTCCAGGCAGGAAGCTTAGAAAATGCACTTGGGGTTACTTCCGCCCCTTTATCCCTGAACTTACAGTGACGCACCCCGTTTTCCCTGACACACTGCACCTGCTTGGCCAGCTCTGCCAAGAAATTGTATCCCGCCCTGTGTCAGGGAAACAAAGCTTGTGAATCATTTATAAGTGCCACGTCTCAAACCTTGTGTTTGCCGGGGAAGAGATGTCATTTCAAAACAGCACCCGAGGACTGTGGGGGGTGCCTCTCGCGGGTTACTCGGCCGATGTCCCAGAGGGAGCTCTCCATTCCTGCCCCACCCATGGACACTCTGGTCAGCGGGGAGAGAATGGAGGGGAATCTGGCTGACTGGCAGCTTAGGTTACCTAAATCTTTCTTCCCTTCTGCTGGGCAGCATCCTCACTTCGTTTCCCATGCGGTCTCCCCAGTTCTCTTTCCTGATGACGGAGGCCCTGCTGGTATTCTCTCCTGAGAGCTCACTGCTGCGATCCCTCTCGCGGAAAGGCCGAGCCCGCTGCCACTGGGTGCTACAGCTGCTGGCCCTGCTGTGTGCGCTGCTGGGCGTGGGCCTTGTCATCCTCCACAAGGAACAGCTTGGCAAAGCCCACCTGGCCACCTGGCATGGGCGGGCAGGGCTGCTCGCTGTGCTGTGGGCAGGGCTGCAGTGCTCAGGTGGGGTGGGGCTCCTCTACCCCAAACTGCTGCCCCGATGGCCCCTGTCCAAGCTCAAGCTGTACCATGCCACTTCTGGGCTAGTGGGCTACCTTCTGGGCAGTGCCAGCCTCTTGCTGGGCATGTGCTCACTCTGGTTCACTGCCACAGTCACTGGTGGAGTCTGGTACCTGGCGGTGCTCTGCCCTGTCGTCACCAGCTTGGTCATCATGAACCAGGTGAGCAATGCCTACCTGTACCGCAAAAGGATTCAGCCGTGAGTTCTTCGCAGCCTCGAAGCCTGGACTTGCCCCTCATGTAGGAGCTGGCGCTGGGACACTGTGGACTCTCTCAAATGTCTAGGTCACAGGGACACCTCAGGCCCTGGGCACTCAGGGGCGGAGTCCTGTGTGTGGCATCTGTGCTTGCTCCTCACACTGGAGTGCCTCCTCCCTCCTTCTCTCTCTACCGTCCCAGAGGAGCTCATGGATTGTGGGTCTGGATGAAACTGGGGTTGCAAGATTGCCTCCCCAGCAACTCAGCTCATACTTGTATTGGTATGTCCAGAAATTACAGGACAAAAAAATTAAAATAAAAATTTAAAAAGATGGGAAAGACTGGATGGGGAGAATAGCCCAGAGTTGGGGATAGTTCTAAGACCATCAGGATGAAAAAGGGGGCGCTGGGTGCCACGGGACCCTGTTCCTGGCTGCTCACTGCGGAACTGACGCTCTCCCAGCGCACAAGCCCTAGGATCTGGCTGCCCAGAGGCCCATGTTACCCAAGGCCCAGAAAGCCCTCGGGCTGTGGCTGTGAATGTACCGCCGTGTCCTTTCAGCCCCCCAGCTGCCCACTGTGCTGGGCAATGACAAGATGGGAGCAGGATGGCTGGCTCCTAGGTGTCAAGCACTGAGCACTGGTCCTGGAGGTGAGCCCTGGATAAGAATTCCTGAGGATTGCCCTGACCGGTTTGGCTCAGTGGATAGAGCGTCGGCCTGCAGACTGAAGGGTCCCGGATTCAATTCCGGTCAAGGGCATGTACCTTGGTTGCGGGCAGATCCCCAGTGGGAGGTGTGCAGGAGGCAGCTGATCGATGTTTCTCTCTCATCAATGTTTCCAACTCTCTATCCCTCTCCCTTCCTCCCTATAAAAAAATCAATAAAATATATTAAAAAAAAATTCCTGAGGATAGAGAAGCCCTCAGTCCTAAGATCCCCTGGGCAGGGCCTCTGCATGGGGATAGGAGGGAGAAAGAAAATGAGTAAGGGCGTGAGGTGACAGTGGGCATGTGGTTGGGGAAGGGAGAGGGGGGCAATGGGCCTCTTCTCCAGCTGGAGTTGCCATCGGGACTGAGCCCTTGGACCGGGAGTAAAGTCCCTGACTTTGCAGCTGAGCACGAAGAGGGGCTGCACGAGGTGGTCCAACAGCCCAGGAGTCATACCTCAAAGAACTGCTTTATTGACACTGCGCTGGGCCAGCCGCCCGCTCAGTGGTCCCGTAGAAAACGCCTGGGAGCTGTGGCCGCTCTGGCCTAGCAGCAGCCGTGGCCACAGCAGAGGGAACCGGAAATCTCGAGGTGAATAGTCCTTCCGGGGTGGGCAGGGAGGCACAGCCCTGTGCTGGCTCCTACGCGGGCTGGACCCCCCAGGACGTTTTTGGCAAATCCTTGCCTTGGCTCAGGGCTCTCGGCCACCAGTATCAGGTGTGAGGGTTGGCCCGAAGCTGCGGCACCAGTGTCCCCACTGCCACTTGCTTGGGGCGACCTGCCGAGGTGCAGTCTGACCTCAGACACCCCGGCTGGCGGATGCCTGGCTTAGTGGTTGTCTGGAGTTGTGACCAGGTAGCAAGAGGCCTGGGTAGTGTTGGCGAGAAATAGCAGGAGGCTGCGGAGACCCCGGACCGTCTTCCCTCTCCTCGGAGCAGCCGAGCGGGGTCGGGGGTGGGAGAGGAGGTGCTACACTCAAGGCGGTCTGGAGTTACAGCTTCGGGGGAGCTGCCTCAAAGGTGATCAGGCTGGATTCTGGGGCAGCCCCCTTCCCTGGGAGGGCGGGGCCCTTGTCGGAGGGCAGAGGGCTGTCCGCCTTGGCCCCGGCCTCCTCGTCGTCGTCCATGCTCGGCCAGGCGGACTGGTCCTCCGCTCTCTTCAGTCGCTCGTTCAGGGCCTTCAGGGCCAGCTGCCTGGGGGCAGAGGGAAGATGGCGGGTCACTCTGGGCTGGGACTCGGCTCGCGCCCTGCTCTGGCCCAGGATGCTGACTCCCCGCACCACTCGGACTCCTCAGAGGCACCTCAGTGCTCCCTTCCCCTGCAGGGCCATGCTCCCCGGGGGCCGGATTGGGCCGCTACCATCAGAACGAGGCTCTGAGGCTGGAGAGCCCTCCTCCCCCAGCGGAGGCACCTCCAGCCTGAGAAGGCGTGGTTCCGAGGTGGTGCCCAAGGGTGGCAGAGCTGGTGCCCCCTCCCCTGCCCCCCAGGCAGACGGGGAGAAGGGCGCCTGGACCTACCAGTTTCTGCCTGGGCACTGGTGTCACTGGAGAGGATAAGAACGCCTCCCCCCACTCCTTAGGGGTGCTTTGAGCCTCCTGGAAGGGTCTTTGGGGAAGGCTGGGACTCAAGCACCTGCTCTGGAAAGCGGGCTAAGGCGGGTCAACCCACCCCAAGGGGTTCCAACGTTCCTCCCAGAAGAACCCCCAAGCCGCCAGGCCCTGTGCGGCAGTGGGAACACACCGAGTCCTTGGCAGGGCGAGAGGAAGGAGGACCAGCCACGCAGGTAGGCACAGCCCAGAGCCTACGGTTCTCCTGGCAGATTCTGAGAGACCCGCTCAGGAGGAAAGGCACGAGCAGGAATATACGTGCACTGGTCCCGTCCCCACGAGGTGGGGTGCTGCCAGGCAGCACTTCCGACAGTGGCCACCGAGGGCCTGGTGCTCAGCCTCTGCCGCCAGCTGGGGGACAGAGCGTAGCCTTCCGAGTTCCAGCGAGAACCAAAATCTCCCCCAGGCAGGGAGCGTGACAGGCAGCAAGGGCACGGGCACAAAAAGCCTGCACACTTCCACTCTGCCCTCCAGCCTGGCACATGGCACAGCCTGCCCTGGCACAGACAGGGCAGTCCTCTCCGCGGCTCCCCGGCTCCCCTTCTGGAGGCTGACTTGTCAGTGCTGTGCAAGGCCTGCCGAGGGACAGAGGTGGAGACTTGCTAGTCACTTCCTCACGAGGGTGAGAGACAGGAAACCCTGCGGCCACGAGGAGTAGCCTTTGCATCTGGGAGTAGCATGCGGCCAGATGTCAGAGTGACTGGAGGAGTAACTCCCACCCCCAAGTCAGCCCACCACAGGCTGTGCCAGAATCTGCCTCCTGATACCCCTGCCCCAACCTGCCTCCACCGTCCATTTTCTTGGGCCTGAGCAGAGGTGTTGTCAATGTCCAGCCAACCCTAACAGTCCCAGCAAGACCCGTCACTGGCAGAGGGACCGCCCGTGACCTGGCCCCACCTGAGAGCTCTGAGGACAGCCCAGCTGCTACCGGCCCAGCCTGCCGGCTCCAGCTCCTCCATGGGGGAGGGTTCAGACAGACCTCGGTCTCTGGGGCTTCTCGGCCATAGAGACACGACTGCAGGGCCCACACTTCTGCCGGCGCACCCGCCACCGTGGACCACAGTCACCTGTGGCACTGCCCGGCTGGAAACTTTCAAGAAAGGGACGTATCCCGTCCTCAACCCACAGCCCAGCGGAGGTCAGCACGGGGCGAGCTCCTCAGCTGAATTCAGAGCTGCCGGGCAGCCCGCCACAGGTGAGCAGCAGCAGCAGCCTTTGACAAATGCGGAAAGGGAACAGAGCCTGCGCAGATTTCACTTCTCCAGTAACTGCCTCAAAAATACCCAAGAATCATGTTGGCAACGGAGCTGTGACCACTGTGGCGAGGCCACAGACCGGGGAGAGAAAGGGCTGGAGTTAGATCGGTCCTGCCCTGGCCCAGGTGCACTGAGTAACCCACCTGGGCCTGACGATGGCTTGGTTTACAGATAATGAAAAGGCAGGCTCCAGGCCCGGGTCACGTGGCCAGGCCCTGGGTTTGGTAACAGGCCTCCCTGCAGGAGGCGGGGGAGCCTAGTGACACCTCCAGCTCCCCTCTCAACAAGTGGCAGAGAAGCGCAGAATCTGAATTAGGCCCAGAAACAGGCCATGGGTCAGCCACTGGAAACGGGGGTGGGCCAGAGTGCCTCTGCAGGACCCCGGGTCTCCTGTGTCCCTCTCTCAGACCAACCAGAGGCCGTTTCTGGCTTCCACAGAACCCGTGTCTCGGATTCCAAGATTCGGAGACGAGGCCAGAGTGATGCGTACCTGGCCCTCCATTGGCCCTCACCCAGCTCCAAGGAGACCGAGTGTTTCTCAAGACCTTTTTAGGCAGCCCCGGTGGGGAGAAGGGCAATACTGCAAAGCGCCTACCGGAGCCCAGACACCTACGTGCTGAGTTCCTCAAGGCCGCGAACCGGCTGCGACCTCTTTCTGAATCCGCCCCGACACCTGACCCCTGGCACCCGGACAGATGGGCTGCGACTTGATGAGTGCTCCCCCAGCTCAACCAGGTTTCACAGATTCCCACAGTACCTTCTCCGCTCCGCATCCTGAGGGTCTGTGCCGGGGAGGCTGATGGTGATGGAGGACGGGGCCCCCACATCGTAGCGCTTCACCGTCTTCTGGCAGATCTTCACCTTCACCAGGAGGCTGTGCACCAAGTTCGCCAACAGCCCCACCACGGGCTGCAGGATCTCCGGGAAGAAGGTGGCGAAAGCAAAGTGGTCGGCCATGTCCCCTCGGCCTCGGCTGTGGCGCTGGTAGAAGCGAAGGTACACCCAGCTGGAGAGCAGCCCGAAGCCATAGGAGGCCAGCGCGGGGCTCTGGAGCAGCGTGGCCAGCCGCAGGAGCAGCAGCAGCGCCAGCAGCAGCATGGGCACCACGCTGATGCGCACCTGGGGCACCCGCAGGACCACACAGTCCCCCATGGTTTGCTTCAGCGCCACCAGGACGCCGCCCAGGAAGCCCAGGGCGCCGTGGATGCGGACGGTGAAAAGGTACACCAGGTTGAAGGAAGCCATGTAGGTGAGGAGGTAGGCGAAGGCCCCCAGCAGCCCCACGGACACGTTCACCACGGAGAAGAAGATGAGCAGCTCCAAGGCCCCCCAGAGGGGCTCGAGCAAGCGCCCGGCCACCACCACCGTGGCCAGGCTGATGGCCACATCCCACACGTGCTGTTCCATCAGCCCGTGGGTGGCCAGGGTCCAGATCCAGAAGTTGGGCGGGAAGAGGTAGCCCGGGGTGACCGCCAGGCAGCCCGTGTCCACGGCGAAGGACAGCAGGTAGAGGAACAGCACCGCGGCGCACAGGGCCTTCACTACCACGCTGGCGCTGGCCAGGACGGCCCCCAGGTGCTGGCGGGCGCCGGGCAGGGCGCGCTGCATCTTCCGACGGGAGGCCCGGGCCCGGCCTAGTCACTGGCCGATGGCCCCGCCCCGGTGAGGACTCCACTTCTGGTCGGGTGGACTCCGGTTCCAAAGGGCCGGGCCCGGCCTGGCTGCGGGGCGGGGCCTAGGCCCCTCGCCCGGGACCCGAGGGGAAGCCCTGGGCGGCTTCGGCCCGCCTGCCTGCCCGCCCGGGGGGCTCCGAGCCAGGTCTAGTGGCTGCCGTTGGTCTCAGGGCTGGGCCTGCTCCATCCACTCCGAGGTCCTACGGTCCGGCCCGCGCGGGACTGGAGCCTAGCTCTGGGCCCGAGTCAAGTCAGGTCAGCTCCGGCTCGGCCTGGGTCTTGCCTTCGACCGTACCTCCTCCCTTCTCAGGCGCCGACAAACAGGGGTGCTGCGCCTGCGCGCCCCGGGAGGCGGCGGGATGCCCTCTCCGCGAAGGTCTTCCGGGTCCGCGCCATGCTGGGACACCGGGTCCTAGGCCGAAGCTGGGGACGAGCGGAAGTCAGGGTTCTGGGTAGAACTACAAGTCCCAGGAGGCTGTGCGCGCGGGCCGGGCCAGTCGGTGGTGAGAAGAGGTGTTGCTTGGGAATTGTAGTTTTCAGGACCGTTTTCCACCAGTCTTCGGGAGGTGGGAGTGGGTGAAGAAGCATCGCTAACCCTGGGAAAGCGGCGGGTACCGGCGGCACCACAACTGCATGCCACACACTTGCTGAGTCCCCCGGGAAGCGTGGCTCCTTGGCATGTACATCTGAATGGGTGTGTCTTCGTAGGTAGGTGTGTGGGTGAGAATGCTGGGTGTCCCTGGTGTACCTACTAGTTGGTGTGCGGGAACTGGGACGCCCATGGTCTGGAGTAAGCCTGACTCAGGTTGTTTGGGATGCATGGGGCCTGACCCAGGTTGGAATTCTTGCCTTGCCACTTGGCAGCTGCGTACACTGGCGAAGTTCCTGGACTTGGCTGAAACCCAGTTTCATGGAGATGTCGAACGGAGATGACAGAACATGCCCTGAGGGTGCGAGGGGCCTGGAGTGTAAAATGCCAGGTCACCCTGGGAGCACAGTGAGTGCGCTGCCCAGGCTGCCCTTGTTACAAGTGAGGTGGAGCCACGACTCAAACTCAGGTTTCCTGCCCCCTACACCCTTCTGATTGCTGGCCCAGAGGACGAGAAGTCTCCCCACAAACTTGGACAAGGCTGGCCCTGGGTCCCCACTTCATTGCAACGGTGGCTTCTGGCAGGTTGTGTCCTGTGCGAGATGATTTTTTTGTATCGTGAGTTACTTTAAAAAAATATGCATATACCCCTGACCGGTGTGGCTCAGTGGATAGAGCGTCGGCCTGTGGATGGAAGGGTCCCAGGTTCGATTCTGGTCAAGGGCACATGCCTGGATTGTGGGCTCGGTCCAACGTGCAGGAGGCAGCCAAACAATGATTCCCTCTCATCATTGATGTTTCTCTCTCTCTCTTCCTCTCCCTTCCTCTCTGAAATCAAGGGAAAAAAAATGAGATTTCTTACAAAAACGTGCATGTAATTAAATAATTATTTGACAAAGTACAGTTATACAGTGCAGGACCCCTTCCTTTCAGCCGCTGATGTCAGTGCTCCTGCCAGCAGGTGCATCACCTTCCAGGTTACAAAGGGTGTTGACACCTTTATCTTTGTCTGGGGTCTGGGTTCTCACCCGATGTCACCCCAGGGTAAGGCTGCCAGGCTTAACAAATCAAAATACAAGGTGCCCAATCAAATTTGAATCTCAAATATATAATGAATAATTTTTTTTTTTGGTATAAGCATGTCTCCATTTAAAAAAGTTTTTATTGATTTCAGAGAGGAAGGAGAGGGAGAGAAAGAAACTATCAGTGATGAGAGAGAACCATCGATTGATCAGCTGCCTCCTACACACCACCCACTGGGGATCAGGCCCCCAACCCGGGCATGCGCCCCCAACTGGAATTGAACCTGGGACCCATCAGTTTGAAGGCCGACGCTCCATCGACTGAGCCAAACCAGCCAGGGTAGCATGTCTCCATTTGTATAGTGTAGTTATGTCCTATGCAATATTGATGTACTAAAAATATTTATCTGAAATTCTAATTTGATTGAATATTCTCTCTATATTTTTAATATATATGTTTTATTGATTTCAGAGAGGAAGGGAGAAGGAGAGATAGAAACATCGATGATGAAAGAGAACCATCGATTGATCGATCAGCTGACTTCGGCACGCCCCCTACTGAGGATCAAGCCTGCAACCTGGGTATGTACCCTTGACTAGAATTGAACCCCGGTCCCTTCGGTCTGCAGGCCGACGCTCTGTCCACTGAGCCAAATATAAAAAATGTCCTATATTTTATCCGGCAGCTCTACCCCAGGACCTCTGGGCTGTTGCACGGCTCGGGATGGGGGCTGTCTCAGAGGGTGCTAGGTAGGTGTTGCTCGGTGGCCAGCTCCTGCAGAGGAGTGAGGAAAAGTGTCTTCGCTAAGGCTTGGAATGCCCTCCTCCGTTTATTTAGCATCTAAGGACCCCCAGACACAGACCAGCTCCTCTCTGAAACTTCTGCTGATTTCTTGTCCTCCTCATCTGGGCGGAAAGAATCTCTCCTAAGTCTCAGTTTGCTCATCTGCAGTATGGGGATAAACTAGTACCCAGCTCTAAGGTTGTGGTGAGGACTCAGCCAGAAGGCACCGGTGAGCGCCGTGTATTGTCAGTCAGTAGCGCCAGGAAACCTCTGCTCTGGTGGTTGTAAGTCTTTCCCCTTGAAAGACCTCAAAGGTCACACGGACCAGGGTGGACTATTAAGAGTTGGGATTAAAATGAACTAGAGGGTTGGGTTTCAGTGCGAGCAGCAGTGGCCATGGAGAGCCCAGTCCTTGAGCTTCCCTGGGCTGGGAAGAGCCATAGCCATGCCTTTGGTGGACCAGACCCTCCTCGGAGCAGCACCGGGCCCTCTAGCACCGGGTAGGGGCTCAGGCCGGGTCCCCACACTTCACTTCGGATGAGGACCCGCCCACTGGGCCGGCGGTCTGACCTGATGGCTGGATGCTCCCTAAACCCACATCTCATCTCCGTGAGCTTGTTTGTTTTTTGTTTTTTTTTTAAAATATATTCCATTGATTTTTCACAGAGAGGAAGGGAGAGGGATAGAGAGTCAGAAACATTGATGAGAGAGAAACATCGACCAGCTGCCTCCTGCACACCCCCCACCGGGGATGTACCTGCAACCCAGGTACATGCCCTCGACCAGAATCGAACCCAGGACCCTCCAGTCCGCAGGCTGACGCTCCATCCACAGAGCCAAACTGTCCAGGCCTTGTTTTGTTTTCTTAAACAGCTTTTCTCAGATGCTTTTGGGATTATTCAAGGTAAACGGTTCAAGTATCTGGTACCCAGGATGCCTGGGGTTCTACACCCCGAGACTGGATTGCCATGGCCTTTGCTCCTAGCTGAGTGCTCAGTGGGGCTCTGAGGTCAAGGCGACTTGGTTCTTCAAGCTACGAATCCTCACCCCGGGGCAGACACAGCGGATGGGAACCATTTGAAGTGAAAATATGAACATTATTTAATAACTGATCTTCTGTAATAAACCATTTGAAAATATTTTACAAGGAATCACACACACAATATTTTACAAAGTTTCTTGACTTTTTTGTCGCTGTTGTTTTTCTGACTTGTCTGTACAAAATAGAACAACCAAAAGAAAGGGCAGAGAAGAGGAGATGGCCCCCGAGTCCCCCCCAGATCCCCCGAGCCCGAGGTGAGGGGGCAGCCAGGTCAGGTGGACAATGAGAAGGGTCAGACCCAGCTGGGGGTTGGACAACTACCTGATGGGAATTGTTTTGTCTGTTTTTCCGTTTTTTAAACTTAAAATATATATTTATTTTTCTGTATATGTTTGATTTTTTTATTTTTATGTTCCCCATTGAGCACCTGACTACACTACAGTTACACACACGCCCCCGCGAGACATGGCTGGCATCCAGGCCGGGTGTACAGCATGGGCACCCACCCTGGCACCAGCAGCGGGCATGGACCAGACACACACACCGAGAAAGCGACAAGCAACATGACATTAATTAACGGAGCCATTAATTAATGCATCCCCCTCCCCCCTCCTCCCAGTCCATCTGAGCCCCATGGCCACATCCCTGCCCTCAGTCCCCCACCAGCCCCCAGGCTGGGATGCCTCTGGAGGAAATGACCAGAATGAATGGTGTGAAGAAGTGTGCCCAGGCCCAGCCTCTTTGTGTGCACAGAGTGTGTGTCTATGTGTGTATGCATGTGCAAGTGTGTGTGCAGCAGGGAGGAGCAGTTCGGCCTCCTGGGGGTAGGGAGTGTGTGTGAATGGGAAGGAGACAGGAGGTGGGCACAGGCCTGAGCGTGTAAGGGCCAGGTTGGGGGGTGGGGTGGCCCAGCCAGGAGCAATCACGTCACCCTGCTAAGGCAAAGGGCGCTGTCTGGTGAGGGTTCCTCTGCCGGGGGTGCGGGCAGTGGCATGTGGTCCCGCAGGGGCCCGACACTACTGATAAATGGTTACAATGAGCACCTGGGGGGGCGGGTGAGGGCATGTAGGGGACACTGGCGGCTAGGGGGGACAGAGGGGCCTTTGCCCCCCGCCCCAGCATTTGGCACTGTTTGACATTCAGCTTTAGATGGAGGATCAGCTGGGCTGCAGGTCAGGCTAGAGGCGGGCAGTGAGCAGGAGCGGGAGTGTGCGCATGCAGCCCTCCCGACAGCCCTGCCCCTCTGTAAGGCTTCGTGGGCCCCACCCCCCAACCCCTGTGCGTGTCTGTGTGTGTGTCCTCCAGGACGTGTCTGCTCCGAGTTCAGTTCCTGCCCTCAGGCTCCAGGTGTGTGGGTGTGTCTGAGCCAGTTTTATGTCACTGCTTGACACCTGCCGGGCTTGGGTGGAGGGGGAAGGGGATGGAGGCCTGAGAGGAGCAGGACCCAGGGGTGCTGGCCCAGGACCTCTCCTGCCAGGACTGAAGCCGGGACGCACGGGGCTCCGCTGTCCCCAGGGAATCCACATTTGGTCCCAAGTGGGGTAGCAGGGCCAGGTTGGAGCAGTTCCGTGGGGCAGGGTGGGCAGTGGGGCCTGGTTTGGCACCAGTACTGTGGCTTCCCTGTCCCAGGGGTGGGTAAGTCCAGCGGGAATGGGGGTCTGGAGACACGGACAGTTCAGCAGCAGCTGTGCCTGGGCGCCAAAGACCTGCAGCGCCCTCCTGTGGGCACCCCGCACCCCTCCAAGCCTAAGCCTCTGGGGGCCTGGTGCGGTCAGTCCTTCAGTGAGATAGGGGGTGAGGATCTAAGGGGGAGCGGGGAATGCGGGAGGCCTGGGGGGAGCCAGGAGGGCTGCTCAGAGGCGGCGCGAGGTGTGGGCGTGGACTTGATGAGCCTGCGGCCCGGGAGGCAGGCCCAGGAGGAGCAGCAGCTGCAGGGAGACCAGGACGCCCAGCGACGGCGGGAAGGAGGC